>NC_072397.2:12698500-13017166 GCF_028885625.2 Pongo pygmaeus | reverse complement strand
TGATAATATCCCCTGCTGTCAGGGTTCAAGCAAAAGGATTACATTATTGTAATTATAACCCAGGGATGTTTTACAATACAACCATTGAAAAGAATTTTTTAAATGTATTTTTTTATTATTATTACACTTTAAGTTTAGGGTACATGTGCACAAAGTGCAGGTTAGTTACATATGTATACATTTGCCATGCTGGTGTGCTGCACTCATTAACTCGTCATTTAGCATTAGGTATATATCCTAATGCTATCCCTCCCCCCTCCTACCACACCACAACCATCCCCAGAGTGTGATGTTCCCCTTCGTGTGTCCATAAATATTCTCAACACCTAGAGGTACTTGTCCTAGTGACATGGCACAATCTCTTTATGTATTAGGGTGACAACTTTTACTGTTTACTTGGTGAGCATATAAGAGGCACAATCTCATGCGTGTTCTGGCTGATCCCAAGACACACTCTACAACATACAAAAGCTTTAAGCAATATGCATTAGAGTTGCAACCCATTCTGAGGCCTACATGTTCCTATTGACTCACAATGATACGCATTGCTTTAAACTTAGTTATGATAATCAACATCCCTTTTATAGGTTATGTTCAGACAGGAGACCAATTATTATGCATGTGATTTGGGTCCAGAAGTAAGTCACCATCTCACCTGTAGCAAGATCCACAGGTGAAATCCACAAATCTATCTTTGTACTTTATTTACTTATTAGACTCAGGGCTTCAACAGTGGACTTTGTAAATGTGGGATGTTGACAACTTTTGCTGTCACCTGCATGTGTAATCAAGAGTCATGATCTTAACTTTTGCTGGGCTCTGTTATAAAACTCTGTGTACCAAGCAAGGAGTTTATAGATTGTATATTAGTGTTGTAATGTTCTGTGAACTTTCTACAGACTTTCACCTCCTAACCTTACCTGTTGTTCTAAGTATAGCAATGAAAGGCAAAACATATAGTACTGGTGAAATTCCAATTTCAGTTTGATCATAATGCTTCTGAATTGAAGCAATGTAAATTTCATAATATCATTTGTAGAAAATAAAAAACTTTTCAGAAAGGTAGAAAACTTAGGTGCTGTGTCAAGAAACATGTCACAATGTCCCCTCCATGAAGGGTCTAGTAATTGGGGTTATGATAACTGGGTGTTGGGCTCAGCAGAATAACACAACCCTAAATGTAGAAAATGGAGGAAAAACAAACACATACAAATTATGAGAACAATATTATTTACAGAATAGGCCCATGGTTGTAAAAATACTTTCTGCTACTCTGGAACAGGCAGAAGATTTACATCATCAGGGTGGGAGTCCCAGCAATATGCCATAATTCTCTCTTTATTTTGGACCTAGTTAGAGGAGAAACATCATCTGCATGCTGGGTGCAGCAATAAATCAAAGTTCCTTTCCAGAGGCATGGTTCAGGAAAAAAGAAGTCATATTACCTAAGTATTAAGCTTAGCAATATGTCACATCACTCCATTCTAAAGCCTCTTGCAGAAGAAAAGCTTCACATAACTTAAGACACAGGCTCAGATACAATGCACAATGTTCCAAGTAGGCAGTACTCATACAAAAGAGAAGGGTCATATCACCTAGGTGCTTCCTAGGTATATGACACAGTCTAACATGTGAGGGGAAAGCAGGCAGAAGAGTCACATCATGTTGATGCTGGGTCCAAAGATATGTCACAAAGCTTCCTTAAGACAGGACACAGGCAAGAGAGTTATAAAAATAAGTATGAAAAATGTCACAATGCTCCATATGGGCAGGACACAAGCAGGGACTCACATCACCTAGGTGATTGACACATATATATATATATATATATATATGTCACAATGTCCACCTTGAGCCATGGCCCTGGTGAAAGAATGCCATCACCTGTGTGCATAGCCTAGCAATATGTCACTATCCGAGTAAGCAGGACCCAAGCAGATGAGCAATATCACCTAGGTGATAGGCCAAGAGATTTCTCCCAATGCCCTCTTTAGGACAAAGACCTAGCAAATAAGTACTGTCACCTCTGTGCCTGGCCCAGTCATATATCACTATCATTCACTCCGTGCAGTGTCCATTCTAATGGGGAGAGTTTTGTTGCCTAACTGATTGGCACAGTGGTATGTCCCAATGCCTTCTGTATGCATGGCTCAGGCAAAAATGTAACATGACATGGGTACTGGATCTAGTGATATATAATGACTCTTACTGAGAGAAGGGCCCAGGCAGGAGCATCACATCACCCAAAGTTTGGCTCTCGTAGATATCACAATAACATATGTGGGCTGGAACAAGTCCAGGAGTAAAATCACACAGCTGCTTGGCAAAGATTTCTGTCAGTCACACTGGCAGAAAATTCCCTGGATGAGATGTACAATACCACACATGTACTGTTTTTATGATTGACAGTTTGTGTCATGTATGTGAGACAGTGACAGTGCTTACTATCAGCTGGGTGTACATATAAGATTCACGGTTTCACCTTTCTTTAGGGTTCTGTTCTGAAACTCTTTGTATGAGCCAAGTTCTTTATAAAATGTCTGAGGCTGTTATAACCTTCCTTGTCTTCTTTTTTTCCAGAAAGTGATTCAATCCATTGTGTTTCTGAAGCAAGTTATAAGGCTCAAAATTGCTCCTATTTATGGATTCCACATATAACAGTCATTATCATGCCTGCAAGTTGTGCCTAGTTATATGTAAAAATTTACTCTGTGATGTGTTCCAATATTCTCCTTGTAGGCATATTCCTGGCAGAAAAGTTGCATAACCTGCGGGTCACACCCACATATATGGCACAATGCCCCTTGTGGTGCAGAGTTCAGACAGAAGAAGAGACTCATATCACCTAAATGCTAGGCCCAGTGATATGTCACAATTTCTCATGTTAAAGGGACCAGGCAAGAGAGTCATATCATTTGGATGGCATGCTTAGAAATGCTATAATCCCCAGTGGAAGGAGGGTCCAGGCAGAAGAGGAGAGTAAGATAACTAGATGGATGCTGGGTCCAGTGCCATGTTACAATCCTTCCTGAGGATACTGTTGAGACAGGAGAGTCAAATCGCCAAGGTGCTCAGCTGAGGAATATATCCAAATATCATTTGTGGGAAATATTTAGGCAGGATTATTAAGTCACTCAAGAGACGGGAAATGAAATATGTCACAATAACACTGGTGGAAAGTTCCAGGAATGGGAGTCTCCATCTTGGATACGACCTGGCTTCAGGTTTAAGCGTCATGATTAGTCCTCTCATTTGATGTCAAGTATATGGCATGATATAATCTATAGGCAGAGAAAAAGCAGAAATGTCACATCACCTGTGAGGGTGCTCATCCTGTGAGATGTCACTTTTTTTCTTGTGGCCAGGACCCTGGAATAAGTGGCACATCACCTGGATATTGATTTTAGTGGTGTATCAAAATTTCTTCTGTGGGCAGGGCTTAGGTGAGGAGAATCACTTTACCTAGGCAATTGGCCTAGATATATGTCACAGTGGCTGCTATGTGCAGAACCAAGGTATGAAAGTGCCCTCACCTTGGAGCTGGGTTTATCAATATGTCACATCTCCCCTGTGGTCAGGGCAAGGCAAGAGAGTAGAAACATCACCTAGGTGCTGAGCCAAGCAATATGCTATAAAGCTTTCTTTTTTTTTTTTAATTACTTACTTTTTTTTTAGTGCAGTACAGTTTATTATTTTTCCCTTATGGTTAGTGTTTTCTTTTATTATTATTATTATTATTATTATTATTATTATACTTTAAGTTTCTGTTTGTAGAACACAAAATGGATTGTCATATTACCTGGGTGTAATACCCAGTTGTGTGTCAAAATTCAACATAATTGCAGGGCAAAGGCAGTAGAAGTAAGCCACATCACTTATGTGATAGACCTAGATATAAGCCACAATGCTTTATATAGGCAGGAATCAGAAAAAGAATTCATCTTACCTGGGTGCTTGTCCCAGTGATATGTAAAAGTGCCATTTGTAGGCAGGAACAGGTACCTTTTCTTAGGTATTTGGTCCAGGTATATCACAATTTCATCTCAGGTTATGGCCTAAGAAGGACAGTCAAATTACTCAGGAGCTGGGCTAACTTTTATGTCCTAATCACACACAAGAAAATATTCAGAAGTAAGTTTCACAGTCCCACACAAGTCCTGGCTTTGTGTACATAAGTAAACACCTCCTGTGAGGTGGGTCAAAACAGAGGAGACACAATCTCAACAATGGGCATAATCCATGTAAAAGATGGCAATCCCACTTGACGACTGTCAAGTGGAGATGAGTGTCAAGAGGGAGAGTCATAGCCTCATAGGTGTGCTGAATCATGCATCCCCAAATCACCTATGGGTCAGATCCACATATGAGGAGAAAAATTTCATACTTTGACTGCTCTTTTGGTGGATTTATTACCTTATTTGGAGGCCCTTTTCTTGTGAGGCAATGACAGTTGTGTCTGAAGGGTGTGAATCCAATAATCTCAATAGCATTGGGTTGCTTTTCCCTGTTATAACTCTATGTATACCTCTCACACTTTATATGATATGCTGGAGTGTCGTAATATTGTGTGAAATTTATACCACTAGGAGACCCATTACTTTACTTATGGCTATAAGACTGGCTATGATAATCAAAATATCTCCCCTTTTTGGATCCAGGTATGATAGTTATATTTATGCATGGTAGGTGAACCCAGGTGTATGCCAAACTTTCACCTGTGGGCAGAAACATGGCAGGACAGTCTCATCACCTGGAAGGTAAGCTCAGGATACATTATAATCTCCTTTGCAGGCAGGGCCAAGTCAGAAGTGTCACATCACCTGATTACAGCTTCAAGTAATGTGACACCATGTCCAATGTGAACAGGGCTAAAGAAATAGAGGAGAGTCACACCACCTAGATGCTGGGCTCAGCAATATGTAATAATTCCTGTTTTGGCAGAACCTAGAATAAAGAGGAGAATTGCATTACCTAGGTTATGCATTCAGCATTATGTCACAATTCTTTTAGTGGGCAGGACCTAGGCAGCAGAGAAGAGTCACATTTCCTAGATGTTACCACCAGTGATGTCACAATGTTCTTTGGGGAAGAACCATAAGCAAAATAGACAAATCACCAGCACGTAGGCTCAGATATATATGATAATGTCCCTACCTTGCAGGACCAAGGCAAAAGAGTCACATTATTATGACTCTGACCTAACGATATGTCAGAATGTGCACATGGCAAACAATTAAGTCAGTTTTTACATCTGGGTACTAGGCCCAGTGATATGACAGAATCTCCTCATCTTTTAGGTGACACTTTTAACTGTCAGCTTTGTGTGTATATAAGTCACATTATCACATGTGTGCTGAACCATTACATGAAACCCTCTAGAACATCTGAAAGTTTTATACAACATGCACGAGATTTGCTAACTACTCTGAGGTCCACATGGCCATATCAACTCTGAATCTTGTATATTGCCTTAAACCCAGACATGATAGTCAACATCTCTCATTTATGCTTAGTTCAGGAATGATACTTATTTTTATGCCTATGAGCTGGGTCTAAAAATGCACGATTGCATCTGTGGCAAAATCCCCAAATGAGAGTCACAATTCCATCTTTGTACTGTTTTCACTTGTTAGACACAGCATCTCAAAAATGGGCTTTATAAATGAGGGATGGTGACAACTTTTATTTGCATCTGCCTGTGTAATTGAGAGTCACAATTTTAAACTTTTTGCTGGGCCTTGTAAGGAAAGTCTTTGTACCACCCAAGGATTTTATACAATATTGATTATTGTTTTATACTCTGTTAGCTTTGTACAAATATGCAACCCAGGATTTTACCTATTGCCTTAAGCCTTGCGATGAGAGGTAAAATATCTTCTATTGGCTGAATTGCAATGTAAGTTTTACCATCATACCTATGAACTGAAGCAAGGTATATTTCATAATCCCATTTGTGGGCAAAAAAGTCACATCACTTAGGTGATGTAGCATGTGATGTGAC
Organism: Pongo pygmaeus; assembly: GCF_028885625.2. Classification (NCBI taxonomy): domain Eukaryota; kingdom Metazoa; phylum Chordata; class Mammalia; order Primates; family Hominidae; genus Pongo; species Pongo pygmaeus. The sequence goes on along the minus strand of NC_072397.2, from coordinate 13,011,165 downwards.
ACACAGCATGTCACAGTGCCTTCTCTAGGCAGAATATACAAAGGAGTGTTACACTAACTGAGTGTTGGACCCAACAATATGACAAAATTTTACTTGAAAAACAACTTATCCAAGGGATGAAAGCTACAACACTTACAGAATAGGCTGAAAATGTGTCAAAATACTCTTTGTGGCTCTGGCACTGACAGGAAAGTATCATCATTAGGGTGCTGGGCCCACCATTATGCAGTAACTCCCTTATTATTCAGGACTCTTGCAAAAGAGTAACATCATCTGAGTGCAATAGGTCAAAATTTCCATTTGTGGGAATGGTTCAGAAAAAATAAAATAGTCACATATCCTAAATCCTGGTCTCAAAAATATGTCACACTCTCAGCATTTTAAAGGTTGAGGCAGGGGAAGAAAGTCATATCACTTAGTTCATCAGCTCAGAGATATGTTCCAATGTCCCAGTAGGCAGAACTCAGGCAGAAGAGGCTTATTTAGGTATAGTCTCAATCCAACACATGAGCAGAAACCAGGCAGAAGAGCCACATCTTCTGGGAGCTGGGTCCTAAAATATGCCACAAGTCCCCCTTAGGAAAGAACCAAAGCAAAAGAGCTACATCATCTTGATGTAGGTTTCACTTTTATGTCACAATGTTCTATGTGCATGAGACCAAAGCATTCAGTCCCGTCGACTAGTTGATAGGCCCAGGAGGTAGGTCACAAAGTCCTCTGTGAAGCATAGTACTGGCAAAAGAGTATCATCACCAGTGTGTCTTGCCTAGATATAATTTACTCTCCAGGTAGTCAGCGCCCAAGCAGGAGAGCCACCTAACCTAACTGATAGGCATAGAGATGTGTCACAATGACCTACTTTGGGCATGGCTCTGGCAAAAAGTACCCACAGCTGTATGCCTGGCTTCATTTTATGTTGCTATCCTTCCTTTGTGCAGGATCCATTCCAGAAATGAGAGTTACAACACCTACAAGGTGCACACAAATATATATCACAATAATTGTGATTGGCATGGCACAGGCAAGAATGCAACATCAATTTTATGCTAGATCCAGTGCCCTTACTGACAGAACGGCACAGGCAAGAGAGTCATATCTCCTTAAAGTTAGCCTAGGTAGATATCACAATCCCATATATGGGCTGGAACAAATCTGGAGAGTCAAATTACACTGGTGCTTTGCAAAGAGTTATATCATAACCACACTATCAGAAAATTCCAAAGATAAGTTTTACAATACAACACATATCCTGTTTTCATGTGTGACAATTGACTTCATCCATGAGAGATGATGGCAATCCTTATTGTCGGTTGGGTGTGCATACAAGACTCACAATTTCACCTGAGTTGAACCCTGGTTTGACTCTTTCATTACAAACCAAAGACTTTGTAAAATATGTGTGTGTTGTAATCTCCTGTGACATTTGTACAAAAAAGTGATTCAGGACATCACACATGTCTGTAATCTGAGTTATAAGAGCCAAAGTATCCTCTATTGGCTGAGTCCACATATAAGAGTCATTATTCCTGTGAGCCATTCCTAGGTATTTGTTACAATTTCCTCTGTGGTTATGAATCAGGCCAAACAATCACATCACCTAAATACTGGGCCAGAAATATTCCAATAGTATTTTTTCAGGCAGGGTGCTGTCCAAAATATCACATAACTTGTGTGCTAAATGCAGCTCTGTTGCACAGTGTTCATTTTGGGCTGTGTCTAGGAAGGAGAGAAGAGTCATATGACCTAAAAGCTGGGTTCAAACATACGTCAAAATTCCTCCTCTTGAGGAGGTCCAAAAAAGAGAGTCATGTCATTTGAATGCAGTGATTAGAAATGCTACAATTACTAAAGGAAGCAGGGTACAGGTCAAAGAGGAGAGTTATATACCTTTGATAATGGGTCCAGAAATATGTGACTATTCTGCCTGAGGACATTTTTAGACAGCACAGTAAAATCACCAAGGTGTTTGATGCAGATATTTGTCAAAATCTCATTTGTGGGCTATATCTAGGCAGAAACATTAAATCACTCAGGAACCGAACTAAAACATATGTCACAATTACACTTGTGGAAAGGTTTAGGAATAAGACTCAACTTTCTAAATGTACGATGGTAGCAACTCTTAATTTCACCTGGGTGTGTAATCAAGAGTCCCAATTTGAACTTTATGTTGGCCCTTGCTATGGAGATTTCTACTACAAAAGAGTTTATAAAATATAAGTTAGTTGTGTAAGCTTCTGTGAGCTTGCTACAAATATGCAACCTAGGACCTTTCTTATTGCCCCAAGCCTAAGAATGAAAGGTAAAATATTTTCTATTGGCTGAAACCCAATATGAGTTTCATCATCATGGCTGTGAACTGAAGCAGAATATATCTTATCATCAAATATGTGGGCAAAACACTACGCAGAATGGTAACATCACTTAGATGCTGTGTTAGTCAATATGTCACAATACCTTCTGTATGCAGGGTATACAAAATTGGGTCATATTAACTGGGTGCTGGATCCAGAAATATGACACAATTTCACATGTGGAAAAAACCCAGCCAAGTTATGAGAGTCAAAACACCTACATAATGGGCCCAATATATGTCAAAATACATTCAGTATCAGCAGCACAGGCAGAAACATCACATCTTAATGGTGCTGAGCCCAGCTATATATGATATGCCATAATTATCTCTTTATGCAGATCTCATGCAGAAGAGTAACATGATCTGGGTGCTGGGCAATGTTATATGCCAAATTTCTTTTTTGTGGGTATGGTTCAGGAGAAAGAGGAGAGTCACATATCCTGAGTCCTGGGCTCAGCAACATGACAAAATCCTCCTATTGTGAAGGCCCAGGAAAAAAAGAGAGTCACATTACTTAGGTCATGGGCTCAGAGATATATCCCAGTGCCCCCATTAGGCAGAGCTCAGGCAGATGAGGACAGTAATATCATCTATGTGTTTCCCACAGAATATGTCAGAATTTAACATGTAGACAGAAACCAGGTAGAAGCACTATATCACTTGGGTGCTGGGTCCTGTGATATGTCATAAGTCTCTCTTAACACAACACCTAAGCAAAAGAGATACATCATACTAGGTGCAGTTTTGTTGCTTATAACACAATGCTTCATCTGGTTAGGACCCAAGGAGAGAGTCACTACATTTAGGTGATAGGCCTAGAGATATGTCACAGTGTACTGTATGAAGTATAACCCTGGAAAAGAGTACAATCACCTCTGTGCCTGGCCTAGAAATATGTCACTTCAAGGTTGGAAGGACCCTAGCAGGAGAGCCACATAACATATGTGATAGCCCCAGACATGTCACATTGCCCTCCTCTAGTCATCCACAGGATAAGGAGGAAATTTGCTTGTGTGCCTGTCCTTGCAATATGTCACTATTCTTCTGTTGTGCAGTGCCCATTCCAGAGAGAAGACTCACATCAGCTATGAGGTAAACACAGAAATATGTTACAATAATTTTGGTGGGCATGGCACAAGTAAGGATATAACATTATCTGGGAGTTATATCCAGTGATATGTCACAATCATTACTGAGAGATAGGACAAGTAAGACAGGAAAGTCATATCACATCGAGGTTGGCCTAGGTAGATATCACAACCCCATATATAAGAAGGAACAAGTCTGGAGAATCAAATTTCACAGGTGATTAGAAAAATTTATGTCATAATTGCACTGTCAGAAAATTACAAAGATGAGTTTTACAATACCACAAATGTCCTGTTTTCATGTGTGACAGATGCCTTCATCTATATAAGATAAGGTGTCTTTACTTTCAGCTGGTTCTACATACAAGACTCACAATTTCACCTGTGTGCTGAGTCCTGCTTTGACTTTGTCTGTATAACCCAAAGACTTTGTAAAATATGTATGAGTGTTGTAATAATTTGTGACCTTTGTACAAGAAAGAGACAAAGGACACCACGTGTGTCCTTAAACTGAGTTATAAGATTCAAAATATCCTCTATTGACTGAGTCCACATATGAAAGTCATTATCATGGCTGTGAGCCATGCACAGGTATATGTTACAATTCCCTCTGTAGTTAAGAAGGAGGCCTAACAGCCACATCAATGTCGGGTCAGAAATACTCGAATATTCTTTTTGCCCAAAATTATGTCAAAATGCTTCCTATTGACAAGGCCTAGGCAAGAGGTTCATATCATTTGGATGCAGTGTTTATAAATACTACAATCACCAAAAGAAGCAGGGTACAGGCAGAAGAGGAGAGTCATGTAACCAAGATTAAGGGTTCAGAAATATGTTACAATATCCCCTGAGGACATTTTAAGATACATCAGTCAAATCGCAAAGGTGCTCAGCCAAGCTATCTGTCAAAATCTCATTTGCTATACCTAGGCAGAATTATTAAATCACTCAGGAGTTAGGCAAATGTATATGTCACAATTACACTTGTGGAAAGTCTTAAGACTAAGAGTCACCAACCTGCACAAGTCCTAGGCTCCAGTCATGTGAGTTGTTATTAGGCTTTTGTTTTGGTCTCTGGTATGTGGCCAGAGAGAACACAAGAAAGTCCCATCACCTATGTGGGCCCAGGTTCAGTGAGATGTCGCAATTCAATTGGTGGACAGGAACATGTTGTAAGAGTCACATCACATGGATTTCAGTGACATATCAAAATTCCCTCTCTGGGCAGGACTTTGGCAAGAAAGGAGACATTTCACCAAGGCAGTTGGCCTAGATATATGTCACAATGTCTATTCTGTGCAGTACCAAAGCTGTAGAGAGGCCTCGTATAGGTGTTGGGCTCAGGAAATATGTCACAATCATCTTGTGGCCTGTGCCATGGCAAAACATCACCTAGGTTCTGAGCCAAGTGATATGTTACAATGCTTCCTGTTGGCAGAACCCAAAAAGAAGAATCACATCATCTGAATGCAGTACCCAGTTATTTGTCACAACGCCCTGTAACTGCAGGGCAAATGAAGTAGAAGTGAGTAACATCACTTACCTGATGGACCTACACATGTCACAAAATTCTTTTTGTAGGAAGGTTTCAGGTAGACAACTCACATCACCTGGGTGATGGTCCCAGTAACATATGTAAAATTTCTCTTTGAAGACAGAGCCACGATGGATGTTATCTATTGTTTAGATGCTTGTTCCACATATGGCACAATTACTTCTGTGATCTGGGCCTAGAAAAGGAGTCAAAGTATTCATTTACTGGGCAAACTTACCTGTCCCAATCACACTCTCATATATGTTGGGAAATAAGTTTCATAGCCCACACAAAGCCTGGTTTTGTGTATGTGAGTCAATTCTTTCTATAAGTTGGGTTAAAATAGAGGATTCAAAATCTCAACAATGGGCAAAATCCATGTTTAAGAGCTGTAATCCCACTTGAACATTGTGGTCCAGGAGGGGAGTCACAGCACCACAGGCATGCTGAATCCTGGTTCAAATGTTAAGGAACCACTTGTGGATCAGGTCCATGTATGTGAGTAATTATTTCAAACATCAACAGCTTTTTATGTGTGAGATTTAGTATCTCATTCCTAGGCCCTATTAATGTGTTACAATGAGAATCATGTCAGCTAGGTGGGCATGCAAGAGTCACATTCTCACCTGGTTGGTGGCCTCTGTTATGACACTCTTTGCACCATTAAGGCTTTATATGATCTACCTGAGTATTATAATCCTTCATGATTTTATACAAGTGAAAAACACAGGGCTAAACCCATGGCTATGAGACTGGCTATGAGAGTCAAAATATCTCTACTGGCTGGCTCCAGTTATGAGAGTTATTTTTGTGCATGTGTGCTTAATCCAGTTATATGTCACAATTTCACCTATAGGAACAGAAAAGGCAAGAAAGTCAACTCACCTCGACGCTGAACCAGTGATACAGCATAAACTCATTTGTATACTGGGCCTAGTCAGCAAAGTCACTTCACCTAGGTATAGCCTCAAATAGTTTGTCACCAAGCCAACTATACACAGGGAAGAAATAAAAGAGGAGAGTCACTCCACTTAGGTGCTGGACTCTGCAATGTATAATAACCCTCTCTCAGAAGAGTTTAGAATATGAAGGAGAGCCATATCATGTAGGTTTTTCAATCAGTGGTATGTCACAATTTATTTGCTGAGCAAGACCCAATCAGGAAAGGAGAGTCACATTACCTAGATGTTAAGTGAAATGATATCTCAAAATGTCTTCTGGGGGCAGGACACTGGCAGAAGAGAAAAATCATCTAGCTTATAGACCTCAAGATATGTGATAATATCCCCTCTTGGCAGGGTTGAGACAGAAGAGTCACATTATGATTCTAACACAGTGATACATCACAATGCACCCAAAGAAATGAATTTAGGCCAAATAGTCTTAACACCTAAGTACTAGACCTATTAATATACTAATTCCCCTCATCTTTGAGGGTGACCCTATAAACTCTGAGCTAGTGTACATATGGAAGTAACAATCTCGCATGTCTCCTGGACCATTGTATGACACTCTACAGTATTCAAAAGCATTATACATCATGCATGAGGTTGCAAACCACTCTAAGGCCTACGTGTTCATATGTATTCATGATCTTGCATATTGCCCTAAACCCAGGTATAATAGTCAGCATCTCTTCTCTAGGCTGGGTTAGAAGTGAGACCCATTTTCATGCCTGTGAACTGGATCTAGAAATAAGTCATAATTCCACCTCTGGACAGATCCATATATGAAGGTCATAATTCCAACTTTGTACTATATTCATTTGTAAAAATCACATTCTTAACAGTGACCTTTGGACACAAAGAATGATGACAACACTTGCTTTTACCTGGGTATGTAATCAAGAGTCTCAAACTGAAATTTTTGTTGGTCCCTATCACCAAACTCTCTAAACCATCAAAGGAGTTCATACATTATGAGTTAGTGTTGTAAAGCTCTGTAAGCGTGGTACAATTATGCAAACTAGTGCTTTGTCTATTGCCTTAGGCCTAGTGATGAAAGGTAAAATATCTCATATTGGCTGACTCCCAATATAATCCCAATATAAGTTTGACCATCATGACTGTGAACTGAAGCCATAGTTGCATTTGTGTGAAAAATAATAAATAAAAAAATAAAACTGGCCAGAGGGTAACATCACTTGGGTGCTATGCCAAGCAACATGTCACAATGCCCCCTCTAGGTAGGGTATAGGACTTAGAGTCACAGTAACTGGGTTCTGGACTCAGCAATATGACACAATACATTATGTGGAAAAAGAAAAACAGCAAAACTTTGAGAGCCAAAACACCTACATAATGGGCCCCTGATCTGTGAAAATACCTTCTGTGGCTCTAGCAAACTCATAAGTTTTACATTTTCAGGGTGCTGGGCCCAGCTGTATGTCATAATATTGTCTACATACAGAACACATGTAAAAGAGTAATATTATCTGGGTGCTGGGCCCTGCAAGAGGCCAAAATTTCTGTTTGTGGGCATGATTTGAGAAAAAAAAGATAAATCAGATAACCTGATTGCTGTACTGAGCAGTCTTTCACAATCCCTCCATTGTAAAGACCAGGCAGGAAAATGAGAGTCACTTTCCTTAGTTCATGGGTTCAGAGATATGTCCCAGTATCCCCAGTGGACAGGGCCCAGGCAGAAAAGGAGTGTCATATCACTTAAATGCTTCACTAGTTATATGTGAAAATCTTAACTGTGGGCAGAAACCAGGCAGAAGACCCACATCATCTGGGTACAACCAGAAGTAATATCTCATGATCCTCACTATAGGTAGGTTTTTAAAATAAATAAATAAATAATGACACCACGTGGGTGCTCTGGTCACCAATATGTAATAATTCCCTCTCTTGACAGAGTCAAGGACAAAAAAGAGATTTATGTCACCTAGGTTTTGCACTCAGGGGTATATCACAGTTTTTTCAGTGAGGAGGATCCAGGCAGGAGAGATGAGTCACATTACCTAGATTCTAAATCTAGTAATATGTCACAGTTTCTCTTCTCAGCAGTGTAATGGCAGGAGAGACATATTACATAGTCAATAGGCCCAGAGAAATTTGAAAATATCCTCTGTTTGCAGAGCCCTGGCAGAAGAGTCACCTTATCTTGATTCTGACCCAGTGATATGTAACAATGCCATTATGGAAAGAAATTTAAACTAAAAGTTCTCAATACCAGGTACTTGGGCAAGGAATATGACTAAATATCCTCATCTTTAAGGGTGACACCATTAAATATTAGCTATTTGTGTATAACAGACTCATAATCTCATGTGTATGCTGGCCATTGTATGGCAGTCTCTACGATATCTGAGAACGTTATACAATATGCATGAGAGTTGCAATCCTCTCTGAAGCATAAAGACATTTACAGACTTATGATTATACATATTGCCCTAAACCCAGGTATGACATTCAGCATCTCTGCTATAGGCTGACATTAGGGATGAGATCATTATTATGATTGTGAGCTGGCTCCAAAAATGAGTCACCATCTCACTTGTGGCCACATTCCTTTATGAAAGTCACAATTCCATCTCTGTGTTGTATTCACTTGATGGACTCAGGATCTCAATAATGGACTTTGTAAATGTAGGATGATAAAAACTTACTTTCACCTGAGTATGTAGCCAAGAAATAACCTTAACTGTTTGCTGGGCACCTTTAAGAAACTCTCTGTGCCATCGAGGAAGTTTTTATTACATGAGCTAGTGTTGTAAACTACTGTGAGCTTTGTAGAAACATGCAAAGAATTACCTGACCTTTTGACCTAAAGATAATGGTGAGAGGAAAAGTATCTCCTATTGGCCAAATCCTAGCACAAGCTTGATCATCATACCTTTGGACTTGTTAGCATTACTTAGGTTCTTTTTCAAGCAATATGTCATGATGCTCTCTGTAAGCAGCACTTAGGAAAGAGGATGACATTAACTGGGGGCTGGAGCCACCAATATAATACAACCACATGTGGAAGAAATTCAGCCAAGTGATAAGAGCCCAAACACCTACAAAATGGGCCAAAGATATGTCAAAATACCTTCTGTGGTCCTGATACAAGCAAGAAAGTCATGTTCTTTCTTATGCAGGGTTCTAGGCCATATCGCTTGGGAATGGTGCGCAATTCCCTCTTTATGCACAACCTAGGCAGAGGAGCAACATTGTCTGGGTACTGGGCCCTGAAATATGGCAAAAGTTCTGTTCGTGGGTATTGTTCAGTTACAAGATGATAGTCACATTACCTAAGTGCTGAGCTCATCAATATGTCACAATCTTACCATTGTAAAGGCCCAGACAAAAAGAGTCACATCACTTAGGTCATGGGCTCACAAATATGACCCTATGTCACCAGTAGGCAGGTCTCAAACAGAAAAAGAGTCATATTACTTAGGTGCTTCATTAGCTATATTTCACAATTTAATATGTGGGCCAAAACCAGGTTGAAAAGCCACATCACCCGGTTGTTATGGACCATTTTGGAGTGTGTCCAGGCAGTAGAGGAGAGTCATATCAACTAAATGATGGTCCCAGGGAGATGTCACAATGCCACCTTTTTAAAAATCCCAGACTCATATCATTTAAATGCAGTGCTTAGAAATGCTGCACTCTTCACTGGAAACAAAGTTAATGCAGGAGAGGAGAGTCACATAACCTAGACAATGGGTCCAGAGATATGGTATGATCACTTCTGAGAAGCTGTTAAGACATGAGAGTAAAACCACAAATGTTCTTGGCAAAGATATAGGTCCAAATGTCATCTGTGTGCTATAACATGGAGTATGTCACAATAACACCTGTGAAAAGGGGCAGGGATGAGAATTAAGATTCTGCACATGTCCTGGCTCTGGTGACAAGTGTAATCATTAGGCTTTTGATCTGGTCTCAGGTAAATGGAACAATATCACCTGTGGGCAGGGAGAAAAAAGGAAAGTTCCATCACCTTACTGGATGATAGTCCAGGGAAATATCTCAATTGTCCTTGTGGCTAGGACCCTCGTAGAAGAGTTTCATCACCTGGATTCTGGTTTCAGTGATATATAAAATCCCCTTGTGAGCAGAACTTAGGCAGGAGTGAAGACAAACTTCACTAGGCAATTGGCCTGAATTTACATCACAATGGCTGCTATGTGTAGGACCAATGTAGGGGAGTAACCTCACTTTGCTGCTGGGTTCAGCAATATGTCACAGTCTCACTGGTGGTCAGGGCACAGGCAAGAGAAAAGAAGCATCACCTAGGTGCTGAGCAAAGTAATATATTACAAAGCTTACTATTGACAGAAACTTCATCTCCCAAAAAAGAGTCACATCACCTGGGTGCATTACCCAGTATGTGTCACAATCCACCAGAAGTGCAGGGCCAAGACAGTATAGAAGCAATGCATATAATTTAAGTAATTGACTTAAATAAAAGCCACAGTGCTCTTTGTAGGCAGGCTTCAGGCCAAGATTTCACATTAGCCAAGTGCTGGTCTTAGTGATATGCAAAAATGCCCTATGTTGCATTGCCAAAAAAAGATGTTACTTATTGCTTCAGTGCTTGGTGCAAGTAAGTCACAATTTCAACTCTGGGCCTAGAAAGGAGAGTCAAAACACTCAGATGCTGTGCAAAGTCATACTTCTCAATTACACAGTCAAAAATGTTCAGAAATAAGTTTCAAAGTCCCACAAAAGTAATGGCTTCAGGTATGAGAGTCAACACCTCCTATAAGTTGGGTTGAAGTACAGGAGAGAAACCACAAAGGTTCTGGGCAAAAGCATAGGTCTAAATTTCATTTGTGCACTAAAACAAGGCAGGATTATTAAATCACATGGGAGCTGGGTAAATGCGTATGTCACAATAACACCTGTGAAAAGCGGCAGGGATGAGAATCACCATTTTGCACATGTCCTGGCTCTGGGAATAAGTGTCCTCAGGTATCACAATCTCAAAAATAGGAATGATCTATATATAAGAGTCTCAATCCCACTCAAAAATTATGTTCCAGTAGGAAAGTCAAAGTACCACAGGTTTGCTAAATCATAGCTCAAACATCACCAAACCACCTGTGGATCAGATTCATGTATGAGAGTAACAATTTCAAGCTATGACTGCTTATGGGAGTGAGATTTACTACCTTATTTGTAGGCTTTCTTCATGTGTGAAAATGAAAATTGTATCAGCTGGGTGTGCATCGAAGAGTCACACAATTGTACTTGGTTTCAGGTACCTGCTATGAAACTCTTTGTAACACGCTGACTTTATGTGACAGGCCTGAGTAGCATAATTTTCATGATTTCTTATAGGTGGGAGATCTAGGACTTTACCCATGGCGTTAAGACTGTCTATAGAGTCAAATAGCTCCCCCTGGGTAGGTCTAGGTATGAGAGTTATTATTGTGCATATGAGCTGAATCCAGGTATATGTCACAATTTCACCTTTGGAGTGAGACAAGACAGAAGAGTCACATTATCTGGGTGCTGAGCAACGGATACATTATAAATTCCTTTTTAGCCAGCACCCAGTTAGAACAGTCATATCACCTGGGAACAGTCTCTAATAGTATCCTCATTACTACTAAACACTGGGTTGAAAAATAGAGGATTGTCACACTCCTAGGTACTGAGCTCAGCAATGTTACTATTTCTTCATTGGCAGAGTCCAAGACAAAGAGGAGAGTCACGTCACCTAGATTTTGCACTCAGTGATATGACACAATTTCTTCAGTGGCCGGAATCCAGGCAGGAGTGATGAGTCACATTACCTAGATACTATATCTAGTGCTATGTCACAGTGTTCTCTGTGGCAGGGCACTGGCATGAGAGACACATCACCTAGACCATAGGCCCAGAGATATGTGATAATATCCCCTGTTGGCTGTGTTTTAACATTATTAGGATCTGACCCAGTGGTAATTCACAATGCACCTATGGGCAAGAATTTAAGCCAAAAGTCTCAACACCTGATTACTAGGACTATTGATATGACACAATCTTCTCACCTTTTATGGTGACACCTTGAACTTTCAGCTAAACTTGAATATTAGAGTCACAATCTCACATGTATGCTGGGCCAATGTATGACACTCTCTACATCTGAGGGCATTATAAAACCTGAGTGAGAGTTGCAACCTCTCAGTGACCTTTATGCTTGTATGGATTCACAATTTTACATATTGCATTAAACCCAGGTTTGATACTCAACCTCTCTTTTCTATGTAGGGTTAAAGGAGAAGATCCATTATTGTCCCACCTCTGGACAGATCTACATATAAATTCACAATTTCAACTTTATACTGTATTCCCTTGTCAGACTCAGGATCTCAACAGTGGGCATTGTATATATAGGATGGTGACAACTTTTAATTTCACCTGGATGTGTAATCAATCATCCAAATTGGAACTTTTTGCTGGGCCCTGTTCTAAAATGTATTAACACTAATGAGTTTACACAATATACGTTAGTGTTGTATTCTTTGAGCTTGGTACAAATCTGCAACCCAGGACTTACTTATTGTCCTAAACCTAATGTTAAGATTCAAAATATCTTCTATTGGCTGAACTGCAGTGTAAATGTGATCATCATGCCTATGAGCTGAATCAAGGTACATGTCATAATCCCATTTGTAAAAAAAAAAAACAGGAAGGCAACACAAGTTAGGTGCTGTGCCAAGCAATATGTTTCAGTGCCTTCTCTAGGCAGGGTATAGAAAACTGGGTCACATAAACTGGGTACTAGACCAAGAAATATGACACAATTTCACACGTGAAAAAAACCCAAAAATGTTATGAGAGCAAAAACACCTACATATTGGACCCAAGGTATGTCGAAATACCTTCAATGGCTCTAGCACAGACAGGAGAGTCACATCATAATAGTGCTGCACATAGTAATAGGCAATATGCCATAATTTCCTCTTTTTATAGAAATCAGGGAGAACAGTAACATTAACTGGGTGTTGGGCCCTGCAATAAGTCAAAATTCCTTTTCTGTGGGGCATCATTTAGGAAAAAAAGGAAAGCAACATATCCTGAGTGCTGGGTAAAGCAATGTGTCAAAATCATCCTATTGTGAGGTCCAGGCAGAAAAAAGAAAGTCACTTCACTTAGGCCATGGGGTCAGAGACATGTCCCAGGGTCCCCAGCAGGCAGAATTCAGGCAGACAAGGAGAATTATATCAACTAGGTGCTTTTGTAGGAATATGTCACAGTGTAACATGTGCACAGAAACCAGGCCGAAGAGCCACATCACTGGGGGCTGGGTCCTGACATATGCCATAAGACTATCTTAGGACAGCACCCAGGTAAGACTGTTACATCACCTAGGGGCAGGCTTTCAGCTTATACTTCAATTCTCCATGTCTGTACAGCCCAATTCGGGAGTCACTTTACTGAGGTGATAGGCACAGAGATATGTCATAATGACCTCTATGAAGAATAGCTCTGTCAAAGAGTAACATCACCTGTGGGTCTGTCATAGAAATATGTCGTTCTCTAGGTTGGCAGTGCCCAAGGAGAAAGGCCACATAACATAGATGATAGGCCCAGAGATATGTCACAATGCCCTTTTTTGGGAATACCTCTGGAAAAACAGTACCCTCACCTGTGTGCCTGGCCTTGCAATAAGTAATTGTCCTTCCTTTGTGCAGGGCCCATTCCATAATGGAGATTTACATCACCTATGGGTGGACACAGAAATATGTCACAATAATTATGATGGGCATGGAACACACAAAATGTAACATCACATAAGTATTAGATTAAGTGATACTCCACAATCCTTACTGAGAGAAGGGCCTAGGCAGGAGAGTCACATCACCTCGAGGTTGGCCAAGATCGGTATCACCATTCCATACATGAGCTGGAACAAGTCTGGAGTGTCAAATTACATAGGTGCTTGGCAAAGATCCATATCACAATCATAATGTCAGAAAATCCCACAGATGAGATTTACAATATGACACGTCCTATTTTAATGTGTGACAATTGGTTTCATCCATGTGAGATGATGACAGTCTTTACTATCAGATATATGTGCTTCCAAGACACAATTTCTCCTGTGTGCTGAGCCCTGCTTTGTCTCTGTCTGTATAACCCAAAGACTTAGTAAAATATGTGTGAGTTTTGTAATCTTTTGTGACCTTTGCAGAAGCTGATCCAAGACATCACAAACGTTCCTAAACTTATTTATAAAAGTCAAAATATCCTCTATTGGCTGAGTCCACATATGAGAGTCACTATTATAACTGTGAGCTGTGCCAAGGTTTATGCTACAATTTCCTCTGTGGTTATGAAGCAGTCAGAGCAGCCACATCACTTAAGTTCTTGGCCAGAAATATTCCAATATACTCTTTGTAGGCAGGACCCTGTCAGAAATGCTACATAACTTGTGTGCTATATCCAGCTTTATGACACAACGTCCCTTGTTGGCAGTGTCCAGGGAGCAGAGGAGAGCCATATCAGCTAAGTGATGGGCCCCAAAGTATGTCACTATGCCTTCTCTTGACAGGGCCCAGGTAAGGGAGTCATATCATTTGCATGCAGTGTTTAGAAATGCTACAATTACCAAAGAAAGCCATATACAGGCAGGAGAGAACAGTCATGTAACCTAGATCATGGGCCAGAAATATGTTACAATAACTCCTGTGGATTGTTAAGATAACACAGTCAAATCACAAAGGTATTTAGCCCAAGGATTTGTCAAAAATCTCATTTGGGGACTATACCTACACAGAATTATTACATCACTAAGGAGCTGGGCAAAGGTATATGTCAAAGTTACACTTGTAGATAGGTTTAAGAATAAGAGTCAACATCCTGTCCATGTCCTGGCTCCAGATATATGAACTGTTATTAGGCTTTTATTATGTTCTCTGGTGTATGGCACAATATCACCTGTGGCCAAAGAGAAGAAAAGAAAGTCTCATTGGCTACATGGGTGCAGATCCAGTGAGATGTCACAATCCACCTTGTGGACAAGACTCTGGCCGAAGTGTCAAATTACCTGGATGCTGGTTTCAGTGATACATCAAAACTCCTTCTCTAGGCAGGATTTTCACAGAAGAAGAGACTCATTTCACCTGGGCAATTGGCCTAGCTATGTGTCACAATGCTTCTTATGTGCATTACCAAGGCTGGAGAGTGACCTCACAGGGGTGCTGGACCCAGAAATATGTCACAATCTCCCTGTGGTCAGGGCCCAGGAAAAAGCAAAGAAACATGAGCTACATGCTGAGCTAAGTGATATGTTACAATGTTCCTGTTGGTAGAAGTCAAAAAAGAGAATGACATCACCTGGGTGCAATATTCAGTTATGTGTCAAAATCCACTGTAAGTACAGGACCAAGGCAGTAGAAGGGAGTCACATCCATTCATGGTAGATGTAGATATAAAACACAATTCTTCTTGTAGGCAGATTTCAGGCAGATAATTCACATTACCTGGGTGATGGTCCCAGTGATATATGAAAGTGCCCTTTTCAGGCAAGGCCAAAGAAGGTATTATATATTTCTTAGGTTCTTGTTCAAAATATGGCACTATTTCATCTGTCATCTGGGCCTAGAAAAGAGAGTCAGATTATTCATGTGCTGGACATGGTTACCTGTTCCAATCACACTCTCAGATATGTTTGGAAATAAGTTTCACATGCCACACAACACCTGGTTTCTTGTACGTGAGTCAACTCTTTCTATGAGGTTAATCTTAATAGAGGAGTCACAATCTCAACAATGGTCAAGATTCAGGTACAGGAGCCCCAATCCCACTTGAAGACTGTGTTCCAGTAAGGAAGACACAACACCACAGGTGTGCTGAATCATGGTACCAATGTTACCAAATCATCTGTGAATCAGATCTATGTATGAGAGTAATTATTCAAACATTTGACTGCTTTTTTTGTGCAGTATTAGTACCTTATTCCTATGTCCTGTTCATGTGTGAAAATGACAATCATGTCAGCTAGGTGTGCATTCAAAAGTCCCATTCTCATTTCGTTGCTGGCCTCTGTTATAACATTATTTGTACAATTAAGGCTTTATATGATATAGCTGAGTGTTATAATCCTTTGTAAATTTTATACAATTAAAAAACCCAGGACTTTACCCATGGCTATGAGATTGGCTATGAGAGTCAATTATCTCCACTGGCTGGGTCCAAGTATGAGTTATTATTCTGCATGTATGCTTAATCCATATATATGTCACAACTTGACCTGTTAGCACTGACAAGAAAGGAAAGTCACATCACCAGGATGTTGAGTCAATTATACAGTATAGTCTTATTTGTGGACTGGGGGCCTAGTCAGAAATGTCACATCACATCACCTTGGTGCTGAGCCAGTGATACAGTATAATCTCCTTTGCATATGGCAACTAGTCAGAAGAGTCACATCACCTTGGGACAGCATCAAAGAGTATGTCACCAAGTGCACTATTGACAGGAAGCAAGAAAAAGAGGAGCATCACTCTACCTAAGTGCTGGGCTCTGCAAGCTGTAATAATCCACCCTCTTGGCAGAGTCTAGAATATGAAGGAAACCCACATCACACAGATTTTTCAATCAGTGGCATGTCAAAACTTTGGTGAGCCGGACCCAGACAGGGGAGGAGAGTTACAAGACCTAGATGTTAAGTTAAACAATATTTCCCATTGTCCTCTGGGGGCAGGGAACATGGAGGAGAGACAAATTCCCCAGTTTATAGGCCCAGATATATGTGATAATATCTCCTGTTAGCAGAATCCAGACAGAAGAGTCACATTATAATAATATGAACCCAGTGATATATCACAATGCACCCATGGGAAGAAATTAATGCCAAATTATCTCAACAGCTGGGTACTAGCCATAGTAATATACCAAATTTCCTTGACTTTGAGGGTGAAGCCATTAACTGTGGGTTGGGTGTGTATATAAGAGTGACAATTTCATGTGTTTCCTGTGCCATTGATTGACACTTTACAACATTTGAAGGCTTTATACAGCATGCATGAGAGTTGAAAACCATTCTGAGACCTACATGCTTATGTGTATTTATGATCTTACATAATGCCCTAAACCTAAGGTATAGCAGTCAACATCTTTTCTGTAGTCTGGTTTCAGGGATGACACACTTTATTATGCCTGTGAGCTGGATCCAAAAAAGAGTCACCATCCCACCTATGGCCAGATCCACATATGAAGGTCACAATTCCAATTTTGTAGTGTATTCACTTGTTAGACTCAAGACCTTAACAGTGAGCTTTGGATATTTTGAATACTCTCAAAATTTGCTTTTACCTAAGTGTGTAATCCAGAGTCCCAATGTGAATTTGGTAGTCCCTGTCATGAAACTCTCTGTACCCTACAAGGAGTTTATACATTGTGAGTTAGTGTTATAAAGGTCTTTTAGTTTGGTGCAAATATGCAACCCACAACCTCACCTATTAACATAGTCCTAGTGATACAAAGCAAAATATCTCCTATTGGCTAAATCCCAGTATAGTTTGGACCATCTTGCCTGTAAACTGAAGTAAGGTGTATGTCATTTTCTCCTTTGTGGGCCAAAAACTAAGCAGGGTTGTAACATCACTTAGGTGCTGTGCCAAGCATCATGTCACAATGTTGTCTCTAGGCAGAGTATAGGAATTAAAGTCATATTAACTGGGGAATAGACCCAGCATTATGACACTATACCATATGTGGAAAAAGAACAGAAAAGAAATCAGAGCCAAAACCCTACAGAATAAGCTCAGGATATGTCAAAATACCTTCTGTAGCTGCAGGAAAGCATGATAGTCACATGTTAGTGTGTTGGGACCAGCAATGTGCCACAATTCTCACTGTATGCACAATCCAGGCTAAAAAGTAACATTATATGCATGCTGGACCCTGCAATAGTTCAAAATTTCTGTTTGTTTGCATGGTTCTACAGAAAAAGGAGTTAATTTCAGTGCTCGGCTGAGCAATAAATCACAATTCCCTCATTGTAAACACCAGACTGAATAACAGAGTCACTTCACTTAAGTCTTGGGATTTGAGATAGATACCACTTCCCCAATAGTCAGGGAAGAGTCAGAAAAGGTCAGTCATATCACATAGGTGCTTTCCTAGTTATATGTCACCATCTAAAATATGTGCAGAAATCAGGCAGAAAAGTCACATCACCTGGGTGGAGCCTCAAATAATATGTCACCATGCCCAATGTAGACAGGTTTGATGAAATAAAAAGTCAGGACACCTGGGTGCTGAACTCAGGAACATGTAGTAATTCCATGTCTTGGCAGAGTCCAGAAAAAAGAGGAGAGTCGTGTCACCTAGGCTTTGCACTCAATTGTATGTCACAGTTTCTTTGGTAGACAGGTTCCAGGCAGAAGAGGAGAATCACATTACCTAGATGCTATATCTAGTGATATATCACAATGCACTGGCAGGAGAGACATATCACCTGGCCAATAGGCCAGAGGTGTATGAATATACCCCATTTTCAAGGCCCAGGCAAAAGAATCCCATTATCATGATTCCAACCCAGTGATATATAACAATGCGCTTATGGAAATGAATTTAAACTAAATGTCCCAACACTGGGGTATGATGCCAGGTAATATGACACAATCTCCTCATCTTTAAGGGTGACACAATTAATGGTTAGCTAGTTGTTTGTATGGCAGTCACAATCTCACATGTGTTGTGACCACCGTATGACATTCTCTGCAAAATCTGTTAACAATATACAACATACATAAGAGTTGAAACCTCTCTGAGGCCTACATGCTTATATGAACTCATGATTTTACATATTGCCTTAAGCCAAAGTATGACACTCCATCTCTCCAACAGTCTGGCTTCAGAGATGAGAACATTTATAAACCTGGGATCTGGGGCCAGAAATCTGTCACCATCCTACCTGTGACAATATTAACTTTTGAAATTCACAATTCCAACTTGGTTCTGTATGCACTTGTTAGACTCAGGATCTTAACAATGGGATTTGTAATGTGAGAAGGTAACAACTTTTACTTTCACTTGAATGTGTAGTGGAGATTCACAATTTTAACATTTTGCTGGCATCTGTTATAAATATCTTTTAGTATAGAATTAATAACAGAACTTTTGAGTAAACACACTTGTGGATAATTAACATGGTTAAGAGAGTAGTTCTAAAAATGATTAAGGTCAGGTACCATTGTCTGAAGTAAATACTATTAGGGGGCAATTTTCTTGGTCAAGCTCCCCACTGAGAGGGCCATCTGGTTCAAATGGAGGTAGAATAAACAGACTTAACTGGGGAAGCCTATGTTGTCCCTAATTTTACCCTATGACCTAATATTCTAAGGTAAGAAGAGACCACCTTAAGCCTGTTCAATTATTACAAGCTATATAATTTTTCAGCCTTCAAAAACGGTTTGTGACTCTTCCTTATAACATCCCCTAATATTTCCTTTTAATATTTCTGCCAGAAACCGGAGCAAATCTCAACATACTGGCTGTGTCTAGGTATGAGAGTTATTATTGTGCAGAAGTGCTTAACCCAAGCATTTTTCACAATTCCACCTATGAGCAGGAAGAAGCCAAGATACTCACATCATCTGGATGCTTAGCCAGTGATACAGTATAATCACATTTGTAGGCTGGGCATAGTATGAAGAGTCACATCACCTGGATACAGACTGAAATAGTATCAAGCCCGCTATTGACAGAAAAAGAGAAGAGCCACTCAACCTAGGTGCTGGGCTTTGCAAAATGTAATAATCTCCTCTTTTGACAAAGTCTAGAACATGAAGGAGAGTCACATTATGTAGCTTTTGCAATCAGCTGTATGTTACAGTTTACTTGGTGAGCAGAAGCCAGACAGGAGAGGTGGGTAACATGACCTGGATGTTAAGACAAACGATATTTTACAATGTCTTCTGGGGGCAGGCACAGGAGAGAAAAATCACCAAGTTTTTAGGCCCGGAGATACATGATACTATTCTCTGTTGGAAGAGTCCTAGCAGAAAAGTCACATTTTTATGATTCTAACCCAACAATATGTCACAATGTACCCATGGGAATTTTAAACCAAAATGTATCAACACCTGGGTACTATGCCTAGTAAGATGCCAAATCTCCTCATATTTTAGGGTGACACCATTAACCATGAGCTGGCTGTGTATATCAGAGTCACAATCTCACATGTTTCCTGGGGCACTGTATGACCCTCTACAACATTAGAAGGCTTTATACAGCATGAATGAGAGTTGCAAACCTACATGCTGCTATGGACTCATGATATTACATATTTTCCTAAACTGAAGTATGACAGTCAACATCTCTCCTGTATGCTGGCTTCAGGGATGAGTCCATTATTACGCCTGTGAGCTGGGTCCAGAAATGAGTCACCATCCCACTTGTGGCCAGATTCCCTATGAAAGTTACAATTCCAATTTTTTACTGTATTCACTTGTTAGACTCAGGACCTCAACAATGGGCCTTGTAAATATAGGATGCTCACAACGTTTACTTTCACCTCAATGTGCAGTTGAGAGTCACAATCTTAACATTTTGATGGGTCCTGTTATGAAACATTCTGCACCACACAAGAAGTATTTATGATATGAGTTAGTGCTGTAAACTTCTGTGAGCTTTGTACAAATATCAAATGAAAGACCTTATCTATTGATCTAAACCTAGTGATGAGAGAAAAAAAAAAACCTCTCCTATTGGCTGAATATAAGCTTGATCATCATGCCTTTGAACTGAAGTAAGGTATATGTCATAATTCAATTTTTAGGGCAAAATCTAGCCAGAAGGTTAAAATCAATTAGGTGCTATGCAAAGCAATATATAACAATGCCCTTTTTAGTCAGGGGCTAGTAAAGATGGTCACATTAACAGGGGGATGGAGCTTAGTAATATGATACAATCACATTTGGAAGAAAGGAAGCAACATAATGAGGGCCAAAATACCTACAGATTGGGCCAAAGATATGTCAATATACTTTCTGTGGCTCTGTCACAGTCAGGAGAGTCACATCACTAGGGTGCTGGGCCAAACGATATGCCATAATTCCCTCTTAATGCATAACAGGCAGAAGAGTAACATCATCCAGGTGCTGAGCCCTAAAATATGGCAAAAGGCTTGTTCATGGGCATAGTTTGGCAACAAGTCGAAAGTAACATTACCTAAGTGTTGGGCTCAATATCTCACAATATGTCAATTGTTTACATGTATTTAATACACCTAGGCAATTTAATAAGTGGGCAGAATCCAGGCTGAAAAGCCACATCACCTGGTCCTGGGTCCTGAGATATTCACAAGCCCTCCTTAGAAAAGGACCCAATCAAGAGACTTGCATCACCTAGGTGCAGGTCTCACACTTATTTGACAATGCTCCATGTGGGTAGGACCAAAGAGGAAGTCACATCACCTAGGTGGAAGGCATAGAAATATGTCACAAAGCTTTCCTTAAAGCATGTCCCTGGCAAAAAAGTACCAACACCTTTGTGTCTTGCCTAGCGATATGTCACTCTTCAAGTGGGCAGGTCCCAAGCAGAAGAGACATATCATCTCTATGATAGATCCTGAGACATTTCAAAATGGCCTCTTTTGGGCATTTTGAAATTTGCCAAAAGAATATCATAACCTCTGTGCCAGGCTTAGGAGTATGTCATTATCCTGCCTTGCTTGCAGGGCCCATTCTAGAGAGGAGAGTAATGTCTTTTAAGTGATTAATGCAGTAATATGTCACAATGATGTCTGTCTCATGGTGCAGGCAAGAATATAACATCATCTTGTTACTGCATCCAGTAATGTCACAACACTTACTGAGAGCACGGCCCAGGCAGAAGAGTAACATCAATCCAAGGTTGACCACGGTAAATGTCAAAATCCCATATGTATGCTTGAACCAGTCTGAAGAGTGAAATCACACCAGTAACTGGCAAAGATTTATATCACAGTCTTGATGAAATAAAATTCTAGAGATTAGATTTAAAATACCACACATGTCCTGTTTTCATATAGGACAGTTGTATTCATCCATCTGTGATGGTGAAAGTCCATACTGTCAGTTGGGTTTGCATATGAGACTCACAATTTATTCTGTGTGCTAGGCCATTTATGACCCTCTCTAAACAACAGAAGGGTGTTATAAAATATGTGTGAGTTAATAATCTTCTGTGACCTTCATACCAGAAGGAGATTCCACATCACTCGTGTCCCTAAACCTAGTTATAAGAGGCAAAATTTCTTCTATTGGCCAGTCCCACATACAAGATTCATTATGATGCCTATTAGCTGTGCCCAGGTGTACGTCACCATGACTTACTTGGTTATAAAACAGACAGAACAAACACATCACCTAAATTCCAAGCAAGAAGTATTCCAACCTTCTCTTTGTCAGGAAGGCACTAACAGAAAATTCACAAAACTTTGGTGCTAGTCTGAGTTGTATGGCATAATGCCTTTTCTGGAGAGTGTCCAGGTAGGTGAGGAGAGTCACATCACCTAAATGATGGGCCCAGAGATATGTCACAAAGCCTCCTGTTGAAATGACCCAGGGAAGACAGTCATGTCATTTGGAAGCAGCATTTAGAAATGCTATACTCTTCACTGGAAGGAAATTCAGGCAAATGAGGAACATCACATTACCTAGATGATGGGCCCATAGATATGATATAATTTTTTCTGAGGACACTATTATGAGAGGAGAGTCAAATCACTGAGGTTGTAGGTCCAGGTATGTGTCAAACTGTCATATGCAGGCTATAATTAGACAGGATTATTAAATCACTAAGGAGCTGGACAAAGGTATATGTCACAATAACACCAGTGGAAAGGTTCAGGAATGAGAGTCACCATTCTGCTATCCTAGTTCCAGGTATAAGAGTTGATATTATCCCTTTGATCTGTTCTCAGATATATGGCACAATATCACCTGTGGGCAAGGTGAAGAAAGGTAAGTCATATCACCTTAGTGGGCTCTGGCCCAGTGAAATATCACAATCCTCCTTGTGGGCAGGACTCCTGGAAAAGAGTCACATCACCTGGTTGCCAGTTTAAGTGATACATCAAAATCCACCCTATGGGCAGGGCTTAGGCAGGAGATGAGACAAACTTAAGCAATTGGCCTGGAGATATGTCACAATAGCCCCTATGTGCAGAACCAAGGCAGGAGAGTGTCCTCACTTTGCTTCTGGGTTCAGCAATATTTCACAATCTCTCTGGTGGTTAGAGCTCAGGGAAGAAAAAAGAAACATCACCTAGGTGCTGAACCAATTGTTATGTTAAAAAGCTTCCTATTGGCAGAGCCCCACAAAAAATGAGTTGCACCACCTGAGTGCAGTACCCAGTTATGTGTCACAATGCACCATAAGTGCAGTGCCAAGGCAGTAGAAAGAAGTCATATCAGTTACATGATGGATCTAGAAAAAAGCCACAGTGCTCTCTGTAGGCAGGGTTCAGGCAAAGATTTTACATCAGCTGCATGCTGGTGTCAGTGACATTTAAAAGTGCCCTTTGTCACATTGTGTTATATTTTGCTTGTTGTTATATATTGCTGAAGGTGTTATATATTGCTTGTTGCAGTTGTGTCACAAATTCAACTGTGCTGTGGTCCAGAAAGGAGAGTCAAAATACTCAGATACTGGGCAAAGTCATACTTCTCATTCACATACTGAAAAATGTTCTGAATCAGTTTCACAGTCCCACACAATTCCAAGCTTTTGATATGAGAGTCAACATCTCCTATGATTGAGTCAAATTACAGGAGTCACAATATCAGCAATGGGTAAGATGCATTTATAAGAGCCACAATCCCACTTGAAAATTGTATTCCAGGAGGAGAGTCAAATCACTAAAAGTCTGCTGAATGATGGTTTAAACATCACCAAACCACATGTAGATCTGATTCATATATGAGTGTAACAATTCCTACCTTCGACTGCTTATGTGAGGTAGAATTACTACATCATTCATAGGCTCTGTTTATGTGTGAGAATGAAAACCATGCCAGCTGGGTGTGCATCCAACAGTCACAATAACACGTGGTCGCTGGTACCTTTTATGACATGCTTTGTACAACTCAGGCTTTATATGATATGCCTGAGTAGGCTAATTTTCTGTGAATTCTTATATGTGGGAGATTTGGACTTTATCCATGGCTGTAAGACACACTATGACAGTTAAAATATTTCCCCTGGCTGGGTGCCTTCATGAGAGTTATTATTGTGTATGTGCACTGGTTTCAGGCATATATCATAATTTTGCCTTTGGACAGAGACAAGACAGAAGAGTCACATCATTTGTGTACTGAGCCATGGATACACTATAACCTCCTCTGTAGGAAGGAGCCAGTCCCATGGGTCATCTCACCTGGGTGCAATCTCAAATAATATGTCATCTTGTCAGCTGTATACAGGACTGAAAAAATAGTGGATAGTCACATCCTCTAAGTGTTGGGCTCAGCAATATGATATAATTCCCTCTCTTGGCAGAGTCCAGAACAAAGCGGGGAGGTTCACATCACTTACGTTTTGCACTTAGGGTATGTCACAATTTCATCAGTGAGCAGGATCCAGGCAAGAGAGATGAGTCACATTGCCTTGATACTATATGTAGTTGTATATCAGGGTCCCCTGTGGTCAGGACACCGGAAGGAGAGACACATCACTTAGCAAATAGGCCTAGAGATATTTGATAATATTTCCTGCTTACTGGGCCCAAGAAGAAGAGTCATATTATTATAATTCTATTCCAGCTATATTTCACAATCCAACAATGGCAAAGAATTTGAGTCATTAATCTCAACACCTAGGGTTACTAGGCATAGTGGTGTGACACAATCTCCTTATCTTCTAGGTTGACACTTTTTACTAATGTGTATTTAAGTGTCAAAATCTAACACTATTGTGGGATCTGGCCAGCAGCACACAATGCAATGGGGCTCTTTCTTTGTTCCCAAGCAGATCAGCAGTTCAAGAAATAAAAAACACACACAAGATACTGAAAGCTTGGTTCAGGAGGGTCACCACATTCTGATCCTGCAATGTCACCAATGTACTGGATATAACAGCATTTATTATTAAGTTTAGTGAAGGTGGAGGTAGGTTCATGAGGGATTTAGGATCATTTGATTATGAGGTGAGGTGTTCACATGGGGATGAAGTAACTCTTTAACATAGCATCGGTATGTATGCAGAAGTACAGTATACGGAGATAGGAATTTACAATATAGTGTGTGCATCAGCAATTTCTAACAGAGCCTTAAAACAGAAACACAGTCTTTCCATAACCTGTGATTAGCAAGATATTAATCAATTGTAATGGTTGCAACAAAAGCTGGTGGCAAACAATCAATGGAAGCAAGAGATGAAGCTAGGCAACTAGTTAGACCACAAATTCTCAGAAGGGAGTATGCCTTAACCCTAAAGAAACATAGGAGAGCCATGGCAAAATAAGGGCGTTTATAGTCATGCATCAGTTTATTGGCTCTCCACAAGGGTCGCATTCCATTCCCAGAGCTATGAACATCTGCTTTTCTGGGATAGGAATCTTGGTGATGTGAAACCTCCCTGACTGCACGTCTATTTACAGGCTCTTTGCAGGGGGAAGAACATCACATGCTGTTGGCTCATTCTGGCAGCCCACCTTGGCATTGTCTTTACACAATCCTGCATGTAATTTTGTATTTGCAATAATCAGGAGCATTTCATCTTTTATGCCATAGAAATAGTTTCAGGGTTCTCCCTACATCTCTCCCTTTTCTCTGATTTAAATGAAGCATAGCAGTCATAGCTTGGCACTGACCATGACTGGATTGAAGAATATTTTTCCAATTTTACTCGTGAACAATAAACCAACAGTATAAATTATACACAGAAGAAAATTACGATAGTGGATCCTCTAAAGGATTTTACCCATTGAATGCAGTATAGATTAGATTTAGCTTGCTTATGTCCAAACTTAAAGTATCTTCACTTCCTTGAAAATGGTATTTTACTGCTTCCCAATTGTGAAGACTTATTATATTGAAACAAAGTTATACAAAATATCAGAAGTATTCTAATCCCATTGCATTTGTAATCTATGTTCTAAACTCATAATTGTATCTCCCATCCATATAACCATTTGTCTTAGATCATTAATTTGATTGACGAGATTTTTAACAACACCTGAGTGATAATTCTTCATCTGAGTAGATTTTTTTTTGCCATTCATCCTCAAAATGAACAGTTTGAATAGATTGATGTAATGCAACCCCAGCAGTAGCAGCAGTCATAATAACAGCAATCAAACCCATTATTACTGCAATTAATGTAAAAATAAATCATTCACTACTTTTAAGAATTTCTGTAGAGTATTTTTAACAATGTGGACAGAAGGGGAAGATTCCCAAGACCTATGTAAGGCTACAGGGAGCCAAATAACCTCTCTGGCTCTGATATTAAAATACTATGATATTGATTAAAGCATGAGTTGACACAAGTATACAAGTAATAATTAACACAGGTAATTATGTTGGTTTTTGAACTAATATGTATCTTTCCTAGTAATAACATATATGGTGGTTTAACACAACTCTTAAGAGGTATAGTTTTGTTAGACTCCATATAGATAGTATATATATTTTGGGATAGTGCTTTTTTTTTTGTGAATGTGGAGTGTGGGGAATAGGTTATATGGGAGGTGTTGGGGGGACATTAGCAATGGGGGGGGTATAAATCCTCATAATCTTCACTGTCCCATCTTTGAGTTGCCATATGATTGCCATACTGATATTTTTGGCTGTGTGGGGATAATAGTGTGAATCAATTTTTTGTCTTAGTTTTTTAGGTGACAAGGTGGATTTACATATAACACTTTCTCCAGCCTAAACTCTCATACCAGTTATAGCTGTGGTTAATCTTCATAATTCTGAATGTTCAGCTCCTAAGTGGGGGTCAATAAGCCTTGGCTTTAGAGGGGAAACCCCTGCCCCTTTCCATTTAAAAGGAATAAAGTAGTTAAATCTATGATATAATAGGGGAGGTTGGACACTACTTTTTTGATAAGTAATATCATAGAGAATAAGTAGACAATCTCTGTGACCTTGAGAACAGTCATTAGTAATATGACCTTTAGGAGCCCAATCAACAAAGTTTAGTGAAAAGAATTAAACAGCACATTTCCTTCTGGACTAATAAAATCATTGCATATTAATTTATCAGCATTTGAAGACAAGTTGAGAGGATATGCAAGTCCTAAAGGCTTATATTGGGATGTGTGAATATAATCAGCAAATACTATTTTGATCTGCCTTAGAAGTTTTAATGACAGCCCTTATACCAAGTGTCCTAAAGGATGGACAGAGTGACCAGATGTTAGTGTGACCACCCAAGTTTGAATATCTAATGAGAGATATACATTAGTGGGTCCTAGGCAAAAAGGTGGATACCTAAAACCTAAAGTGATATTGAAAGGGATTCCTTCTTCTGAAGGTTGGGCAGGACAATGATCATCTAAAATACCAGGTATCCAAATACTATCATTAACATAGACCTTGAGAGGAGCATCCATCCATGTCATGGCTCAAATAGGAGAAGGAAAAGGAATATAGGCCCAATATGTATACTTTCAACAGTCTGTGGACTGACAGAGGCTAGAAGCATCAGTGTCATCAGTAGGAGGCAGAGGTTGAGACAAACCTGGATCACTGAAGATGAGTTGTTCAGGATGTCTGACTGGAATGTCTGTTATAAAGGAGTTAGCGTGGTTACTTTTTTTCTTTTTGACATTGGATGTGTTAATTGTTTCCTGCTTTGGTGTTTTCTCAGCAAATGCCTCTGCCTTGTTGTAGCATGGATCTTCAGTACACAACTTCAGGTGTCTAGTAGGAATCCAAACAGGAGATTGATGTTCACCTGGGGAAACACAAGCATAGCCTCTTCCCCACGTTAAAATAGAATCTTTTGACCATATATTAGATTGAACATCTTTCCACCATACTTCCCATCCTTGGTTTACTGTGGGACGGTTACCAGAGAAATGTTTTCCAGCAGCATAACAGAACTGGATTTAGGAATATTAAGAAAATCTAATGTAAGCAATGCCAAGTTTAGTTGTATGTGAGTTGTAGACAACTCCTTATCCCCCTCTTATTGTTTCAGTAATTGTACTTTTAAAGTTATGTTACTTCTTTCTACAATAGCTTGACCTTGTGGGTTATAAGGAATACCAGTAATATGTTTAATATGCCACTGATCAAGAAAATTTTTAAAAGTTTTACTGCAATAGGCTGGATCATTGTCTCTTTTGAGCTCACTAGGAATTCCCATAACTGGAAAACATGAAAACATATGTTTTTTAATGAGAGAAGTGTCTTATCCTATTTGACGGATAGCCGAGATGAAATTGGAAAACATGTCAACTGTGACACGCATGTAAGCTAATTTTCCAAAAGAAGGTACATGATTAACATCCATTTGCCAAATAGCATTAGGAGAAAGGCCTTGAGGTTTAAGTCAGGGAGATTGTGTGGGTAAGACAAGAACCTGACATTGAGAACAGTGTTGTACAATTTGTTTAGCTTGTTTCCAACTGAGAGAATATTTATGTTTAAGACTTGAGACATTAGTATGAGTGAGTTGATGAAATTGTTCTGCATCTGTAATGGCTAGAGAAACTAGAGTATCAACTTTATTATTACCACTGGATAAAGGTCCAGGAAAATTAGTATGAGAACAAATGTGAGTGATGAAAAAAGGGTGGTTTCAGTTTGTGACAGTTTTTTATAATAAGAGAACAAGGAAAACATAGTAGTTTCAGCAATATTTTTGATGGTAGTTGTTTCTATTGCCTTAGTGCCATGGACTACATAAGCTGAGTCAGAGACATTAAGAGGCTGATCAAAATCCTGTAATGCAGAGATAACAGCAAATGACTTGGCTTTTTGAGCAGAAGTATATGGAGTAGAAATGACTTTATCTTTTGGTCCTACATACCCTGCCTTTCCATTACTGGATCCATCAGTAAAAATGGTAACGGCTTCCTCTAGTGGTGATGAACGAGTAAGATTTGGTAGAATCCAGGAAGTATTTCATAGAAATGGAAAAAATTTTGACTTAGACAAATGATTATCAATAGTGCCAATGAAGTCAGCCAGATTAATCTGCCAGCACAAAGATGTAGAAAAGGCATTTTTAACTTCATTTTTTCACAGAAGGACTACAATAATGTTTGGATAAAAGCGGGAAATTTTAGTGACATGTTGAGGTCCTAACCCAATTAAAGTGACCATTTGATCTAGATATATTGAAAGAGTTTTAGAGGCTGAATTAGGAAGAAATACCCATTCAACTAGAGAATCATTTTGTACTATAAGTCCCGTAGGAGAGTGGATGGAAGGAAAACACTAAAAATTGTAAAGACAACTTTGGGTCAATAGTAGAGACTCGTGCCTCTCTCACTTATTGTTCTACAAAAGGCACTCTTCTTTTGCTGGTTCAGATAGGGTGAGGACTGTTTAAATTTGTGTCTCCTGATAAAGTGGAAAATAGATGAGATAATGCATAAATAGGGATGCCTAGGGTTGGTCTGAGATAATTGATGTCACCTAGTAAATTTTGAAAATCATTTAAGGTGTTTAAATTATCAGTATGAAGTTTGACTTTTGGGGGCTTAATGAACAAAACTTCTAGATGCATTCCTAAGGACAGAAAAAGAAGTGGCTTGTTGAATTTTATCAGGAGTGATGTGGAGTCCTGCATTGGCAACACCTAATTTCAAAGAGGTAAAACATTGAATTAATTCATCTTTAGTGGGAGGAACAATCAGGATATCTTCCATACAGTGAAGAATGTAATTATTTTAAAGTCTGTCAGATAGGTTGTAACACAGTAACGACAAACAACTAACAAATTGTAGAACTGTTAATCATTTCTTGAGGTAAATCTTTCCATTGATATCTAGCTGCAGAATGTGAATTGTTAATGGAAGGTATAGTGAAAGGAACTTTTTCAGTCTTACTTGTCTAAAGGAATATGAAAAAAGCAGACCTTAAGGTCAATGATAATTAAAGGCCATTCCTTAGGAATCGTGGAGTAGGGGGACATACCGAGTTGCAATGCCCCCAGAGGTTTAATAACTGCATTAACAGCTCTGAAGTCTGTTACCATCCTCCATTTTCCTGACTTTTTTTGTACAACAAACACATGCGAGTTCAATGGAGACAAGAAGGGCTCTATAGGGTTTGCTTGTAGTAAATCATTAACAACTTCAATTAAGGACTCCAACTTGTATTTGGAAAGAGGCCACTGCTCTACCCAAACAGGTGACTCACACATTCATTGTAACGGGATTGGTGGGTGAGGCATAGCAGTGACAGCACGTAAAAAGGCTATCAAAGTCCTGATTTATTGAGTTTTGGGGAGTGTTCCAAGGGTTCTTCAGTTCCCTCTCTTTTAATTCCCAATCCTTTTCTAGGAACAAAATTCATTTTATATATCATGTTTTTGCGAGCTTCGCTATAATTTGATAAAGGGATAGATATTTTAGCCCACCATTGTTGCAGTAAGTCACGTCCCCATATGTTTATGGTAATTGGAGTGATAAAATGTTGAATAGTGCCAATTTGGTCATCAGGTCCTGTGCAAGAAAGCATGAGAACTTTGGTATACATCAGATGACGTTCCAACTCCTACTAAGTTAGTTGAAGAGGGTTGTTTTGCCCAAGAGGAAGGCCACTGATTATCAGTGATTATAGAAAGATCAGCCCCAGTGTTGGCTAAACCTTCAAACATTTTTCCGGAAATTTTAATACTACAGTTGCAGTGGCAGATTCTGCGGAGGGGCACAGTGCAGGGAGAAATAGTAGTTGAGCAATGCGTTCTCCTGGTTCAATGAAAATGGGAGATTTGGTAGAAATAACCAAATTTCATCTGTAGTGTTGGCAAGTATAAGACCAGGCCACTATAAACAATTACACCTTTTAAGGCTAATGAAGCCGCGACAACAATTAAGCCAATATGACCTTTAGGTAGAGGCCTTTTAACTCCAGTTGAGCAAGAATGGGTTTTTCTCTTGGGAGTAAAGACACAGGGAGAGTACTACGCAAATCTGTTGAGCCCCCTTCTGTGGTGGAGGTGGACAGGCATTGTACGGGGACAAGAGGAGGGGGTAACTGGCACTGTATTGTGGGTATTTAATTTGAGGTAATGCCTGTGGCACTGTTTGTACTTGAATCTGTGGCATCGCTGGTGCAGTTATAGGGGTAGCCTCAGGGAGGAATAAATGAAATCCCAGAGCCCGGATTGGGATCCGGGCTGGAGGCTGGCTCCTCCCCCGGTTTCCCTGCAGTGGAATGGGATTAGAAACAGTGTTGGCCACATTTAAAGGAGGGAATGTATTACCGCTGATATTAAGTTTAGATCTACAAGAATTCATTCAATGTTTACGTTTTTTACATTGTGGGCAAACGGTAGCAGGTATTTTCTGTAAATCTGGAGTTTGTGGAGTAGGTTGTTGGGGATTAGCATTAAGTAAAGGGCAAGATTTTTTTTAAGTGTTCTACTCCCACACATTTATAGCAAGTACCAGGGAAAGTATTGGGCACATCTATTGCAGGAATATTAGGAATAACAGCAGCCACTTTTAAGGATCGAAGTCATGGATTGAGCCATGAGCATAGCTTTATGAATTTCAAAACCAGTACCGTCACAGGCTCTAATGTAGGAAGGAATTATGGCATAATCAGGTATGTTTTGAGTCTTATGATGTAATGGTCATATGGCAGCCAGACACTCAGTGTTAGCATTTTCAAACACCATAAGTGAGATAACCACATCTCTTGCTCTAGTATCAGAAATAGCCTTTTCAGTAGGATCTTTGAGTTGAGCCAGGATATCAGGATAGGGTTCAGAAGGACCTTGCTTCATAGCGAGTTAGTGGGTGCAGCGCACCAGCATGGCACATGTATACATATGTAACTAACCTGCACATTGCACACATGTACACTAAAACCTGAAGTATAATAATGAATGAATAAATAAATAAATAAATAAATAAATAAATAAATAAACTGTTATATCCTAAAGAGATTTAGAAAAATATGACAAAAATAAACATATGGTTGCAAAATTCAAAAAAAAGAAAAGAAAAGAAAAAAGACAAAAGGGCCTTGCCTGCATCTTGAATATGTTCCCATGCTTATAAACACCCTTGAGTAACCTGAGTTACAATATGTTGATCATATTCCAGTTGTTGAGCAGGTGTATTCCACAAATCGCTAGTACTCATAAGCATAGCATAAAACCCTTCAGTCCCATTTTCAGAATTTATAGAAGTTTGAATCATGGCCTCTTCTGACCGTCTTGTCTTAAATTGTAGGAACTGAGAAGGAGTAAGAGAAGCACCAGCTAACAAATTCCAATCAATAGAAACAAGATGTTTTTCAGTAGTAAGGGAATGTAGAACAGTTTTGACATAAGGAGAATTCGGTCTGTATTGATCACCAGCAGCTTTAAAATCTTTAAGGAGTTGCAAAGAGAAAGGTTCATAATATCACTGGCCTTTAGCAGTGCCTTTGCCCCACTCTCCTGTACCCTCAGACTTAGGGACTACAGCT
The DNA here is from genome assembly GCF_028885625.2 of Pongo pygmaeus. Taxonomy (NCBI): domain Eukaryota; kingdom Metazoa; phylum Chordata; class Mammalia; order Primates; family Hominidae; genus Pongo; species Pongo pygmaeus. Next base: position 12,978,658 of record NC_072397.2, on the reverse strand, counting down.
ATGGGGAACTGATGGGCATCCAAATCATCAGAAGCCCTGGCTCTACCCATCACCTCCTGAATAGAAGTGAAGACAGGTCTATCAGGGGTAGAGGAAAGGAGAGAAGGAGAGCAAAGGCACCGGGATGCAGACTTGGGGGAAGCAGGATTCCAAGCCTATGAAAGAAAGGGTCATGGAGCATTGAAATAAATGGTAGGCTTAGAAGAGGGGAGAGGTCCAAAAGGATGAGAGGAACAAGAAACAGGTCATTCAGATGAATGCCAAACCTCCTCTGGCAGAGGGGGCAACAGATTACTAGAAGAAGAGTTAACATATACAGGTTCCAAGATGGGAGGCAGAGGGAGGGGATCATCACCAGGTACTTCCTTTTGGGGAGAAAACAAGGAGAGATTTAATTCCTCCTCATGATCAGAAGGAAGACTATTAGAGGCATCAGGTACCCAAGTAAAGGGAGTGGCTGACAATCCGAGTTAACTTATGGCAGTTGAAGAGGATCTCCAGACAGAAAAGGAAGTAAAGCAACAGGAATAAGAACCCAGACAGTCCAAACAGAAATAGGAAGTAAAACACCATCTCTCATGAGTTGTTGGAGTGTGGCATCAACTCTATCTCAGTTTAACAGGTCCATAGAACTTTTGTCAGGGAACCAAGGACAATGTTTTTCAATAGTCTGAAATAAAAGCATAAGGTTATTGGAATCAGCCTTGATTCCACCCTGTTTAAGAAGTTAATAAATGACAGATAAGCCTGGTGTTTAGACTGTGATTGTCCCATGATAACCCTGGAATAATACCGGTCAACAAACCCAGAAGGAGGGGAGAGTCGGAAAAGGCATACCTAGAGACCTTACCGTTGAGACTGAAGACTAGTCATCACGAACCCCCACTCAAAGTGCACTGAGCCAAGGAATAAAGAAGGCCACATTAGGCATCAGATATTGTGGGATCTGGCCAGCAGCCCACAATGCAACAGGGGCTCTTTCTTTGTTCCCAGGTGGGTCAGCAGGTTGAGAAACAAAAGACATACATGAGATAGTGAAAGCTGGGTTCAGGGGTGTCACCATCTTCTGGTCCTGCTATGCTGCTAATGCACTGGATATACCAGCATTTATTATTAAGTTTAGTGAGGGTGGGGGTAGATTAGTGAGGGATTTAGGGTTGTTTGATTATGAGGTGAGATGGTCACACGGGGATGAAGTAATTCTTTAACATAGCATCGGTATATATGCAGAAGTACAGTATATGAAGATAAAAATTTACAATATAGTGTATGCATCAGCAATTTCTAACAGAGCCTTAAAACAGAAACACAGTCTTCCCATAACCTATGATTAGCAAGATATTAATCAGCAATAACAGCTGCAGCAAAAGCTGGTTGCAAACAATCAAAGGAATCAGGATGTGAAGCTAGACAACTAGTTAGACTACAAATTCTCAGAAGGGGGTATACCTTAACCCTAAAGAGGACTAGAAGAGCCATAGAAAGATAAGGATGTTTATAACCCTATCTTATCCATATGAGCAGGCACCCCTCATCATCCACTTATAGACTCTCCACAAGAGTCACATTCCATTCCCAGAGCTATGAACATCTGCTTTTCTGGGATAGGAATCTTGGTGATGTGAAACCTCCCTGACTGCATGTCTGTTTATGGGCTCTTTGCAGGGGGAAGCACATCACACACTGTTGGCTCATTCTGGCAGCCCAACTTGGCATTGTCTTTACACAATCCTGTATGTAATTTTGTATTTACAATAATCAGGAGCATTTCCTCTTTTATGCCATAGCAATAGTTTCAGGGAGTCTCCCTAGATAACATGTGTTCTTGGTCATTGTATGACACACTCTACAACATCCAAAGGCTTTATGCAACATTCATGAGATTTGCAATCCATTCTGAAGCCTACATGCTCCTGTTGACTCACAATCTTACATGTTGCTTTAAACCCAGTTATGATAGTCAACATCTCTCTTGTAGGCTGGCTTCAGTCAGGAGACCCATTATTATGCCTGTGATCTTGGTCCAGAAATGAATCACCATCTCAACTGTAGCAAGACACACATATGAAAGTCATAATTCCATCTTTGTACTTTATTTACTTGTTAGACTGAGAGATTTAATAGTGGTCTTTATAAATGTGGGATGATGAAAACTTTATCTCTCACCTGCATGTGTAACCAAGAGTCACAATCTTCTTTTGCTGCACCCTGTTATGAAACTCCATGTACCAGCCAAAAAGTTAACAATATGAGTTAGTGCTGTAACTTTCTGTAAGCTTTATGCAAATATGCAACTCACCCTCACCTATTGCCCTAAGTGTGGCAATGACAGGCAAAATATCTACTATTGATGGAATTCCAATATAAGTTTGTTTATTGTGCCTTTGAAATAAAGCAAGGTAAATTTCAAAATCCCATTTGTAGAAAAATCTTGGCAGGAGGGTAGCACAATTTAGTTGCTGTCTCAAGCAATATGTCACAATGTCATCTCTAGGCAAGGTCTAGAAGTGAGGGTTACATTAAATTGGTGCTGGACCAAGCAATGTGGCACAATCCAAAATGTGGAAAAAAAAATAAACCCAGACAAATGATGAAACCAAAAACACCTACTGAATGGGTCTATAATATGTAAAAATACTTTATGTTGCTCTGGCACAGGAAGGAGAGCTACATCATCAGGGTTAGGGGCCCAGCAATATGACATAATTATCTCTTTATGCAGGACCCAGACAGAAGTGGAAGATTATCTGGGTGCTGGATGCTGCAATACATCAAAAATCTTTTCCTTGGGCATGGTTGGGGAAAAAATGAAGAGTCATATACCTAAGTATTTGGCTTACCAATATGTCAAATCACCCTATTGTAAAGACTCAGGCAGAAAAAAAGATTCACATCACTTAAGACACAGGCTCAGATACATGACCCAATGTCTCAAGGAGGCAGGGCTCGGGTAGAAGGGAAGAGTCATATCATGTAGATGATTCCTTAGGTATATAAAACAATCTAACATGTGAGGTGAAAGCTGGCAAAGGAGCCTCATCACCTTGATGCTGGCTCTTGAGATATGTCACACAAAGTTCCCTTAAGACAGCACCCACACAAGAACATTACAACAAATAGGTGCAGGTTGTACCATTATGTCACAATGCTCCAAGTGGGCAGGGCTCAAAAAGTAGTCACATCACCTAGATAATAAGCCAGAAATACATCACAATATCCTTCTAAGTCATCACTCTGACAAAAGAGTACCACCCCTGTTTGTCAAGTGTAGTAATATGTCACTATCCAGGTAAGCAGGGCTCAAGCAGTAAAGCAACATCATCTAAGTGATAGTGCCAGAGATCTGTCACAATGCCCTCTTTAGAACATGGTCCTAGTAAAAGATTACTGTCATCTATGTGGCTGACCCAGCTATATGATACTATTCCCCATTGTGTGAAGGGTCCATTGTCTTGTGTAGAGTTGCATCACCTAACTAGTTGACACAGCAATATGTCACAACAATTTCTGTAGGAATGGCTCAGGCAAAAGTGTAACATGACTCTTGTGGTGGACCTAGTGATATTTCATGACTGTTACTGACAGCAGGGCCCAGGCAGGAGAGTCATATCACCTAGAGGCTGGCCCAGGTAGAAATCACAGTATCATCCTCAGGCTGGAACCAGTCAGGAGAGTCAAATCACACAGATGCTCAGCAAAGACTTTTATCAAAATGACACTGGGAGAAAATTCCTGAAATGAGATTTGTACTACCACACATGTCCTGTTTTCATGAGTGACAGTTGGCTTCATATATTTCAGATAATGACAGTCTTTCCTGTCAGCTGGGTGTGCATATGAGACTCACAATTTCATCATTCTGATGGATTCTGTTATTGCACTTTCTGTACAAGCCAAGGGCTTTATAAAGTATCTGAGGCTGTTATAATCTTTAACCTTTTTTTTTTTAACCAGAAAGAGATTTATTCACACTTCTTTCTTTCATCTTTCTCTTTTTCTTTCTTTCTTTTTCTTTTTCTTTCTTTCTTTCTTTCTTTCTTTCTTTCTTTCTTTCTTTCTTTCTTTCTTTCTTTCTTCCTTTCTTTCTTTCTTTCTTTCTTTCTTTCCTTTCTTTCTCTTTCTTTCTTTTTCTTTCTTTTCTTTTTATTATTATTTATTTATTTATTTTTAAAGATGGAGTCTGTCTCTGTCACCCAGGATGGAGTACAGTGGTGCAATTTCCACTCACTGCAACCTCTGACTCCTGGGTTCAAGAAACTTGCCTGCCTCAGCCTCCTGACTAATTTGTACTCCAGTAGTGCACAACCAGACCCACTACCTTTTTGTATTTTTAACAGAGTGGTGTTTCACTATGTTCATCAGTATGTTCTCAGTCTTTTGACCTCATGATCCACCAGACTTACCTTCCCAAAGTGCTGGAATTACTGAGCCACCATGACCAGCCAACTCACTTGTTTCTAAAGTAAATTAGAAGTGTCAAAGTTACTTTTATTTCTGGGGTTGATATACAAGAGTCATTATAACTATAAGTTGTGCCTAGGTATATGTCACAATTTACTCTGTGGTAATGAAACAGCAATGACATCGAAGTCACCTAAATACTGAACCAGAAATTTTCCAGTATTTTCCTTGTAGACATGTTCCTGGCAGAAAAGTTGTGTAACTTAAGGGTTACTCCCAGATGTATGGCATAATGCCCCTTGTGGGCAGTGTCTGGACAGAAAAGGAGTCTCATATCACCTAAACAATAGGCCAGAGATACGTCACAATGTGTCCCATTGAAAGAACCAGGCAAGAGTGTCATATTGTTTGGATGCAGTGCTTAGAAAAGCTATAATCCCTAATTGAAGCAGCATCCAGGCAGGAGAGGAGAGTCAGATAACTGGATGATGGATCCAGAGACATGTTATAGTCTTTCCTTAGGATGTTATTTACACAGGAGAGTAAATCACCAAGGTGCTCACCAGAGGTATATTTCCAAATCTCATTTGTGGGCTACACATAGGCAGGATTATTAAAGCTAGGCAAAGGTATATATAACAATAACAGTGGTTGAAAATTCCAGGAATGGGAGTCACCATCTTGCCTATGACCTGGGTCCAGGTTTAAGAGTCATGATTAGTCCTTTTGTCTGGTATCAGGTATTGGCACAATATCACCTGTAACCAGAGTGCAAGCAGGAAGATCACAACACCTTTGTGGGTACTAGTCCCATGAGATGCAGCAATCTTTCTCATAAACAGGACCTTGGAAAGGGAGTCACATCACCTGGATGCTGGTGTTAGTGACATATCAAAATCTTCCATGTGGGAAGGACTTAGGTAGGTGAGGAGACCCTCTTCACCTAGGCAACTGTCTTGGACACCTGTCACACTGGCTGCTATGTGCAAAACCAAGGTGCAAAAGTGACCTCAACTTGGTGTTGGGTTCAGCAATATCACAATCTCCCCTTTGGTCAGGGTGATGCAAGACAGGAGAAACATCACCTAGGTGCTGAGTTAAGTGATATGTTACAAAGCTTTCTGTCAGCAGAACCCAAAATGAAGAGTCACATCACCTGGGTGCAGTATCCAGTTATGTGTCACAATGAACTGTAAGTGCAGGGGCATGGCAGTAGAAGGGAATCACATCACTTACATGATGAACCTAGATATAAGCCATAATGCCTTTTATAGGCAGGGATAAGACAAAGAAATCACATCACATGGGTGCTGGTCCCAGTAATATGTAAAATTGCCCTTTGTATGCACACCCAGGCACCTATGCTTAGGTGTACAATGGTCAAATTATTCAGGCTCTCAGCTAACTTTTATGTCCTAATCACATGCTAGGAAATATTTAGAAATAAGTTTTCCAGTCCCACACAAGTCCTGGATTTGTGTATGTGAGTCAACGAAGGGTTGTGAATTGGGTCAAAGCAGAGAAGTCACAGCCTCCACAATGGGCAAGATTCATGTATCAGATGTCCAATTTCACTTGAAGATTGTGTTCCAGTAGAGGAGTCACAACCCCACAGGTATGCTGAATCATGCATCATCAAACTCACCATATAGGAGAGGAGCAATTTTAACCTTTGACTGCTCTGTTTATGAGATTTAACATCTTATTTCAAGGCACTGTTCTTGTGAGAGCATGAATACTCGATCAGCTGGCTGTACATTCAAGAGTCACAATTGTACCTATTTCCTGTTCCCATTATAAGACTGTTTTTAACACTCAGACTTTATATACTATGCCAGAGTGTCATAATCCTCTGTGAAATTTATGCCATTGGGAGACCTAGTACTTTACTTGTGGCCATAAGACTGGTTATAAGAGTCAAAATATCTGTCCTTTCTGATTCTAGGTATGATAGTTATATTTGTGCATGTAAGCTGAACCCAGTTATATGTCATAATTTAACCTGTGAGCAGAAGCAAGGTGGTACAGTCTCATCACCTGGATTCTGAACTCAGGATGCATTGTAATCTCCTTTGCAGGCAGGGCAAAGTCACATCAACTGGGTACTGCATCAAGTAATATGGCATCATGTCCACTGTAGACAGGTTTGAAGAAAAAGAGGAGAGTCACACCACCTAGGTGATGGGCTCAGCAATATGTAATAATTACCTCATTTGGCTGACTCCAGAATAAGGAGGAGAGTTGCATTACCTAGGTTTTGTACTCAGCTATATGTCACAATTCATTCAGTGGTCAGGGCCTAGGCAGGAGACAGTCATCACATTTCCAGATACTACTTCAAGAGATGTCATAATGTTCCTTGGGGGTAAAGCACAGGCAAAATAAAGAAATCATCTAGCTGATAGGCTCAGAGATTTGTGATAATATACATTTTTGGCAGGGCCCATGCAGAGGAGTCACATTATTATGATTCTGAATGAATGATATATCAAAATGCAAACATGGGAACAAATTTATGCTAGTTTTAACACCTGGGTAATAGGACCAGTGATAAGACACAATCTCCTCATCTTTGAGAAGGACACTTTTAACTGTTAGCTTGGTGTGTATATGAGTCACAATGTGAAATGTGTGCTGGGCCATCATATCGCATTCTCTAGAATGTCTGAGGGTTTCATATATCTTGCATGAGAGTTGCAAACTACTCTGAGGCCCACATGCATATATGAAACCACAATCTCATATATTGCATTACACACAGGTATGATAGCAAACATCTCTCATTCAGGCTGATGTCAGGAATGAGACCCATTTAATACCTGTCAGCTTGGTCAAAAGTGAGTCATAATCATACCTGTGGCCAGATCCATATATGAGAGCCACAATTTTATCTTTATATTATCTTCAGTTGTTAAACTTAGTACATTAACACTGGTCTTTGTAAATGTGAAACAGTGATAACTTTTACTTTCACCTGGGTGTTCAATTGAGAGTCACAATCTTAACACTTTGCTGGGACTTGTTTTGAAACTCTGTATCCCCCAAGTAGTTTATGCAAGATAAATTAGTGTTGTAAACTTCTGTGAGGTTTGTACAAATTTCCAACCCAGAATTTTACCTATTGCCCCAAGACTAGCAATGAGAGGCAAAAAATCTTCTCTTGTCTGAATTGTAATATAATTGACCATCATACATGTAAGCTGAAGCAAGGTGTATGTCATTATCCCATTTGTGGGCAAAAAAACAGGGAAAAGAGTAACATCACATAGCTGATATGGCAATCAACATGTCACAATGTACTCTCTAGGGAGAACCTAGGAAGGAGGCTTACATTAACTGAGTGCTGGAACAGGTAATATTACAGAATTCTGCATATGAAAAAACTTAGCAAAGGGGTAAGAGCCAAAACACCTACAGAATAAACCAAAGATATGTCAAAATACTTCCTGTGACTCTGTCATGTAATACTACAGAATTCCACATGTGAAAAAACTTAGCAAAGGGGTAAGAGCAAAAACACCTACAGAATAAACAAAAGATATGTCAAAATACTTCCTGTGGCTCTGTCACAGGCATGACAGTAGCATCATCAGGGTGATTAGCCCACCATCTGCAATAATTTTCTCTTTATTCAGGACTCTGGCAGAAAAGTACATCATCTGAGTCCAACAGGTCAAAATTTCTTTGTGGTCATGGTTCAGACAAAAGAATAGAGTCACATGATGTTAATGTTGGGCTCAGCAATATGTCACAATCCTACTATTTTAAAGGCCCTGGCAGAAGAGAGTCATATTACTTAGGTCATGCACTCAGAGTTGTATCCCACTGTCCCTAGTAGGCAGGGCTCAGGCAGTCAAGGAGATTCATATCATATATTTGCTTCCCATGGAATATGTCACAATGTAACATGTGGGCAGAAAATAGACAGGAGAGCCACATCACTTGGGTACTGCATCCTGAGATATTTCACAAGGCTTTCTTAGGACATCAACCAGGCAGTGGAGTTACATCACCTACAGGCAGTTTCTTGGCTTATGCCACATTGCTCCATGTGGGTGGTATCAAAGGAGGAAGTCACTTCACCAAGGTGATAGGGCCAAAGATATATCACAATGTCCTCTATGAAGCATAGCCCTGGAAAAAGAGTACCATCACTTCTGAGCCTGGCCTAGAAATATGTCACGCTCCGAGTTGGCAGTGCCCAGGCAGGAGAGCCACATAAGCAGAGATATTTCAAAACCCTCTCTTTTGGGCATGGCTTTGGCAAAAAAAGTAGCTTCATCCATTTTCTCAGCCTTGAATCATGTCACTACTTTTTCTTTGTTCAAGTCCCATTCCAGAGAGAATAGTTACATTGCCTATGAGGTGGACACAGAAATATTTCACAATAATTTTGGTAGGTGTGCTGCAGGCAAGAATGTAACATAACATGTGTGCTAGATCCAGTGATATGTCACCATTCTTACTGTTAATAGGGTCCAGGCAGGAGAGTCATATTACTTCGAGGTAGGACTAGGTAGATATTGCAATCCCATATATGGACTGGAAACATTCTGGAGAGTCAAATTACACAGGTTGTTTGCAAAAATCTATAAAACATTCACACTGTCAGAAAATTCCAAAGATGAGATTTAGAATACTACACATGTCCTGTTTTCATGTGTAACAATTGACACCATCCATGTGAGATGATGGCAATCCTTACTATCAACTGGGTGTTCATAGAAGACTCACAATTTTGCCTATGTGCTGAGCCCTGCTTTGACTCAGTCTGTACAACCCAAAGACTTAGTAAAATATGTGAGAGTGTTATAAACTTTTGTGATGTTTGTACAAGAAGGTGATGCAAGATGTCATGCCTGTCTCTAAACATAGTTATGAGAGTCAAAATATCCCCTATTAGCTGAGTCCACATATAAGCATCATTATCATTGCTATGACCTGTGCCTAAATATATGTTACAATTCCCTCTGTAGTTATGAAGCAGGAAGAATGAACACAACACCTACATGCTGGGCCAGAAATATTCCAATATTTTCTTTGTACTAAGTATCCCATCAGAAATGTCATATACCTTGTGGGTTAGGTCTAGCTCTATGGCACAATGTCCCTTGTAGGCAGTGTCCAGGGAGAAGACAAGAGTCATATCACATAAATGATGGGATCCATAATATGTCACAATGCCTCCTGTTGGCAAAGACAACAAGCAAGCTATTAATATCATTTGGATGCAGTGCTTAGAAAAGCTACAATTACCAAAGGAAGCAGGGTGCAGGCAGAAGAGGAGAGTCATGTAACCTAAATACTAGATCCAGAAATATGTTACAATCCCCCCAAGGACATTTTTCAGATAGCACAGTCAAATCACCAAGGTACTTGTCTCAGGTATTTGTTAAAATCTCATCTGTGGGCTATACCTAGGCAGAATTACTAAATCACTCAGGAGCTGGGCAAAGTTATAAGTCACAATTAGACTTGTGAGAATGTTTAAGAATAAGAGTCACCACACTAAATATTAGGTTTGGTTATGTTCTCAGGTATATGGCACAATATCACCTGTGGCCGCAGAGAAGGCCAGAAAGTCACATCAACTATGTATGTGCAAGTCCAGTAAAATGTCACAATACACTTTGTGGCAGGAACCTGGCAGAAGAGCCATATCACCTGGATGTGGCTTTCAGTGATATATCAAAACCCATTATGTGGGCAGGACTTTGGCAAGAAAGGAGACTCACTTAGCCTAAGCAACTGGCCCAGATATATGTCACAATGGCCCTTATATGCAGTACTAAGGCTGGAGAGTGACCTTATCTTCATGCTGTCTACAGCAATAGGTCACTATTTTCCTGTGGTCAGGGCCCAGGAAAAAGTGAAGAAGAATCACCTAGGTGCTGAGCCAAGTGGTATGTTCCAATTATTCCTGTTTGCAGAGCACAAAAAGGGGAATCATGTCACCTGAGTGCAGTACACAGTTATGTGTCATATAGCAGTTAAGTGCAGGGCCAAGGCAGTAGAAGGGACTCCCATAACTTACATGATATGCCTAGATTTCAGACACAATTCTCCTTGTAGGCAGTTTTCAGACAGATAATTTACACCACTTGGGAGATTGTCCCAGTGACCTATAAAAGTGACCTTTGCAGTGGGAGCTCTGGAAGCTGTTATATATGGCCATAACCAATATATATGGCACAATTTAATCTGTGGCCTAGGAGTAGAAAAGAGAGTCAGATTATTCATGTGCTAGGCAAAGTTATCTCTCCCTTTTATGTTCTCAGAAAGATTTGGAAATAAGTTTCACATCCCACAAAAGTATTTCTTTTGTGTATGTGAGTCAATTTTTTCTGTGAGTTTGGTTGAAATAGAGGAGTCACAATCTAAACAATGAACCAGATGCATGTACAAGAGCCCCAACTGCACTTGAAGATGGTTTTCCAGTACGGGAGTCACAGCACTACAGGCATGTTGAATCATGGTTCGTATGTTATTAAATCACCTGTAAATGAGATCAATGAATGAGAGTAATTATTTCAATCTTTCACTGCTTTTTATGTGTGAGATCTAGTACCTCATTCCTAGGCCCTGCTCATGTGTGAGAATGTCAATCGAGTCAGCTAGGTGTGCATACAAGGGTCACATTCTTACCTCATTGCTGGTTTCTGTTATTACACTCTTTGTATCATCAAGGCTTTATATGATATACCTGAGTGTTGTAATCCTTCATGAAATTTATACAAGTGAAAAACACAGGACTTTACCCATTGCCATGAGACTGGCTGTGAGAGTCAGTTATCTCTACTGGATGGGGCCAAGTATGAGAATTATTATTGTGCATGTGTGCTTAAACCATGTATATGTCACAACTGGACCTGTGAGCAGAAAAAAGGAGAGTCACATTACCTTGGTGCTAAGCCAGTTATATAGTATAATCTTATTTGTAGGCTGGGACCAATCAGAAGAATCACATCACTTCACCTGGGTGCTGAGCCAGTGAGACAGTATATATTAATTTTTTGTCTGGGCCTAGTCAGAAGAGTTACATCACCTGGGTACAGCCTAAAATAGTATGTCACCAAGCCCACTACAGACAGGAAAGAAGAAAATGTGGTGTGTCCCACTACCTAGGTGCTGAGCTGTGCAATACGTAATAATCCCTTCTCTTGAAAGAGTCTAAAATATGAAGGAGATCTACATCACCTAGGTACTGCAATCAGCGGTATGTCACAACTTCTGTGGTGAGCAGGGCTCAGGCAGGAGAGGATAGTCAGATTTTCTAATTATTAAGTAAACCGATATTTCACAATGTCTTCTGGGGGCAAGGCACAAATAGGAGAGACAAATCACCTAGCTTATAGGCCCAGAGTTATATGATAATATTCCCTGTTTGCAGGGTCAAGGCAGAAGAGTCACATTATTATGATTCTAACCTGGTGATATGTCACAGTGAATCCATGGGAAGGAATTTAAGCCCAAAATCTCAACACCTGGGTACTAGGCCTCGTAATATTCCAGAACTTCTTGTCTTTCAGAGTGAAATGATTCACTGTGAGCTGCGTGTGAATAAGAGAAATACAATCTCATGTGTTTCCTGGATCATTTGATGACACTCTACAGCTTTCAAAGGCTTTATACAGCCTCATGAGAATGGCAAACTACTCTGAGGCCTACATGGTTGTACGGATTCATGATCTTACATATTACCCAAAACAAAGATATAATAGTTAACATATCTTCTATAGGCTGGGTTCAGAAATAATACCCATGATTTTCTTGAGAGCTGGATCCAGAAATAAGTCACCATCCCATTTGTGGCCAGATCAACATATGAAGATCACAATTCCAGCTTTGTACTCTATTCACATTTAGATGCAGGAACTTAATAGTAGGCTTTGTACATGTTGGGTGACAACATTTGCTTTCACCTGGCTATCTAATGGAGAATCCTAATCTAAATTTTTGCTAATGTCTTTTATAAACTCTTTGTACAACACAATAAATATAGTCATTATGGGTTAAATTTTGTAAAGTTTTTGAATTTGATAGAAATATGAAACCCGGACATCATCTATTGCCCTAAGCCTAGTAATGAAATGTAAAATATATCCTATTGGCTGAATCACAGGATAAGTTTGTCCATCTTGCCTGTGAACTGAAGTAAAGTATATGACACAGTTCCATTTGTGGGCAAAAATCTAGGCATGAAGGTAACATCACTTAGGTGCTGTGACAAGCATCATGTCATAATGTCCTCTCTAAGAATGGTATATGAATTAGATTCACATTAACTGGATGTTGGATCCTGCAATATGACAAAATCCCATATGTGGAAACAAATCAACATAGAAATGAGAACCAAAATGCCAACAGAATAGGCCCAGGATATGTCAAAATACCTTCTGTGGCTTCAGCATTGGCATGAGAGCCACATTATTAGGGTGCTGGGCCCAGCAATATGCCACAATTCTCCATATATGCAGGACCCAGGCAAAAGAATAACATTATCTGCATGCTGGGCCCTGCAGTAGGTCAAAATTTTTGTTTTTCTAATAACATGAGTGTTGTGCTCAGCAGTATGTCACAATCCTCCCATTGTAAAGACCAGGCAGGAGAAGAGATTCACTTCACTTAGGTCATGGTCTCAGAGGTATATCCCGCTGTCCTCTGTATGCAGGGATCAGGTAGAAAGAAGAGTCATATCACCTATGTGTTTCTCTAGTTAAATGTCACAATCTGACATGCGGGAAAAAACCACGGAGAAGAGCCACATCACCTGGGTACAGCCTCAAGTAATATGTCACCATGCCCAACATAGACATGTTCAAAAAAAAAAAAAAAAAAAAAAGAATTACACCACAAGCATTCTGGGCTTGATAATATGTAATAATTCCCTCTTTTGGCAGAGTCCATGAAAAAGATTAGAGCCATATCTCCTAGAATTTGCACTCAGTGGTATGTCACAATTTCTTCAATGAACATGATCCATGCAGGAGAAGAGAGTCATATTACCTAGATGCTATATCTAGCAATATGTCACAGAGTCCTCTGTGAGCAGGGCACTGGCAGGACAGAAATGTCACCTAGCCAATAGGCCCAGAGATACATGAAAATATCTGCTGTTTGCAGGGTCAAGACAGAAGAGTCACATTATCATGGTTCTGATCCAGTGATATGTAACACTGCCCTTATGGAAAGGAATTAAAACCAAAAACTCTCAATATCAGTATACTAGGCCAAGGAATATGACCTAATCTCCTCATCTTTAAATGTGACACTATTTTAGCTGTTATCTAGTTATATATATGACAGCCACAATCTCCTGAATGTCCTTGCCATTGTATGATGGCAACATCTGGAAACTTTACACAACATGCATGAGTGTTACAAAACTTTCTACAACATCTGGACACTTTACACAACATGCATGAGTGGTCAAAACTTTCTGAGAGCTACACACTTATATGGACTCATAATCTTCCATATTGCCATAAACTGAGGTATGTCAGGCAACATGTCTTCTATAGGCTGGCATCAGGGTTGAGACCATTATTAGGCCTGTGAGCTGGGTGCAGAAATGGGATTCACCATCTCACCTGTAGTCAGATTCACTTATGAGAGTCACAATTCAAACTTTGGGTTGTATTGACTTGTTTGATGAAGGACCTCATCAATACGCTTTGTAAATGTAGGACATGAGTTAATGTTGTAAAATTCTGTGATCTTTGAACAAATGTGAAATGGAAGACCTTAAATATTGACTTAAACCTAGGGGTGAGAGGCCAAATATCTTCTATTGGCTTAATCCCACAGTAAGCTTGATCATCATGCCTTTGAACTGAAGCAAGGCATATGTCATAATCCCATTTTTAGGCAAAAATCTAGGCAGAAGGTTAACATCATTTAGGTGCTGTGCCAAGTAACTTATCTCAATGTCTTCTCTAGGCAGGGCCTAAGAAATAGAGTAACATTAACTGGGGGCTGGAAACCTCAATATGATACAAAACCAGGTGGAAAATCCCAGCAAACTGATTAGTGGCAAAACACATATAGAATGAGCCAAAGATGTGTCAAAATACTATCTGTGGCCCTGGCACAGACAGAAGAGTCACATCCTTAGGGTGCTGGGCCAAGCAATATGCTGCAATTCCCTCTTTATGCATGACCTAGGCAGAAGGGTAACATTATTTAGGTTTAGGGTCCTGAAATACAGCAAAATTCCTGTTCATGGGCATTCTTTGGCAACAAGACAAGAGTAACACCACCTAAGTACTGGGCTTCTCAATAAGTCACAGTTCTCTGATTGTAAAATCCCAGACAGAAGTGAATCAAATTACTTAGATTGTGGACTCAAAGAGATGACCCAATGTCATTAGTAGGCAGGGCTCAGGCAAAAAAAGTGAATCATATCACCTAGGTGTTTCTTTAAGTATAGGTCACAATTTAATATGTGGGACAAAACCAGGCTGAAATGCCACATCACCTGGTCCTGGTTCCCCAGATATTCACAAGTCCCCCTTAGAAAAGGACCCAGGCAAGAGAGTTACACCACCTAGGAGCAGGTTCCCCCCTTATGTTACAATGCTCCATGTGGGCAGCCCATGAAGGAATTCACATCATCTAGATGATAGGCCCAGAGATGTCACATAACCATCTTGAAAGCATGGACCTGGAAAAAAATACCATAAACTTTGTGCCTCATCTAGCAATATGTCACTATTCAAGTGGGCAGGTTTCAAGCAAAAGAGCCATATCAGCTATATAATAGGCCCTGTAATATGTCATAATCTTGTCTTTTATGCATGGCCCTGGCAAAAAAAGCATCATTACCTGTGTGCCTTGCCTATGAATATGTCACTCTCCTGACCTGTGTGTAGGGCCCATTCCAGAGAGGAAAGTACATCACCCCAGTGATGGACAACATAGTATGTCACAAGGTTGTCTAGGGGCATGGAGCAGGCAAGAATGTAATGTCACCTAAATACTGAATCCAATGATGTCACAATCCTTACTGAGAGCAGGGTCCAGGCAGAAGAGTCAAAAACTTCAATGTTGGCCCAGGTCAATATCAAAATCCTTTATGTAGGCTGGAACCAGCATGAAGAGTGAAATCACAAAAGTGCATGGAAAAGCTTTATATTACAGTCAGGATAAAATAAAATTCTAGGTATTAGTTTACAATCCCACATGTGTCTTGTTTTCTTGTAGAACAGTTGCGTTTATCCATCTGTGATGGTAAAAACCTTTACAGTTAGCTAAGTGTTAATACAAGACTCACAATTTACTCTTTATGCTAGGCCCTGTTATGACACTCTCTATGACTTAACACCTTTATAACTTAATGTTGTTATAAAATGTGTGAGTGTTGTAATCTTCTGTGACTTTGTTAACAGTAGCAGATGCTTGACATCATTCATGTCTCTAAACCTAGTTGTAAGAGTCAAAATTTCTCCTATTGACTGTGTCCCATATGAGAGTCATTGTCACGCCTGTTAGCTGTGCCTAGGTATATGTCACCATCCCCTCTGTGGTTATTTAAACAAGCAGGACACCACATTACCTAAATCCTAAGCCAGAAATATTCCAATGTACTCTTTGTAGGCCAGGATCTAACAGAGAAGTCACAGAACTTAGGTGCTATGCCCAGCTATGTGGCATAATGTCCCTTGTGGAGAGTGTCCAGGCAGGAGAAGAGAGTCATATCACCTAAATGATGGATCCAGAGATATATCACAATGCCTCCTGTTGTAACAGCCCTGGAAAAGAGTCATATCATTTGGATGTAGTGCTCAGAAATGCTACACTTTTTACTTTAATCAGGGTTCAGTCAGGAGAGGAAAGTCACATAAGCTAGATGATATGTCCAGAGATACGTTATCATCCCTTTGGAGGACATTGTTAAGACAAAAGTCAAATCACCAAGGTTTTGGCCCAGTTATATGTAAAAATGTCTTATGTAGGCTATAGATAGACAGGATTATGAAATCACTCAGTAGCTGGGCAAAACTAAATGTCAAAATAACACTTGTGGAAAGGTTCAGTTGAGAGTTGAACTGTCCTGAAAACAGGACAGTTGAAAGGTTCAGTTGAGAGTCACAATCCTGCACATGTCGTGGTTCCTGGTACAAGAGTCATTATTAGGCCTTTTATCTCTATCATGTATATGGCAGAGTATCACCTGTGGGGAGGGAGAGGAAACAAAAGGAAAGTCACACCACTTAAGTGGGTTCATGTCCAGTGAAATGTCACAATTATCCTTGTAGGTGGGACTCTTGGAGAACAGCCAGTCAACTGGATGCTGGTTTCATTGATATATCTAAATCCTCTCTGTTGGCAGGGCTTAGGAAGGAGAGGAGAGAAACTGCATATAGGCAATTGGCCTTGATATTTGTCAAAATGACCCTTGTGTGTAGGATCAAGGCAGGAGAGTGACCTCACCTTGGTGCTGGGTTCAGCAATATGTCAAAATCTCTCTGATGGTCAGGGCCAAGGCAAGAGAGAGGAAACATCACCTAGGGCCTGAGCCATGTAATATGTTACAAAGCTTTTTATTGGCAGAAATCCCCTCAGAAAAGTTTCACATCACCTGAGTGCAGTACCCAGTTGTATGTCACAATACACCATAAGAGTAAGGCCAAGGCAGTAGAAAGAACTCACATCATTTACATGATGGACCTAGATAAAAGCCATAGTGCTCTTTATAGCTAGAGTTTAGGCCAATAGTTCACATCAGCTCGTTGCTGGTACCAGTGATATGTAAAATGCCTCTAGTTGCATTGCCAAAAAGTTGTTATACATCGCTTAAGTGCTGGTGCACATATGTCACAATTTCTAGGTTTGGGGCCTAGAAAGATTACTCAAAATACTCAGATACTGGACAAAGTCAAACTTCACAATCACACATTCAAAAATGCTCAGAAATAAATTTTACAGTCCCACACATCTTCTGTCGTTGGGTATGAGAGTCGACACCTCCTATGAGTTGGGTCAAAGTAAAGTCATAAACTCAACAATGGTCAAGATGCATGTGTAAAAGCCCAAATCACATTGAAGGTTGTGTTCCAGTAGGTTAGCCAAAGCACCACAGGTCTTGAGAATTATGATTTAAATGTCACCAAACCATCTGTGGATAAGACTCATGTACGACAGTAACAATGTCAAGCTTTGACTCCTTATGTGTGTGAGATTTTGTAACTCATTCATAGGCTCTGTTCATGTGTGAAAATGACAGCTGTGTCAGCTGAATGTGCGTAACACCTGTTGCTGGTATCTGTTATGACACTCTTTGTACCTTGCAGACTTTATATGATAGACTGCATAGGATACTCTTGTCTGAATTTTATGGGAGGATATCTAGGACTTTACTCATGGCCATAAACCAGCTATAAGAGTCAAAATATCTCCCTTGGCTGGGTCCATGCATGAGAATTATTATTGTGCATATCAGTTGAATCCAGGTATATGTTAGAATTTCATCTTTGGACTGAGACAAGATAGAAATGTCACATCATCTGGTGTCCTGTGTCAGAAATACATTATATCTTATTTTTAGGCAGCATCCAATCAGAAGAGTCATGTCACCTGGGTATAGTCTCAAATAATATATCATCTTGACCACTGTATACAGGGTTGAAAAAATAGGGGATCGTCACATTCCCTAGGTACTGGGCTCAGCAATATGTTATAATTCCCTGTCATGGCAGATTCCAGCACAAAGAGGAGAGTCACACCACCTAGGTTTTACATTCAGTGGTATGTCACAATTTCTTAGGTAGGTGAGATCCAGGCAGGAGAGTAGAGTCACATTACCTAGATGCTGTATCCAGCATAAGCTCAGTGTCCCCTGTGAGAGGGCACTGTCAGAGGAGAGACACATCACCTAGCTGATAGGCCAAGAGATATGTGATAATATCCCCTTCTGGCTGGATCCATGCAGAAGAGTCAACTTTTTATGATTCTAACCCAGCAATATTTCACAATACACCCATGGGAAAGAATTTAAGCCAAGAATCTCAACACCTTTAACTGTTAGTTTCGTATGTGCATAAGTGTCACAATCTCTCATGTGTTCTTGGTCATCCTATGAGACGCTCTACAATATCTGAAGGATTTATGCAAAATACCTTAGAGTTGCAAGCCACTCTGAAGCCTACATGCTTGTTTGACTGAAAACATACATATTGATATAAACCCTGTTATGATAATCAACAGAGCCCTTGTAGGCTGGGTTCAGATGAAAAATCCGTTATCGTGCCTGTGATCTGTGCCCAGAAATTAACCACCATGTCATCTGTAGAAAGATCCACATATGAAAGTCACAATTCTGTCTTTGTATTTTATTTACTTCTTAGAGTCAGAACTTCAACAGAGGGCTTTGTAAATATGGGATGCTAAAATCTTTTGCCGTCACCTGAATTTGTAATCATGGGTCACAATTTTAATCTTTTGTTGGGCCCTGTTATAAAACTCTGTGTACTACCCAAGTTTCTGGAATATGAGCTAGTGTTGTAAACTTTTGTGAGCTTTGTGCAAATATGCAACATATAACCATAACTATTGCCCTAAGGATAATGATGAAAGGCAAAAATCTACTATTTGTGGAATGCCAATTATCTTTGATCATTATGCCACTGAGTTGAAGCAATGTAAATATTGTGAACTCACTTTTAGAAAAAAACTTGTTGGAAGGGTAGCACAACTTACTTGCTGTGACAAGAAATATGTCACCAAACCCTCTCTAGGAAAGGTCTAGAAAGGAGGATTACATTAACTGGGTGTCGGAATTCTAGACCCAGCAATATGACACAATCCCAAATGTGTAAAAACAAGCCCAAAGAAATGAAGAGAACAAAAACACCTACACGATGGGCCCAAGATATATAAAAATACTTTTGGTTGCTCTGGTACAAGCAGGAGAATTACATCATGAGTGTGAGGGGCCAAGCAATATGCCATAATCTTCTCTTTCTGCAAGACCCAGGCAGAATCAGGACATCATCTGGGTGCTGTACTCTGCAATAGATCAAAATGTATTTTCACTGGCATGGTTTGGTGAAAAAAAAAAAAAGAAAGAAGAGTCACTTTATCTAGGTATTGGACATAGCAATACATATCACATCATTGTTAGGGATCAGGGTGAATAAAAGATACACATCACATATGACACAGGCTCAGATATATGACACAATGTCCCAAGTAGGCAGGGCTCAGTCAGAAGAGAAGAGTATATCACCCAGGTGCTTCTCTAGGTATATAATACAATCTAACATGTGAGGTGAATTCAATCAGAAGAGTCACATCATCTTTATGCTGGGTCCTGAGATATGTCACAATTCTCCCTTAGGACAGGACCCATTTAGGAGAGTTATAACAAATAGTTACAGGTTTCAGGTTTCACATTTATGTCATAATGCTCCATGAGGGCAGGACTCAAGAAGCGAATTACATCACGTAGGGTTAGGCCAAGATATTTGTCACAATGCCCCCTTTAGAAGTTCCTATCAAAGGAGTTCCAACACCTCTGTGCTTAGAACACATATATCACTATACCACACTCTGTGCAGACCACAATCTAATGAGGAGACTCACATCACCTAAGTGGCTGACAGAGTGATATGTCACAATAATTTCTGTGGGCATGGCTTAGGGAAAAAAGTAACATGATCTGGGTGCTGGATGTAATGATTTGTCATGATTCTTACTGGGAGAAGGGCCCTGGCATATCACCTGAGATTGGCCCAAATAGATACCACAATAACACATGTGGGCTGAAACCAGTGTAGAGATTCAAATCACACAGGTGCTTCACAAATATTTAAATTACAAGCACACTGGCAGAACATTCCCAGTGTTATTACAATACCACACATAACTTGTTTTTATGAGTGACAGTCATATTCATATATTTATGAAAATGACATTCTTACTGTCAGCTGAATGTGCATATGAGACTCACAATTTCACCTTTCTTCTGGGTTCTGTCATAACACTCTGTATAAGCAGAAGACATTATAAAATATCAGAGGCTATTATAGTCTTCTTTGAACTTTTTTATTACCAGAAAGAGACTGAATCACTCGTGTTTCAAAAGCAAGTTAAGAAAGTCAAAATTACTTCTATTTGTGAGGTCCACATATGACAGTTATTATCATGCCTGTGAGATGCTTGTAAGTTGAGCATTGAAATATAAGCTCAACGAGATACTCTTAAGGCATTAATCTGTTCCTTACCAAAATTCATAAAGAATTATAAAAGGATTTTGCTTTTTCCACGTCCAAGTCAGCATTTTAGTTAAATAAGAAGTAATTTATGATAATCTGGAATTGTATTTCTTTACATAAGAGGTGTTTTAAACCCCTAACATGTAACATCCTTCTCAAAATCAAATTTTAGCTCCAAAATTATGTTTCTTAATTTCTGGATTTTGGATGCTACAGACGGCCCATGGAGTATCCACGAGAGAGGTAAACAGGATTATATGACATGATTAATTACATAGACTTTCCAAAATGTTGTTCAATATTCTTTGGATGATGTTTTGGTGACTAATACTAATACATGTTCCAAAATTGTTTGGGATTTCTAAAATTCTAATATCTGAAGTGTATGCTATTATCCACAATTAAGGTTGTTATAGTATTTCAAACCATAGAAATAAAAATTTTTGTCATGTTTCTGACTGTAACTACCTTGCACATTTTGTTATACATAGATAATTGTTGTCTTGTTTTAATTTTTTATAAAAGGGTTTTTTAATCAGCTATAGATCTTTGACAGGTGTTCTCACTTGCAGGTTTCTGCTAACTTTGGAGCTTTTGACACTGGAATACAGGAAAAACTTACAGGACTCTTAAAAAGCTAAAATATTCATGAATATCAAACAACAGAAGTGTTAACTGAATGGACTGTACTAATAGAAAACTGAAGTAAACTTTTTGAGTTTTACTTGAAACATTAGTGATTCTTGTACTGTTTACCAGAGTCAAGGAAACAGCCATTAATATGTGAGTAAGGTGTCCTCCTGTGTACAACATTTGAAACATGTTTGTCTTTCTCTGCAGGGCTTCTCCAGAATTTGAAAAATAGTTGTGAGTGTTCTTAACTTATGTAAATATACGTGTTTGCATCAGTGCAATAATAGTCCAATTTCTTTTCCAACAGAACACAACTGGAGAAACTGTTTTTTTACAAAGGCCTTGACTAAAAAAGAAGCTTCCCTGTAAGTAGTCAAGCTCAACTTGCAAAGCCAAGAACACTTCAGTGGAAAAATTGGCTTCACACCTCATCTAAACGGTCCTTTAGTAGGGTTCCTTATTTGCAGTAAGTAAAGAATGACACTTACTGACAGGCCCAGGAGCTCCAAATTTATCTTGGGACCATAAAAGGAGAGAATCACCCAACTCAAAAGTATTTGATGGTACAAACCCATGACTGGGCTTGACTTTAGAAAGTCCTGTCTGAAATTTCTTGTGGAACAGAGTTCCATCAAAGCCAATGTAAAAGACTTACATAGAAATACTTATTCTTGCTGCACTTTATGAAAATAATCAGGTCAAGTATACGAATAAAGTTTGTTTTACAAACAATGCAGTCCTATCTTGATTTGTTTCTTTAACAGAAAAGAGGAGTGGATAAGGATAATATTTCACAACTTTTTATAGACTTGTCATTAAATTCTAAGCCCATTGGTTTTGAATTTTTGTCTACATTTCAGACCAATCCTGCTTATTTCTGTGACTCAACTAGTGATTTTCAACTGCAGCCCACAAAAAAAAAAAAAAAAGGAATTGGTAATGTAAATATCTGGATTAACATTCTAGTTCTGGACAATTATACTGCAAATTCTGCATAGTGACGGGAACAAATAAGGCACCCACCCAAATTTTATGAGTACAACTGTAGCCACTAGTTTCCTCAGTGTGTCACAGTCATTCTTCTCTCCCTTGTAGAAGAAGAACTCAATTCCACAGCTTTATCTTAGCATTCAGCTCATGATAAAGAGTCCATGCAATGCCCTGAGACAAAATTTTCTCCCAGTCTCAATTCCAAGCTTCTGGTTGACACTGTAGAAAAAAATAGAAAATTTGAGAAATCTAGAGGCAGATGATAATGGAGGTAAAAAGCATGGTGCAGGTGAGCATAACTAATTCCCAGTGATTAAGCCAAACCTCCAATTTCATGGATAAAGATTATGCTGTTATCCATACCATAAATGAGGTCCGGTGAACTCCAGAACTACTGACAGCAAGGGAGATAGGGCACATGTGGGTAAGAGCAGATATTTCCATACCCCAGGCCTCCCTGTTAACATTGGTGAAAGCTGCCTTGACACCCATGGGTGACACCCTTTTACAATCACTGGGACTCAGGGATATATGGATTGAAGTGGAAAAAAAGAATATTCCTTCTCCTATAGCTCAACATATCCTGGGAATTTGCAAGGAAGAGAAAAGAATCAGGGACACGTACTCCTCTCTCTCTTTCTAGATAAATAGCCATTCAACTTTAGTCTATACCCCTTTTGAATGCATCCTGAATGCTTAGAACACCTTTGAAAAAATGCTTACTTTTCATGTTTTCTCCTCTGTTTGTTATCTACAGATAGGTAATCACAATCACATCTCCATACTTTGGGATGTTCCACTTCAATGCATCCTCCAAGTTTGGAAGAGCTAATTTCCCAAACATTAAACTGGATGGCTTAGGACTGGACTTAGGGGAAAAGCACCCAAAAGACTGATACATTGTCAAAAGAGTAAATTTTTGTTTGTTTGTTTGTTTGTTTGTTTTCCCTGTTGGGGTTTGGCATCCCTATCCTTATGCAAACTGGTGAAAGACCTTGAAGTTTTGAACTGTCCATTCAAGCTCTCCCTTTGTTTCATTTAAATATGTGCTTTTTATAACCCAGTTTGATTCTCTTCACCATCAGGCTATCAAACTTCAAACAGTCATACTATCAGAGACTCAGGCAATGGCCCCTTTCACTGGGGACACTTAGGCCTCTAAGGAAGATCTGACTGCCATTTTTTCACAAGAGTGCTCCCTGGCATCAGGAAACCATTTAAAAGTGGTTTTTGGCCTCATCCTTATCCTTATTCTAACAGAAATTAGTTGTACTTCTTTAGAGGGGAAAATAACGGAGTTAGAAAACAGCCAAGAGTCTTAGCCAAAACCCCATCTTCAAGCCTAAAACAATCTGAAGGCTGAAAAATCAGACTGCTTGTCCCAGATGAAGCCTGCATTTTTCCAAATGAGTCTCTTTGAATAATTTCCACCTGAACACTCGGGGAAGGGATTGGAGCTTTGGAAAGCCATGGAAACTTTAACCCTTGTACAGGGAAGACGAGCCTGGCTTCATCAGTTCCTGTGTACTGGTCTGGCATTCAGCAATCTGGGAGGTAGGAGCCTGTAAACAGGAATCCAACTCTCTTTGTTGAGAGTTTTTATTTTTTATTATTATTACTTTTTTTACCCAATCAGCTCTACTCCTTATCCTTTAGGAGCATTCCTGAGCCTAATCTTTCCTAGTAATGTGACAAGAACCCAATTTTGCTGAAGGAGAACATTCTGTAACATGAGGAATTTGAGCCTTTGTTTAAGAGAAGCTGAGTTTATGCATGTGGGTTTTATTCTGGTTTCTCTTCTTTGTTTTAACACTTATTTAACTGTGTTTATGCCTGCACCATACTGTTTTGATTACTGTAACTTTGCAATATATTTTGAAATAAAACAATATTTCTCTAAGTTTATTCTTTTTTTTTCCAAGTTGTTTTCTTACTTGTGGTTTTTTGAGTGTTTATGGAAATTACAGAGCAATATTTGATGTCTCACTCCTATGATCCCAGAAGTTTAGGAAGTCAAGGAAGGTGGATTGCAGGAGCCCAGGAGTTTGAGATCAGCCTGGGCAATATGGGGAAACCATTTATGTACAAAAACACAAAAACTTGCTGAGCATGGTGGCATGAACCTGCAGTCTCACCTAATTCAGGGGCTGAGGTGGGAGGATTAATTGAGCTTGACATGTCAAAGCTACAGTGAGCCATAATTATAACACTGCACTCCAGCATGGGTGACAACTAAATATTGACTCAAACATTTTACAATATTTTAGCACTTGTGCAGAAAGAAACATTGACTTTTTGGAAGAGTTCTCATTGTTCTGTCAATCATTCTAATATCATTAACTTAGGCACCACTCCTTTCATGGGGGCACTAGCTGCAGTGTGTCCATCCCTTGCAGACTCCTGACCCAGCAATGGGGGAATAAAGTACCTTGACACACAGATATTCTGCTTTACAAGTCCAGCCGAGGGCCTGTGTACACTGATAGACTCCAAGGAGGGTCCCATAAAGAGTGGCAGTGGCACCCTGAGCAGCTCACACTCCAGGAATTTATTTAGTGTAGAAATAATAACAGAGCTTTGACTAAATCTACTTTGGATAATTAAAATGGTTAAGAGAATAGTTTTCTGAATAATTAAACCTCAGGTACCACATTCTAAAGTAAATAACACTGGGGGAAATTTTCCTGGGCGACGTTTTCCAGAAAGGGCCATCTGGCTTAAAAGTTAGTTAATGGAGGTAGGGTTAATAAGATTAACTAGGGAAGCCTCTATTGTCCCTAGTATTTACCTTATGAGCAAAAGCTTTAAGGTCGGAACAGGCTGCCTTCAGCCCATTGAATTATTACAAGTTATGTAACCATTCAGCATTCCAAAAATTTGTGACTATTCCCTATAACTTTTACTAATTATTTTATTTTAAAATTTCTGCCAACATCCTGAGGGAATCCCCAAATCTCCCCATTTGTTGTCTTCTGCATCAGGATTTTTTTTTTTCTTGCAGACCACAGATATGTGCAGCCATAGGTTTGTCAGGTGAGGTGGTCACTGCTCTTATTCTAGCTTTGCATCATAGATATAGAAAATAACACAAAACAATCATGGGTATAATTAACAACATTTCTTCCAGTCAAAGAGTGACCTGTAGAGTTTTACTTTGCATCTGAGTTCACTGCATGCTATTAATGAGGAACCTCATTGGGTGAATCTTAATTTCCTTTTAATTAAGCAGTTGTATTGTTAGAAGCTGGAAAGGGGGTGGTAGGCTAAGTACCAGGTAGAAAAATGCAGGTTAGGAGATGGGCTTAATAGAGTGTGGCTGATACAGGTTGTAGGCAAATTGAGAGAATAAAAAGAAGCAGGATTTACATAGCCTTCTGAGTCACCTTCTGATAAAGTTGAATCGTCTTACAGGGTCTCCTCTAGGCTGGATTCAGTTTTTTCTTCTTCTAACCCTTTCATGAGGATGCAATGTCTTGGCTGGTGCTGGTGTATTGGAAATTGTAGAGATTGTGTCTGTGCTAAAAGATCTCTTATAATCTTTGTTAAAGAGCAGGTTAGCACTTTAAGAAAAAAGTGTGCATTTAATGTCGTTTACAGACTGTATGTCATCTTTATTGTCTGCTTTTGCCAAACCCATGTCTCCCTGGTTTGGCTAGGGGCACACATTCACTGAAACTCAGGTAGCCTGTTGATCCTTACTCCAGTGAAAATTGTCAGTGAGGTGCCACCCAGGTTTCCCCCTAAAATGTGATTTCAGGAGGTCACAGAAGCACATTCTGCTCCAACTTATTGACTAATTAATCAATAACTTACTTAATGTTTCAAAATGGGTGTGAACTTTGAGACTCTTGATCTCTTTCCTCTAGTAGGGCTGTATTTCTGGGAGCCATCCTGATTTATTTGTGGAAAAACTAACTGGTGAGGCAGGGCAGGAATAGGTCAAACCACCTAGGCTGGCATCCCTCAGGGTCCTCTGAGGCCTCTGCAGGCAAGAGGGCTCAGTGGAGCTCCAGGCCCTTTATCTACATTGGTGCCCAGAGCCCCTTGATGGACCCCCAAGACAAGACTGCTCCTTCAGCAACCTGCACCTGCTGGTATCTAGGAGGTGAGCATCCATTTATATTTGTGAATGTGGTCTTGTGATTCATTTCCATTGTTTGTTCTCTTGGAAGAAGTGCCTAGGGAATAATGGGCCTGTGTTGGAGGTTTTCTAAGTGCAAAATTCAGTAAGAGAGTCTTAAAATATAATTATAGTATTCTCTGCATATTTCTATCTCAGAGTAACTTTTGCTCAACAATGTGTAAAAACATATATTAAAAAATTTACTCTTCACATTATTTCAATTAAGTCATCATACAAACCTTTTATTTTTCTGAAATTTATTTTCATGCCAATCATTGAATTTTTGTTTCCCTCATTGTGTAGATTGTTACCTGTTTTAGAGGCAAAATCTAAATAAAATAATATGCTAACAAATACTAACAGGTGACACCAATTTATTTAAAATGTAATAGGATTTCTTAAATGAGTAAATAATTTCAGTAAACTTAGTTTATCTTAGTTTCATAAATTATTTTACATCTTATCCTCAATATTAAAAAAGGATATTTATGCATACAATACATGTGACAAATTTTTTAACTAGGCAACTTAAAACATTGTATTGGACATGATAAGTAATACAATTCTCAAATGTTTTATTTTAGACATTAACACACCTGACAATTGATATTCATATCATCTGTGAAAGTGGCATTATGAACATACTTATATAGTTGCCAAAATTGAGGAGAAAAAATCTACTCTGGTCTTCAGCAGTAATAATTAAAGATTGTAAAAATGATATTAAACTTACTGCCTGCATTACCCACCAAAACTCAAACAGATTCATTTACATGTTCTTTATTTTTCAGTATCTGAAAAAATGTTACCAACATTATTAGGTTTTACTACTGGCAGAAACTGGGTTTTCATAGAGCCTGATGCAACGTAACCACTCTTTATGTGTCACTCAAATGCCCAAAATCTACCCAGAACTGAAGACACATTGAAACCTTCCCACCTCCCTGTTTCAAATAATTCTCCTGTCTCAGCCTCCTGAGAAGCTTGGATTGCAGGGACCTGCCACTACACCCATATACATATATATATATATATATATAGAGAGAGAGAGAGAGAGAGAGAGAGAGAGAGAGAGACAGAGAGAGAAATACATAGATAGATAGATAGATAGATAGATAGATAGATAGATAGATAGATAGGTGTACTTTTTTTGTATCTTTAGTAGAGATTGGGTTTCAATATATTGGTCTGGCTGGACTCGAACCCCTGATCTCTGGTGATCCACCTGCCTCAGCCTCCCAAATTGCTGAGATTTCAGATGTGAGCCACCACTCCCAAACCAAAGAATGCTTTATGAAATTTTCTGAAGAGAAAATTAAATATTATATCCAGAGTTGGCAACAGACAGACAAGAAAAAAAGTAGAATTAGCCCAAGATTATTGTAAGCCAAGAGCAATATGATTTTAAATAAATGAGTTTAATATAAAGCTGAGACTTTGCTGAAGTTGCTTATCAGCTTCAGGAGATTTTGGGCTGAGACAATGGGGTTTTCTAGATATACAATCATGTCATCTGCAAACAGGAACAATTTGACTTCCTCTTTTCCTAATTGAATGCATTTTATTTCTTTCTCTTGTCTAATTTCCCTGGCCAGAAAATCCAATGCTATGTTGAATAGAAGTAGTGAGAGAGGGCATCCCTGTCTTGTGACAGTTTTCAAAGGGAATGCTTCCAGTTTGTGCCCATTCAGTATAATATTGGCTGTGGGTTTGTCATAGATAGCTCTTACTATTTTGAGATACATCCGATCAGTACATAATTTATTGAGAGTTTTTAGCGTGCAGGTTGTTGAATTTTGACAAAAGCCTTTTCTACATCTATTGAGATAATCATGTGTTTTTTGTCTTTGGTTCTGTTTATATGCTGGACTACATTTATTGATTTGCATATATTGAACCAGCCTTGCATCCCAGGGATGAAGCACACTTGATCTTGGTGGATAAGCTTTTTGATGTGCTGCTGGATTCAGTTTGCCAGCATTTTATTAAGGATATTTGCATCAATGTTCATCAAGGATATTGGTCTAAAATTCTCTGTTTTGGTTGTGTCTCTGCCAGGCTTTGGTATTAGGATGATTCTGGCCTCATAAAATGAGTTACGGAGGATTCTCTCTTTTTCTATTGATTGGAATAGTTTCAGAAGGAATGGTACCAGTTCCTCCTTGTACCTCTGGTAGAATTCAGCTGTGAATCCATCTGGTCCTGAACTCTTTTTGGTTAGTAAGCTATTGATTATTGCCACAATTTCAGAGCCTGTTATTGGTCTATTCAGAGATTCAACTTCTTCCTGGTTTAGTCTTGGGAGGGTGTATGTGTCAAGGAATTTATCCATTTCTTCTAGATTTTCTAGTTTATGTGCATAGAGGTGTTTGTAGTATTCTCTGATGGTAGTTTGTATTTCTGTGGCATCCATGGTGGTATCCCGTTTATCATTTTTTATTGCATCTATTTGATTCTTCTCTCTTTTCTTCTTTATTAGTCTTGCTAGTGGTCTATCACAAGAATTCTTACACACCAATAACAGACAAGCAGAAAGACAAGTCATGAGTGAATTGCTTCAAAGAGAATAAAATACCTAGGAATCCAACTTACAAGGGACGTGAAGGACCTCTTCAGGGAGAACTACAAACCACTGCTCAATGAAATAAAAGAGGATACAAACAAATGGAAAAACATTCCATGTTCATGGGTAGGAAGAATCAATATCATGAAAATGGCCGTGCTGCCCAAGGTAAATTATAGATTCAATGCCATTCCCATCAGGCTACCAATGTCTTTCTTCACAGAATTGGAAAAAAACACTTTAAAGTTCATATGGAACCAAAAAAGAGCCTGAATCACCAAGTCAATCCTAAGCCAAAAGAACAAAGCTGGAGGCATCACACTACCTGACTTCAAGCTATACTGCAAGGCTACAGTAAACAAAACAGCATGGTACTGGTACCAAAACAGAGATATAGATCAATGGAACAGAACAGAGCCCTCAGAAATAACACTACATGTATAAAACTATCTGATCTTTGACAAACCTGAGAAAAACAAGTAATGGGGAAAGGATTCCCTATTTAATAAATGGTGCTGGGAAAACTGGCTAGCCATATGTAGAAAGCTGAAACTGGATTGCTTCCTTACACCTTATACAAAAATTAATTCAAGATGGATTAAAGACTTAAACATTAGATGTAAAAGCATAAAAATCCTAGAAGAAAACCTAGGCATTACCATTCAGGACACAGGTATCGGCAAGAACTTCATGTCTAAAACACTGTAAGTAATGACAAAAAAAGCCAAAATTGACAAATGGGATCTAACTAAACTAAAGAGCTTCTGCACAGCAAAGAAACTACCAGTAGAATGAAGAGGCAACGTACAAAATGGGAGAAAATTTTCACAACCTACTCATCTGACAAAGGGCTAATATCCAGAATCTACAATGAACTCAAACAAATTTACAAGAATAAAACAAACAACCCCATCAAAAAGTGGGCAAAGGACATGAACAGACACTTCTCAAAAGAAGACATTTATGCAGCCAGAAAACACATGAAAAAATGCTCACCATCACTGGCCATCAGAGAAATGCAAATCAAAACCACAATGACATACCATCTCACACCAATTAGAATGGCAATCATTAAAAAGTCAGGAAATGACAGGTGCTGGAGAGGATGTGGAGAAATAGGAACACTTTTACACTGTTGGTGGGATTGTAAACTAGTTCAACCATTGTGGAAGTCAGTGTGGCGATTCCTCAGGGATCCAGAATTGGAAATACCATTTGACCCAGCCATCGCATTACTGGGTATATACCCAAAGGATTATAAATAATACTGCTATAAAGACACATGCACACGAATGTTTATGGTGTCACTATTCACAATAGCAAAGACTTGGAACTAACGCTAATGTCCAACAATGATAGACTGGTTTAAGAAAATGTGGCACATATACACCATTGAATACAATGCAGCCATAAAAAATGATGAATTCATGTCCTTTGTAGGGACATGGATGAAATTGGAAATCATCATTCTCAGTAAACTATTGCAAGAACAAAAAACCAAACATCCCATATTCTCACTCATAGGTGGGAATTGAACAATGAGAATGAACACATAGACACAGAAAGGGGAACATCACACTCTGGGGACTGTTGTGGAGGGTGGGAAAGGGGGAGGAATAGTTTTAGGAGATATACCTAGTGCTAAATGATGAGTTAATGGGTGCAGCACACCAGCATGGCACATGTATACATATGTAACTAACCTGCACATTGTGCACATGTACACTAAAACTTAAAGTATAATAATAATAAAATAAAAAGAAAGCTGAGAAAATAGAATTGCTTTCAAAATCTATGAAGTTTCTTATTTTGTAGTAAGTTATCAACACTTGTAAAATTATCTGTTTCATTCTAATATTTTGGTTTCTTCTCAAAGTAGATACAGAGCCAAAAATAACTATGGTTACTTGCTATAGATCTGTTACACACCCAAAGTTTATTTTACAGTAATATATCTTTTACTTTTAAATTCATGTAAATTAAAACTGAAGGTCTTTATGTGTTTAGCAGACCAGAGAAGTCACATGTTTAACAGAAAAAAGTTGAATAAAATTTTGTAAATAGTTGTTCAGAATTCAGAAGGATGTAGCACCATTATACTCATACAATTTCCATTGGAACCATCATAATAACCTTTAGTTACAAGAAAAACATAAATGTATCTTGTAGAAACCCTATTTTCCAAATTATTTTAAGTTAAAGACCACTGACAAAAGAATCACTCGGGATTTTATTTCACTGTCACCCAATAGTATATTGTTAGCCTGTGTTACCTACAATCTTGAGTAATATAAGATAAGTTAACATCAGTGGCAAACACACACATTTAAAGTAAAATAGCCTCAACAAAACAAAAAAAATTCTGGTTAATTAGAAAAAATTAAGTCCAAACATTGTCACTAAAAAGGTATTTTCAAATTCACTGTATTGTAATTACCTTAATTTGCAAATGGTAAATCAATTTTTCTCTAAAATTCAAATTTTTCTGTTACTATGCATAATATTATCCTGATCACTTACCACACTCCTATCACCCTGTCACTATGATACTGTTATAAATCAACCAATATTTGGCCTTTTCACTTAGAAATTTTTCATGTATCTTAGATTTCAGTTTTCTTAATCTTCCATTGCAAAATATATTAATTTGTACATCTAATATGGAAGAACCTCTCATAACTCTGGTGCAGCAACCATTGCCCATGTTCTTTCACATAAATTCTAGAAAAGAAGTCACAGCAACAAATATAAGAGTTAAATTACATCAATATTTGCTTTTCAAAAAATATTAAATTATTTTAATATAAAAATTTTGTTTCTATTATAGGAAAGTGATCAAGATTGCTGACTAGATGAAGCTAGCCTGTGTAGTTCTCATAGAAAGAAATGTAAGGTGTGCATAAATACATCACCTTCAACTGAAACATCCAGGTAATTGCATTGTGACTAGTCAAAGAAACAACTTAACTTATAGAGAATGGAATAAAGCAAGGCAGGAAAATGGGCCACCTGGGAACAATATTGAGTCATGGGACAGTCCCCACCCAGTAAAGCAGTGAGTGCCTGTGTGACCCTGGGAACCCATGATTCTCCTACAGATTTTTGCAACTCTCAGGAGAAGAGGTACCCTTATGAACTTACTTCACCCAGGCCTTCAGTTTAACACACAGGGCTACTTGGAGTCTCAACAGAGCAGCCTCAAAGGCCTGTGCATAGATTCAAGAACCTTAGATACTCTGGCTTTCCAGGCTTCCCAGAAAAAGTAGTTGCAAGTTGAGCAAAGGAGGATGCTATACTTCTGTAATTACCCTTAGAAAAGAGGCAGAATCCAGGAGGCTGAGCAGTGACGGTCTATAGGACTCATGCACACAGTGCCCCACAGTGTAAGACTTATTGGCTTAGCATTCTGGTCAACCATTGGTATTAGCCCTGCATCTCCCTGGAATGGAGCTACCAGAAAGTCAAGTGGGACACCACCTTAGCTGCTTGGGCAACTTAGCCCTTCCAGCCTTCAGACTTTAAAAAGCCCAAGCTGACAAGGGGTAGAATCTCCTAACACAGTACAGGTGCCCTAAAAGGACATAGCCAGACTGCATATTAAATCAGGTTCCCCATCTCATTTCTTACCACTGGAAAGCAGTTCCTAACCAGCGTGTCCAGTTACCACCACTGGTGCTGTTTGGTCGATGGAATTTTGAAATCTCTTTGGGATATATTTGCTAGAAGGAAGCATGAGCAGCAATTTTTCCTATGTGTATGACTTAGCTCTTCCAGCCTTCTGGCTTTAAAGCACCCAAATAAACTGGGGATGTAAGTGGTACCTCTGCACAGCAGAGATGTACTAAAAAAAATGTGGCTGGACTGCTTTCTTAAGTGGCTCCTCAATAACTTTCTCTTTACTGAGTAAGAAATTTCAGCAAGGAATTCCAGCCACCTCCTACAGGTACTATTGAGCTGCAAAGAGGTCTATACCTCCCTGGGATTGAGCTCCCAGAAAAAAATGGCACATAGAAATTGTTTAGTGTTTCAGCATTCACTGGTGGTAACTTCAGATACTGGAAAATCTGAGGTGACTAGGAACCGCAGTGCACAGCTAGCATACTGAATCAGCCCTTCAGAAAAGTGGCCAGATTGTTATGAGAGTGCCTGTTTCCATACATTCTCACTGGGCAGGTTCTCCCAGCCTGGTCCACTAGCTAATCACTGCCAGAGCTATTGAGACAGGAGCAACTTAGCAACTCCCTGGACAGAGATTCTAACAGCAACTGAAAATATTTCTGCTACTGCCTCTGCAGTAGTTGTGTCCTTGTTACACTCAGACTAGTGAAAAATCCAAAATCCTAAGTGCCTTATTCAAACATCAAACAAGCTGCAGTTTACCCAAGGAGAAGAGGCTAGTCCATTCACCATGGGCCCCACAAACTACCCACTCCTCTTCACCATCTGCTAACTTGACCAAAATCACAGATCCTCCATCGTGGGCTGACTGCATTGAGGTAATACTGACCTACATCTCTCTGAGATGCAGCCTCCAGAAAACAAGCAAATTAAACAAGCCTCCAGAAAACAAACAATGCAAAAAAGGGCAGCAAGCTAGCTCATTTGCACCAGAGGTTTTGGTGCAAGAATGTCTGTAGTAAAGTGTGGCTAATGATGGCCATTTCTCTAGGATCAGGTTTTTCCCACAAGAGACTTTAGCCCTATGGAACTGTTGGACCTAATTATTGCACTTTAGCCTTGCAAATCAGAGGCTTATCCAACTGAGCACTCTTTGGTTTGCTGTCTCCTCCCAGGCACCCAGTCTGGCACCCAGATCTTTACAGGGACATCTCAGGCATACTGGGAGCCCATACCATACCATCTGCAAAGGTGGGTTACATATTACCCTCGAAGAGCTCCAGCTAGGCAGCCCTTATGATTGCAACAGCCTACATGTTTCTTTCCCATACTGCAGCTTCCTCTGAAAACATGGCAACTCCCCATATTACTTTGATGGCACATGTCTTGAAAGCAGAATTGTCTTCACTTTGCCCACCGGCAAATGGAAATGCAGTATGCTCCTGCCACCTCAGCAACTGCCATTGTACATAAAGTTTTAGTGGGCTTAGAATCAAAAAGCCTAACCACTACCTTTGTGCTGACACTTTGAAGAGAACAGGATATGCTCCCACACTCTGAGCAATTACTTCTCCTTTGGGGGGCAAAAATAAGGCTTCAAAACTTCTTTGGCCAGCATCCTGCCACATGCTAACACCACCTTCAGTGCAACAGCCCACACAGTCTCCAGCAGGTACAACTAATCCTATCCCAGCTACTTTGCTCCCACTACTGAGGTGAATAACCAAAGACAGGTGGAAACTCCATACCCACTAGCACTCTGCTGAAGTTGCAGCAGCTTAGTCCTAGAGAGTGGCAGAGAGACAAGGAAGAGAATTGGGTCTCAATACAAGTTGCTCTGAGTATGCACACTATGAGTTGTGAGCTGAGCATTTCCCCCCACCCCACAACACACAACACACACATGCATAAAGAAACCTCTCCCAGGAACAAGGCATATTGGATGAAAACACCTTATGCCATAATCAAATACTCAAGAATATAAAAAAGTTAAAAAATAAAAAGAAAAGAAAAAAAAAAAAACCTCAATCAAAGTTCAACAACCTCAAAGATATGGCCACAAAAGTGAATCAAAATCAATGCAAAATGTTGAAAACAAAAAAGCCAGAGTGACTTGTTTCATCCAAATAACCAAATCACATTTCCAGCATGGCCTAAGATGACAGAAGCAGAATTCACAATGTGAAAAGAAATAAACTTCATTAAGCTACAAAACTAAGTTGCAAGCCAATGCAAGGAAGGGAAAAATGCAGAAACTGACAGATAAAACAGCTTGTCTGGAGGAAAATGTGGCCAACGTGATAGAGCTGGAAAACACAATGCAAAAACTTTATAATTTATTCACAAATATTATCTGCAGAATAGGCCAAGCAAAGGAAGGAATCTCAGAGCTTCAAGACTGGCTTTCTGAAATAATACAGATAAGAATAATGAAAAAAAGAACAAAGAAAATGAACAAAACCTCTGAGAAATATTTAATTATGTAAAGAAACCAAATATATGATTAAAGAGAGTGACTGAAAGTGATGGGGAGAATGAAAACAACTTGAAATACATATTTTGGAATATTATCCATGAGAACTTCCCCACCTAGATAGCCAAGCAAACATTCAAATGCAAAAAATGTGGAAACCCCAGTAGGATACCCCATGAGAAGGTGTTTTGCAAGACACATAATCATGAGATTCTCCAACTACAAATTGAATGAAAAAAAATTATTAAAGGCAGCTAGGGACAAAGTACAGGTCATCACTAAAAAAAAGAACCCTTCCAACAAACAACAAACATTTCAGATGAAATTCTACAAGTGAAAAGAGATTATGGATCAATCTTTAACATCTTTTAAAAAATAATTCCAAGGAAGAATTTTATATCGGACCAAAGTAATCTTCAGAAGTAAAAAAAAAAAAAAGATCCTATTTACATAGCTAAACACTAAGGAAATCTGTTACCACAAGACATGACTTACAAGATTTTCTGAAGAAAGAACTAAATAAGAAAAAGACTATTGCCAGTCAGTATAAAAACACATGAAAGTTCATAAACGTCTAACACTATACCACATAAACAAATGTGCAAAATAGCCTGTTAAGATTATAGTGACAGAAACAAATCCACACATATGAATACCCCCCTTAAATGTAAGTGGACTAAATGCCCCAATTAAAAAGTTGATGACAAACTAAATACCATTTTAATATCTATTGGTATGCTATAATTGAGAGACTCATCTCAAATAAGCTCAAAATAAAGCAAAAGAGATAAGTCTACCAAGCAAATAAAAAACAGAGAGAAGCAGGGGTTGCAATCCTAGATTCTGTCAAAACAGACTTTAAATCAACATAGATTTAAAAAAGACAAAGAAGGGCATTACATAATAGTAAAGAGCTACATATGCATCCAACGGAAGAGCACCCAGATTATAAAGCAATTACTTAGAGACCCTCCAATATGTTAAATTGAATGTTCTCCAACTGTAATCCCCTTTATATTGCATTTGTTCAGTATTGTCTCTGATGTTTAACACAACATGAAGACTTGTTAGTAGGTTTATCACATTTTTAACACTTGTAGAACTTCTATCTAATATGAATTATTTTAATGTCTAAATCAGGTGTGAGAACAAGCTCAATTCTTTTCCACTCTTCACATTTTTTGGGGGTTTCTCTCCAGTGTGAATTATGTTATGATTAGTAAAGTCTGAGAAGCACTTAAAGGTTTTGCCACATTCTTCACATTTGTGAGCTCTCTCTTCCATATTAATACTCTTTTTGTTAATAAGGGTTGAGGAGCAGGTAAAGGCTTTGCCACATCTGCATAGATGTAAGATTTCTCTACAATATGAATTCTCTTATGTTTACTATGTGTCAAGAACCATGTAAAAGCTTTGCAAATTTATGACATTTGTAAGATTTATTTCCAGGATGAATTATCTTACGTTTGTTTAGGTCTGAGAAACACTAATGGGGTTTATAACATTCCTCCCATTAGTACGGCTTCTCTCCAGTGTGAATTGTCTTAGGTTTAGCAAGTTGTGAGAAGCATTTAAAGGCATTGCTACATTCTTTGCATTTGTCCGGTTTTTCCACAGTGCAATTTCCCTTGTGTTTAATATGGGTTGAGGACCAGGTAAAAGTTTTGCTACATTCTTTCCATTTGTAGTACTTCTCTCCAGTGTGAACTTTCTTATTTTCAGTAAGGTTTGAGAAATTTTTATTGCGTTTGCCTTTTTACTTTACATTTGTAACATCTCTTTGTAGTATGAACTTTCTTCTGTACAGTAAAAACTGCAAAAATCCTGTCTTTGCAACATTCTTCACATTTTTAGTGTTCCTCTCTGCCAAAAATTTTCTATTGCTAAGTGAATATTGATCAGAACCCTAAAGCTTTGCCATATGTTTTACATTGACAGGGTATGCTATGGGTAGTTGACAAACCTTGATGAAGCTGTTTTTAACTGTTTTTCTGCCTATTGGGTGAAATTCAGCCAGATATCAGGTGAAATTTACCCCTGACATTTCATGTAGATTCTTTTCTATATTCCCTAAGTGTTGGCCAGTCTGAGAAATAAAGGGACAGAGTACAAAAGAGAGATATTTAAAGATGGGTGTCCAGGGGAGACATCATATGTCAGCAGGTTCTGTGATGCCCCCTGAGCTGCAAAACAAGCAACTTTTTATTACTGATTTTCAAAAGGGGAGAGAGTGTACGAATAGGGTGTGGGTAGCAGAGATCATGTGCTTCACAAGGTAATGGAGTAACACAAGACAAAGGGAGACAGGGTGAGATCACAGGACCACGGGACTGGGGCAAAATTAAAATTGCTAATGAGGTTTCGGGCATGCATTGTCATTGATAATATCTTATCAGGAGACAGGGTTTGAGAGCAGACAACCTTTCTGACCAAAAACTTAGTAGGCGGAATTTCCTCCTCCTAATAATCCTGGGAGTGCTATGGGAGACTGGGGCTTATTTCATCCCTACATAAAAGATGGCTGCCCCCTGAAGTGGCCATTTTAGAGGCCTACATTCAGGGATGCATTCTCTTTCTCAGGGATGTTCCTTGCTGAGAAAATAATTCAGCTATATTTCTCCCATTTGTTTTTGAAAGAAGAGAAATATGTCTCTGTTCCACCCAGCTCACTGGCAGTCAGAGTTTGAGGTTATCTCTCTTGCTCCCTGAACATTGCTGTTATCTTGTTGTTTTTTCAAGGTGCCCAGATTTCATATTGTTGAAACACACTTGCTTTACAAACAATTTGTGCAGTTAACGCAACCATCACAGGGTCCTGAGGTAACATACACTCCCCTCAGCTTACAGAGATGATGGGATTAAGAGATTAAAGTAAAGACAGGCATAGGAAATCAAAAGGGTATTGATTGGGGAAGTGATAAGCATCCATGAAATCTTCACAATTTTGGTTCAGAGATTGCAGTAAAGACAGGAATAAGAAATTACAAAAGTATTAATTTTGAGGAACTAGTAAATGTCCATGAAGTCCTCACAATTTTTGCTCTTCTGCAATGGCTTCAGCTGGTCCCTCTATTCA
The DNA here is from genome assembly GCF_028885625.2 of Pongo pygmaeus. Classification (NCBI taxonomy): domain Eukaryota; kingdom Metazoa; phylum Chordata; class Mammalia; order Primates; family Hominidae; genus Pongo; species Pongo pygmaeus. Next base: position 12,940,567 of record NC_072397.2, on the reverse strand, counting down.
GGGTTCCTGACTTCCTGCAACATCTCTCCCTTTCTTTTTATATAAATCTGCCATGGATATGAAGGCTTGTTCATTCTCTCAATTTTGACACAGGATTCTTTGACTGGTCCGGCACACTAAAAATAAGCCAATTAAACAGACAAACATAATTCCAAAATTTACTACAGTGGAGCCCCCAATACACTTAATCCAAGTCGTGAGGTTTAGTCCATAAAGATTTTCTGCCAGCTGATCTAACTCCTCAGCTCCAGGCACAATGGATAAGTTAGCTTGAGCAGTTTCAAAAATTTGTTTCTCTAATTTAGTTACGTCCAATGATAAATTACCTCCCCTACCCAGAATGTGTCCTCTGAACATTTCCCATGAATGATCAGTCTCATTATGGGAATACCTGGTGTTACAGAAATCTAAAGTATTCCAATCACACTGCATTTGCATGTGATGTTCGAGACTCACCACCCAATCTCCAAACCAAATAACAGACTGTCTTAAATCATTAATTTGATTTGCCAATTTTTGATCAATGCTTTGTTGAGAATTCCACATTTGGGTGGAAGTGGCTTGCCAATCATTAACAAAATGAGCTGTTTTAATGGATTGGTGTAATGCCATTCCAGCAGGGTGGCCATTGTTGTGACTGTAATTAGGCCTCTGATAACAATGATTACAGTGACAACAAATCTCTTAGATCTTTTTTTAGAATTTGCTGTAGCACTTCATTAATTAAATGTATTAAGGAGGAAGATTCCCAAGGACTGGGTAAAGTTATGTATAGATGACAATTAATGCACTGGACAGTTTGGTTGTTCATCCAAATTTTGATGTTTCCCACTAACAACACTTAAGGAGGTTTAACACAACTCTGTACGGGAAAACTCAGGTTGGAGGTAAGTAAAGCAGAATGTCTGGATCTATGTTGATACTGAGAGCGTGGGACAGTAGTGCGGACAAAAGACAGAAAAGTTTTCCCTTCCCATATTCACAGTCCACACATGATAATAGCCAATTTCCAAAGTTCTGGGGGTTCTGGCCTCAGAATGGGGAGTATCGTACGAGGCCTTGTGGGGGGGTGTCATAATGCCTTTATCTTCCCATTTTAAGGGAAAGAATGAGCTGAACCTCCTATGCAAAATAGAATGATGATTCTCCTTCTCCTGAAAAGAAATAAATAATGCCTCCAGGCATTCCCTTCCACCAAAGGAGCAATTGTTTTTTAAATAGCCCTCTGGTGTCCAGTCTATTACTAAACTATATGAGTCATTTTTTAATATTACTGCATGTGAGTTAACACAGTCTTCCCAGATTAAAGTTTTAGATGGGCCTTCAACATTTTTAGGGCATGGTTTTCCTGCAGGTTTATATTGAAAGTATGGGGTATTTTCCATTACTCCCCTTTCATTTATTTTAAAGGAGAAAGGGAGAGGTCAGAGACCAAATGTCCCAGTTTCTCTGTAGCTGATATTTCTGGAAGATAAGCATCCCAGACTTGAGTTTCTAGATGGATACAACCAGGTGTATGTCTGAGGCACAAAGTGGGGTATTTATAACCCATGGTAACATTAAATGCAGTGCCTTCTTCTCCTGGTTGAGCAGGACAACAGTCATCTGTAGCTCCAGACATCCACACACTATTGTTAGTGTAGATTTCTGCAAGAATATCAATCCAGGTGAGAGGTTGAATAAGTGGAGGAAAAGGACATAAGCCCAATAAGAATAATTATGTGTAGTAGGTAAATCAGTGTGAGACGAAACTGGTGAGACAGAAAGTATGAGGAGGAGAATCATTAAATAAAACATATTGTAAGTGAGATTAAGTGTTAAAGGAGGAAGAGAACAGAGGGATGTTATTTTCACGCTAATATAAATGGTGAGATTTTAAGGTTGGTAAGGAGAAAAAGAAAGGTAATCAGAAGTGGGATTAGTTAGATGGTTCTCTGTTGGCCTCAGGGAGGACTGAATCAGACCCACTGTGATTTGGAGTGCCTGCTGCTGAGGAGTTGGTACAGATCTCACCATGTCTGAGGGTAGTCTCTGACATGGACGTCTTTTCTCTGTGGCTTTTGTTTGATGATCTACTGGTGAAACACAAGCATATCCTCTTTCCCACATTAGGTAGAATTGGAGACAATATATAAAGGTTTGGGGAAGTCCTGTAAGGTAGTAATGACAGCAATTAACTCTACCTTTTGAGCAGAGGTGTAAGAGGTAGAAATAAGTTTGTCTGTAGGTTTTAAATAATTAATGTTACCCAAGTTTTTGGAACTCATTTAAAGTTTTGAAAGAATCTCTCCTAATTTGAAGTTTCTGAGGTTGAATACTTTGTTTATCGACCACCATTCCTAAATATTGAACAGGAGTGGTCTGTTGAATTTTATCCTGAGCAATGTGTAATCCAGCTTCTGCAACATGGTGGCTGAAAATTTGATAACAGTCAATTAATTATCAGTGGTGGCAGCAATTAAAATATCATCAATATAATGAAGAATATAGGCATTGGGAAATTGGGCTCAATCTGGTCGAAGCACTTGTCCAAGATAAAGCTGGCAGATTGTAGGGCTGTTCAGAATTTCCTGAGGAAGTACTTTCAATTGATAACGAGTTGCAGGCTACTGATTATTGATAGATGTTACAGTAAAAGCAAATTTTTCACAATCCAATTTGTGTAAATCAATATAAAAAAATCTTCAAGATCAATATCTATGAAAGGCCAATTTTTAGGTATTAAAGCTGGGGCAGGCATGCTAGGCTGGATGGCCCCCATAGGTTTAATTACAGTGTTAATAGCCCTTAAATCGGTTACCATTCACCATTTGCCTGATTTCTTTTTTACTAGAAACAGGAGAATTCCAGGGGGAAAGAGAAGGTTCCACATTTATAAGTTGTAACTGTTAAGAAACCAAATGAGTTAAAGCTTCCAGTTTTTCTTTAGAAAATGTCCACTGCTGAATCCAAATGGGCATGTCAGATTTCCACTGTAACAGGATAGGATCAGGAGGCATGGCAGTGGCTGCCACTAAAATGGATAACCCAAACCAGCCCTGTTTTCCTTTATAGTAACTGGGAGGCGTTTAGTAATCCCTTCATGTTTTGGACCGAGACTGAGTCCAGGAACAATCCCCATGTTCTCCATCCTATGCTGACTGGGAGCAATATAAGAGTTATGTGGAATATTAATTTCAGCATCAGTATTTACTAGGCCCTCAAACTTTATTCCTTGAATGTGTATGGTGCCGGTTGGCCATTGTTTAGAAATTACATTAATCCAATAAGTGGCCTTGTCAATGCCAGAGCCCATCCCAGGGCCACCTGCCTTATCTCCTTTGTTTAAAATGATATTAGGTAGTAAAATTAATTGAGTTTGCTTAACAGTAGTAAAAGAAACAGGAGCTTGACCTGGGGCATGCAACTTATCCTAAGCTCTCATACACAACTTTGTTACTTGTTTAGCAGAAGAGCATCAAAGTTTATTTGGGCATAAGTATCAGAGAAATTATCTGAGCCTGTGAGCTGAGCCTGAGTAGTTAGAATGCCATTAGTCTGATTTAGCTGAGCCTGAAGATGGGCCTCCTCTGCCCACCAGGATGAGATGAAATTAGAACAGCTTTTTGCCAAAAGGTCACAGTCTAAAGGAAGCAAAACAACCTAAGTACAAAAAGTTTGTAATATAATTTTAACATGAGGAAAAGTAGGACCATACTGAGTACAAGCCTTCTTAAATTTTTTAAAAAAGTAAGATTGAGAGGGACATATCAACACAGACCAGTTGAGGAACTGAAATGACAGGAGGGTGAGGGGCTATAGTGGATGGCAGCGGGCCTGGAGAATTATAGCTAAATTTTAGTTTGGTCCTGGAGACATTAGCTGATGCTGGAGATTTGAAGAGAGAAGAATTAGCATGTCTATGGTCCTGGGCTGTGTGAGTCATGGCTGCGGGAGCTTCAAGTATTGGCTGTTTGTGAAAAGAAGTAAGATAAGTAGGGGGTAACGTTAAGCCAAAGTTATCCGACTTAGACATTGAATTGTCAGCATGATGGGGAGAAGTAACCGAAGGGAGAAGCTGATCAGATAACAAAGGTGGTATGGGAGAAGAAGGCTGAGGAAATGTCAGAGAAACTGAAGAAAAGCCAGAAAACTGTGGCAACTGCCAGGGGTCATGAGATCAGCAAGCTGCTAAGATGACATGCACCATGGCCCAACCACCCCAAACAGTGACAGGAACATAACTTCCTGCTGGAACCAGCTCCCAGAATGTTGTACCAACACAATCCCATACTTTTACATATACGGTTCCTTTTTCAGGAAACAAAGGACAGAATTTTTCCACCACCCTGAATAGAGTGACCATATTTTCCATGGTTACTTGGACCCTTCCCTGTTTCAACAGGTCTATGTCTAAGGTTCCTTTTTCAGGAGACCAAGGACAGAATTTTACCACTGCCCTGAATAGACTGATCATATTTTCCATAGGCAATCTAACCCTTTTCTCTTTTAACCAGAGTTTAATGTAGAAGAGATAGGTATAATGTTTATACTCAATGTGACCCATAGTTAACCCAGACCATACGCAGACTACTCACCACTCATCAGGGAGTTGAACACTTGTATCTGTGGACCAAACCAATGATGTTTCTCTGCACCTACCAAAGGGAACTGGGTTCCCTCATGTACTTAGGAAAAAAGAAAGACCACGTGGATGTCAGATATCGGGTGAAATTCACCCCCGATATTTAATGTAGGTTCTTTTCTATATTCCCTAATTGCTGGTCAGTCTGAGAAATAAAGGGACAGTGTACAAAAGAGAGAAACTTTAAAGCTGGGTGTCTGGGGGAGACATCAAATTTCGGCAGGTTCCGTGAAGCCCCCTGAGCCGCAAAACCAGCAAGTTTTTATTAGTGATTTTCAAAATAGGTGACAGTGTACGAATAGGGTGTGGGTCACAGAGATCACGTGCTTCACAAGGTAATAGAATATCACAAGGAAAAATGAGGCAGGGTGAGATCACAAGACCAGAGGACCAGGGTGAAATTATAATTGCTAATGAAGTTTCAGGCACACATTATCATTTATAACATCTTATCAGGAGACAGGGTTTGAAAGCAGACAACCATCCTGACCAAAAATTTATTCAGCAGTAATTTCCTCATCCTTATAAGCCTGGGAGTGCTATGGGAGACTGGGGCTTATTTCATCCCTACAGCTCGATCATAAAAGACAGGCGCCCCCACAAAGTGGCCATTTTAGAGGCCACTTTTTAGCATAAGGAAACATACACTCAAGGATGCATTCTCTTTTTCAGGGATGTTCCTTGTTGAGAAAAATAATTTAGTGATATTTCTCTCATTTGCTTTTGAAAGAAGAGAAATATGTCTCTGCTCCTCCTGGCTTACCAGCAGTCAGAGTTTAAGATTATCTCTCTTGTTTCCTGAACATTGCTGCTATCCTATTCTTTTTTCAAGTTGCCCAGATTTCATATTGTTGAGACACACTTGCTTAACAAATAATTTGTGCAGTTAATGCAATCATCACAGGGTCCTGAGGTGACACATATCCTCCTCAGCTTACAGAGATGATGGGATTTAAGAGATTAAAGTAAAGACAGCCATAGGAAATCACAAGGATATTGATTGGGGAAGTGATAAGTGTCCACAAAATCTTCACAACTTTGGTTCAGAGATTGCAGTAAAGACAGGCATAAGAAATTACAAAAGTATTAATTTTCGGGAACTAATAAATGTGCATGAAATCTTCACAATTTATGTTCTTCTGCCATGGCTTTAGCTGGTTCCCAAATTTGGGGTTCCTGACTTCCTGCAATAATGCCCCTTGTAATTACTGACACATTGGTAGTCTTTATTTCAATGTAAATTATTAAAGCCACAGGTTCCAAGTTTTCTTAGAATCACTTTTTAAATGAATCCTTCATGTCTTGATCCAGTAATATCTCTGCAGTAAAATGAAAAGAGCGAGCTGAAAAAAAAAAAACTCACAAAATTTATCCCTCATTAGACTTAGATGAATACACTTTACAAATATATAATTAAACAAAACAGATAAACAAGGTGACAATAAAATGCTACAGACCCTAATTTCTTTATAGACATATAAACTTACCAGGAATACAACGACCAAAATGCCTTTATGAGAAATCTAAGAACCAGATAAGCATTGTGGCACCCTAAGTGAGCAAAATGACAACAACCACATTGAAGTGTAACAAAAGTTTTGCTTATTTATGTATGACAGCCATTCATCATCCTATGATGACTTTAAATAGAGACTCCCAATTTCAGTCTCCACCCTCCAAAAATAAATAAAATAGTGGCACTTGTGTCCATACTTCTGGCTTTTTGAGGACTTACCAAAGAATAATTTTTATATTTCATGACAGTGTTCAAAACAAAGGTGGTATACTCTGACAGTTTGGGACAGCTGAGACCAAAGGTAAGTGACTTACAAGAGAAGAAAGACTTCATTGTCACAGACAGACAATAGTTGTAGCAAATGACTATAGGATCCCAATAAGAAACATGGGGAATGTCAGGGGCAGTCACTTATGCCTGTAATATCAGTATTTTGGGTGGCTGAGGCAGGTGAATCACCTGAGGTGAGAAGTTCAAGACAAGCCAGGTTAACATGATGAAATGCTGTGTCCTTAAAAAATTCAAAAATTTGCTGCCTGTCATGGCAGCTGCCTCTAATGACAGCTACTCAGGAGGCTGAGGCAGGAGAATCACCTGAACTGGGGCAGTGGAGGTTACGGTGAGTCAAGATTGAGCCATTGCACTGCAAATTGAGCAACAGGAATGAAAGCCCAACAAAAGAAAGAAAAGGAAAGCAAGAAAGCAAGAAAGCAAGAAAGCAAGCAAGAAAGCAAGAAAGCAAGCAAGTAAGCAAGGAAGCAAGCAAGCAAGCAAGCAAGCAAGAAAGAAAGAAAGAAAGAAAAGAAAGAAAGAAAGAGAGAAAGAAGGAGAGAAAGAAAGAAAAAAGAAAGAAAAAAAGGAAGAAAGAAAGAAAGAGAAAAGAAAGAAAGAAAGAAGGAAAGAGGGTGGGTGTGGTGGCTCATGCCTCTAATGCCAGAAGTTTGGGAGGCTGAGGTGGGGAGATCATGAGGTTAGGAAATTGGGACCATCCTGGCTAACAAGGTAAAACCCCATCTCTACCAAAAATACAAACATCAGTCGGGTGTGGTGGCAGGAACCTCTAGTCCCAGCCACTCAGGAGACTGAGGCAGGAGAATGGCATGAACCCAGGAGGCAGAGCTTGCAGTGAGCCAATATTGTGTCACTGCACTCTAGCCTGGGCAACAGAGTGACACTCCTTCCAAAAAAAAAAAAAAAAACACAACAACATGAGGAAACTTTTTAAGCTACAAAACACACAAGATCAGAGAAAACATTCATATAACAGTCTTGAGAGACTCCGGGAATCTCTAGCATAAAATACTGGTATCATACTCCCACAGAAAAAAAGCCACTTAAGATTTTAACAGGTGGCTTTTTACTTTACAAATTGCCATCTAAGATTACAACATATGGAAAATATCAACATAATATGGATCAAGCAAAGAAAAAAATGAATATACAGAACAAAATTATTTAAATATTTGAGATTTTAAAATTACTTGTGGCAATTTGAATTAAAGTCTGATCTATTTTCAAAAGAAAAAATAAATTACCCTAAAATATCAGTATTACCATCTTAAGTAGTAAAATAGAAATAAAGAAAACAAAATGGAATAACCAAAAGGAATTCACAAAAAATAAAAATCACAAAAAGAAATAAAAATCGTAGAGTAGAAGTACCAAAAAAACTGATAGGGACTTCAACATTAGTAAAAAATGTAAGAAAATGAAGAAGCTCAGCAAATTACAACTAACATTAACACAAGATATTTCTAACAAGACACAACATAAGCAATGTTTTGAAATTCACAGACAACGAGAGCATGAAATGCAAGAAGATAAAAGAGATATGTTATTTATATGCATGCTTCTGCAAAATAACTGGTAAATTTATGAACATAAATAATTTGGGAAAGATGGGAGTAGGATAACATAGCTAAAACATTGAAAAAAAAAAAAGTCTAAGAAAGAATATTATACCCAGCCAAAGTATCCTTCAAAATGGAAAAAGTAAAAAAGTCCAACTATATCATGATCTATATCAAGATCAAACAATGTCATGTTTTCAAGAGACTCACTTCACATCTAATAATAATAAAATAATGAAAATGGCATGATGAGAAATACATTCAAAGCAATGTTAACCAAATGACAGGAAAAGAAGCAACAAGTTATTAAGTTGAAAACTCTCATATTTCATATAATTCACTTCAAGGCAATATTTACAAGAGACAAAGTAGTACATTCAATTGTAATAAGAGGGTACATTCACTGAGAACCTATAAATATACAAAAGTTTTCTGAAAAACATTAAGTAAACAATAACAGAATTGAAACCAAAATAGACAGCAATATAATAATGGAAGTGTAAATCACTATCCTACTTTTAGGAATAAATAAAGCAAGACAGAATATCGATAAGAGAAGAAACAACTTGAATGCAATATACAATAATTACACCTAACAAATATTTATAGAAAACTGAATACCCATTTTTTTTTCAATAGCTAATAAAACATTTTACTAGATGGACCACGTGTGACACCACAAAAGAAGACATAACTTTTTTTAAATTAAAATTTTATAATTATTTATAGACCCAATGGAATAAAACTAGAAATTGGTAACATAATTTTTTTTTTCTTCAGATGAAGTATTGCTCTGTTAGTAGGCTGAATCAGTGGCACAAATTCTGTTAACTGCAACCTCCAACTCATGGGTGCAAGCAATTCCTCACCCTCACCCTTTCGAGTAGCTGGGAATGTAGGCCCACAAACCACCACTTTTCCCGAGTAGCTGAGAATACAGTCACACAAACAACCATAAAGTACATTTTTTTTTTTTTTTGGTTATTTTAGTAGAGATGGGGTTTCACTATGTTGGCCAGGAGGTTCTCAAATACCTGAACTCTCCATGCACCCTCCTAAGCATTCCAAAGCACTCAGATTATAGGTGTGAGCCACCACATCTGGGCAACACATTTTGAGCATGCTTTTTAAGGGTTGGAAGACATAATATTGGGATGTGTCCATGCTGCTTAGTGTAACTCAGATATACAACACACCCCTTTACTTTTTTTTTTTTTTTGGAATGTTTATATTTATTTTATTTATTTTTACTTATTTTTACTTTATTATATTATTATTATACTTTAAGTATTAGGGTACATGTGCACAACATGCAGATTTGTTACATATGTATACATGTGCCATGTTGGTGTGCTGCACCCGGTAACTAGTCATTTAGCATTAGGTTTATCTCCTAATGCTATCCCTCCCCCTTCTGCCCACATCACAACCATCCCCAGTGTGTGATGTTCCCCTTTCTGTGTCCATGTGTTCTCATAGTTCAATTCCCACCTATGAGTGAGAACATGCAGTGTTTGGTTTTTTGCCCTTGTGATAGTTTGCTAAGAATGATGGTTTCCAGATGCATCCATGTCCCTACAAATGACATGAACTCATCATTTATTATGGCTGCATAGTATTCCATGGTGTATATGTGCCACCTTTTCTTAATCCAGTCTATTGTTGTTGGACATTTAGGTTGGTTCCAAGTCTTTGCTATTGTGAATAGTGCCACCATAAACATACGTGTGCATGTGTCTTTATAGCAGCATGATTTATAATCCTTTGGGTATATAACCAGTAATGGGATGGCTGGGTCAAATGGTATTTCTAGTTCTAGATCCCTGAGGAATTGCCACACTGACTTTCACAATGGTTGAACTAGTTTACAGTCCCACCAACAGTGTAAAAGTGTTCCTATTTCTCCACATCTTCTCCAGCACCTGTTCTTTCCTGACTTTTTAAAGATCACCATTCTAAACAGTGTGAGATGGTATCTCATTGTGGTTTTGATTTGCATTTCTCTGATGGCCAGTGATGATAAGCATTTTTTCTTGTGTTTTCTGGATGCATAAATATCTTCTTTTGAGAAGTGTCTTTTCATATCCTTCACCCACTTTTTGACAAAGTTGTTTGTTTTTTTCTTGTAAATTTGTTTGAGTTCATTGTAGATTCTGAATATTTGTCCTTTGTCAGATGAGTAGGTTGCAAAAGTTTTCTCCCATTCTGTAGGTTGCCTGTTCACTCTGATGGCTGTTTCTTTTGCTGTGCAGAGGCTCCTTAGCTTACTTAGATCCCATTTGTCAATTATGGCTTCTGTCTTTGCTTTTGGTGTTTTAGACATGAAGTCCTTGTCCATGCCTATGTCCTGCATAGTATTGCCCAGGTTTTCTTCTAGGGTTTTTAAGGTTTTAGATCTAACATTTTAGTCTTTAATCCATCTTGAATTAATTTTGTATAAGGTATAAGGAAAGGATCCAGTTTCAGCTTTCTACATATGGATAGCCAGTTTTCCCAGCACCATTTATTAAATAAGGAATCATTTCCCCATTGCTTGTTTTTGTCAGGTTTGTCAAAGATCAGATGGCTGTAGGTATGTGGCATTATTTCTGAGCACTCTGTTCTGTTCCGTTGGTCTAGATCTCTGCTTTGGTACGAGTACCATGCTGTTTTGTTTATAGTAGCCTTGTAGTATAGTTTGAAGTCATATAGCTTGATGCCTCCAGCTTTGTTCTTTTGGCTTAGGATGGATTTGGTGATATGGGCTCTGTTTTTGTTCCATGTCAAATTTAAAGTATTTTTTTTTTCCAATTCTGTGAAGAAAGTCATTGGTAGCTTGATGGGGATGGCATTGAATCTATAAATAACCTTGGGTATCGTCTTTTATTTCACTGAGCAGTGGTTTGTAGTTCTCCTTGAAGAGGTCCTTCACGTCCCTTATAAGTTGGATTCCTATGTAATTTATTCCCTCTGAAGCAATTGTGAATGGGAGTTCACTCATGATTTGGTTCTCTGTTTGTCTCTTATTGGTGTAACAGAATGCTTGTGATTTTTGTACATTGATTTTGTATACTGAGATTTGCCGAAGTTGCTTATCACCTGGAGAAGATTTTGGGCTGAGATGATGAGGTTTTCTAAATATACAATCATGTCATCTGCAAACAGAGACAGTTTGACTTCCTCTTTTCCTCATTGAATGCCCTTTATTTCCTTCTCCTGCCTAATTGCCCTGGCCAGAACATCCAACACTATGTTGAATAGGAGTGGTGAGAGAGGGCATCCCTGTCTTGTGCCAATTTTCAAAAAGAATGCTTCCAGTTTTTGCCCATTCAGTATGATATTGGCTGTGGGTTTGTCATAGATAGCTCTTATTATTTTGAGATACATCCCATCAATACCTAATTTATCAAGAGTTTTTAGTGGGAATGGTTGTTGAATTTTGTCAAAGGCCTTTTCTGCATCTATTGAGATAATCATGTGGTTTTTTTCTTTGGTTCTGTTTGTATGCTAGATTACATTTATTGATTTGCATATGTTGAACCAGCCTTGCATCCCAGGGATGAAACCCACTTGATCATGGTGGACAAACTTTTTGATGTGCTGCTGGATTTGGTTTGCCAGTATTTTATTGAGGATTTTTGCATTGATGTTCATCAAGGATATTGGTCTAAAATTCTCTTTTTTTGATTGTGTCTGTGCCAGGCTTTGGTATCAGAATGATGCTGGCCTCATAAAATGAGTTAGGGAGGATTCCCTCTTTTTCTATTGATTAGAATAGTTTCAGAAGGAATGGTGTCAGCTCCTCTTTGTACCTCTGGTAGAATTCGGCTGTGAGTCCCTTTGGTCTTGGACTTTTTTTCTTTGGTAAGCTATTGATTATTGCCTCAACTTCAGATCCTGTTATTGGTTCTATTCAGAGATTCAACTTCTTCCTGGTTTAGTCTTGGAAGGATGTATGTGTTGGGGAATTTATACATTTCTTCTAGAACTTCTAGTTTATTTTCACAGAGGTGTTTATAGCATTCTCTGATGGTAGTTTGTATTTCTGTGGGATCAGTGGTGATATCCCCTTTATCATTTTTTTTTTGCATCTATTTGATTCTTCTCTCTTCTCTTCTTCATTAGTCTTGCTAGCAGTTTATCAATTTTGTTGATCTTGTCCTCATTGGTTTCAAAGAACATCTTTATTTCTGCCTTCATTTCATTATTTACCCAGTAGTCATTCAGGAGCATGTTGTTCAGTTTCCATGTAGTTGAGCCGTTTTGAGTGAGTTTCTTAATCCTGAGTTCTAGTTTGATTGCACTGTGGTCTGAGAGGCAGTTTGTTATAATTTCTGTTCTTTTACATTTGCTGAGGAGTACTTTACTTCCAACTATGTGGTCAATTTTGGTGTACGTGTGATGTGGTGACTAAAAGAAGGTATATTCTGTTGATTTGGGGTGGAGAGTTCTGTAGATGTATATTAGGTCCCCTTGATGCAGAGCTGACTTCAATTCCTGGGTATCCTTGTCAACTTCCTGTCTCATTGATCTGTCTAATGTTGACAGTGGGGTGTTAAAATCTCCCATTATTATTCTGTGGGAGTCTAAGTCTCTTTGTAGGTCACTGAGGACTTGCTTTATGAATCTGGGTGCTCCTGTATTGAGTGCATATATATTTAAGATAGTTAGCTCTTCTTGTTGAATTGATCCCTTTACCATTATGTAATGGCCTTCTTTGTCTCTTTTGACCTTTATTGGTTTAAAGTCTGTTTTATCAGAGACTAGGATGGCAACCCCTGCTTTTTTGTTTTCCATTTGCTTGGTAGGTCTTCTTCCATCCCTTTATTTTGAGCCTATGTGTGCCTCTGCATGTGAGATGGGTTTCCTGAATACAGTACACTGATGGGTCTTGACTCTTTATCCAGTTTACCAGTCTGTGTCTTTCAATTGTAGCGTTTATCCAATTTACTTTTAAAGTTAATATCATTATGTGTGAATTTTATCCTGTCATTATGATATTAGCTGGTTATTTTGCTGGTTAGTTGATGCAGTTTCTTCCTAGCCTTGATGGTGTTTACAATTTGACATGTTTTTGCAGTGGCTGGTACCAGTTGTGCCTTTCCATATTTAGTGCTTCCTTGAGGAACTCTTTTAGGGCAGGCCTGGTGGTGTCAAAATCTCTCAGCATTTGCTTGTCTGTAAAGTATTTTTTTCTCCTTCACTTATAAAGCTTAGTTTGGCTGGATATGAAATTCTGGGTTGAAAATTCTTTTCTTTAGGAATGTTGAATATTAGTCCCCCCCTCTTGTGGCTTGTAGAGTTTCTGCCATGAGATCAGCTCTTAGTCTTATGGGCTTCCGTTTGTGGGTAACCCGACCTTTCTCTCTGGCTGCCCTTAACATTTTTTCCTTCATTTCAACTTTGGTGAATCTGACAATTATGTGTCTTGGAGTTGCTCTTCTCGAGGAGTATCTTTGTGGCATTCTCTGTATTTCCTGAATTTGAATGTTGGCCTGCCTTGCTAGACTGTGGAAGTTCTCCTGGATAATATCCTGCAGAGTGTTTTGCAACTTGGTTCCATTCTCCCCTTCACTTTCAGATACACCAATCAGACATAGATTTGGTCTTTTCACATACTCCCATAATTCTTGAAGGATTTTTTCATTTCTTTTTATTCTTTTTTTTCTAAACTTCTCTTCTCACCTCATTTAATTCACTTCATCTTCCATCACTGGTACCCTTTCTTCCAGTTGATTGTATCGGCTACTTAGGCTTCTGCATTCCTCGCGTAGCTTTTGTGCCTTGGTTTTCAGCTCCATCAGGTCCCTTAAGGACTTCTCTGCATTGGTTATTCTAGTTATCCATTTGTCTAATTGTTTTTCAAAGCTTTTAATTTCTTTGCCATTGGTTCGAATTTCCTCCTGTAGCTCAGAGTAGTTTGATCATCTGAAGCCTTCTTCTCTCAGCTCATCAGTCATTCTCCATCTAGATTTGTCCCATTGCTGGTGAGGAGTTGCGTTCCTTTGGAGGAGGAAAGGTGCTCAGATTTTTAGAGTTTCCAGTGTTTGTATTCTGTTTTCTTCCCATCTTTGTGGTTTTATCTACCTTTGATCTTTGATGATGTTGACATAGAGATGAGTTTTTGGTGTGGCTGTTCTTTCTGTTTGATAGCTTTCCATCTAGCAGACAGGACGGTCAGCTGCAAGTCTGTTGGAGTTTGCTGGAGGTCTATTCTAGACTCTTTTTTCCTGGGTATTAGCAGTTGGTGGCTGCAGAACAGCGGACACTGGTGAACTGCAAATGCTGCTGCCTGATCATTCCTCTGGAAGTTTTGTCTCAGAGGAGTACCCGGCCCTGTGAGGTGTCAGTCTGCCCCTACTGAGGGGTGCCTCCCACTTACGCTACTCAGATGTCAGGCACACACTTGAGGAGGCTGTCTGCTTGTTCTCAGATCTCAAGCTGCATGCTTGGAGAACCACTACTCTCTTCAAAGCTGTCGGACAGGGACATTTAAGTCTGCAAAAGTTATTGCTGTCTTTTGTTTGTCTGTGTCCTGCCCCCAGAGTTGGAGCCTACAGAGGTAGGCAGGTCTCCTTGAGCTGTGAAAGGCTCCACCCAGTTTGAGCTTCTGGGCCAGTTTGTTTACCTACTCAAGCCTCAGCAATGGTGGGCACCCATCCCCCAGCCTCACTGCCACCCTGCAGTTTGATCTCCGACTGCTGTGCTAGAAATGGGTGAGACTCTGTGGGTGTAGGACCCTCTGAAACAGGTGTGGGATATAATCTCCTGGTGTGCTGTTTTCTAAGCTAGTTGGAAAAGCACAGTATTATGGTGGGAGTGACCTGATTTTCCAGGTGCTGTCTGTCACCTTATTCTCTGACTAGGAAAGGGAATTCCCTGACCCGTTGCACTTCCTGGGTGAGGTGATGCCTTGCCCTGCTTCAGATCATGCATCTTGCCCTGCACTCACTGTCCTGCACCTACTGTCTGGCACTCCCCAGTGAGATGAACCTGGTACCTCAGTTGGAAATGCAGAAATCACCTGTCTTCTGCATCACTCATGTTGGGAGCTGTAGACCAGAACTCTTCCTATTCAGATATCTTCAACACACCTCTTTTCAAATTTAAATTTGGGTTTTCCAAAAATAGAAAGAAAAAAACACAAAATTACTTAAGATCTTAAGGGACTGTGAAAAGTCTGGCAATCTTTAAAAGAAGAAAACTATTGCACACCTGTTCCAAAATTGACCACATGGTTGGAAGTAAAGCTCTCCTCAGCAAATATACAAGAACAAAAATTACAACAAACTGTGTCTCAGAACACAGTGCAATCAAACTAGAATTCAGGATTAAGAAACTCACTCAAAACTGCTCAACTACATGGAAATTGAGCAACCAGCTCCTGAATGACTACTGGGTACATAGTGAAATGAAGGCAGAAATAAAGATGTTCTTTGAAACCAATGAGAAGACACAACATACCAGAATCTCTGGGACACATACAAAACAGTGTGTAGAGGGAAATTTATAACATTAAATGTCCACAAGAGAAAGCAGGAAAGATCCAAAATTGACACCCTAACATCAGAATTGAAAGAACTAGAAAAGCAAGAGCAAACACATTCAAAAGCTAGCAGAAGGCAAGAAATAACTAAAATCAGAGCAGAACTGAAGGAAATAGAGACACAAAAAACCCTTCAAAAATTTAATAAATTCAGGAGCTGGTTTTTTGAAAGGATCAACAAAATTGATAGATGGCTAGCAAGATTAATAAAGAAGAAAAGAGAGAAGAATCAAATAGACACAATAAAAAATGATAAAGGGAATATCACCAGCAATCCCACAGAAATGCAAACTACCATCAAAGAATACTACAAAGACCTCTATGCAAATAAACTAGAACATCTAGAAGAAATGGATAAATTCCTTGACACATATACCCTCCCAAGACTAAACCAGGAAGAAGTTGATCCTGAATAGACCAATAGCAGGCTCTGAAATTGTGGCAATAATCAATAGATACCAACAAAAAGAGTCCAGGACCAGATGGATTCACAGTCGAATTCTACTGGAGGTACAAGGAGGAACTGGTACCACTCTTTCTGAAACTATTCCAATCAATAGAAAAAGAGAGACTCCTCCCTAACTCATTTTATGAGGCCAGCATCATTCTGATACCAAAGCCAGGCAGAGACACAACCAAAAAAGAGAATTTTAGACCAATATCCTTGATGAACATCAATGCAAAAATCCTCAATAAAATACTAGCAAACCAAATCCAGCAGCACATCAAAAAGCTTATCCATGATGGTCAACTTGGCTTCATCCCTGGGATGCAAGGCTGGTTCAATATACACAAATCAATAAATGTAATCCAGCATACAAACAGAACCAAAGAAAAAAAACACATGATTATCTCAATAGATGCAGAAAAGGCCTTTGACAAAATTCAACAACCATTCATACTAAAAACTCTCAATAAATTAGGTATTGATGGGACGTATCTCAAAATAATAAGAGCTATCTATGACAAACCCACAGCCAATATCATACTGAATGGGCAAAAACTGGAAGCATTCTCTTTGAAAACTGGCACAAGACAGGGATGCCCTCTCTCACCACTCCTATTCAACATAGTGTTGGATATTCTGGCCAGGGCAATTAGGCAGAAGAAGGAAATAAAGGCATTCAATGAGGAAAAGAGGAAGTCAAACTGCCTCTGTTTGCAGATGACATGATTGTATATCTAAAACACCCCATCATCTCAGCCCAAATCCTCCTCAAGGTGATAAGCAATATGAGCAAAATCTCAGTATACAAAATCAATGTACAAAAATCACAAGCATTCTTTTACGTCAATAACAGACAAACAGAGAACCAAATCATGAGTGAACTCCCATTCACAATTGCTTCAAAGAGAATAAAATACCTAGGAATCCAACTTACAAGGGACATGAAGGACCACTTCAAGGAGAACTACAAACCACTGCTCAATGAAATAAAAGAGGATACAAACAAATGGAAGAACATACCCTGCTCATGGGTAGGTATAATCAATATCATGAAAATGGCCATACGGCCCAAGGTAAGTTCTAGATTCAATGCCATCCCCATCAAGCTACCAGTGACTTTCTTCACAGCATTGGAAAAGACTACTTTAAATTTCACATGGAACCAAAAAAGAGCCCGCATTGCCATGTCAATCCTAAGCCAAAAGAACAAAGCTGGAGTCATCATGCTACCTGACTTCAAACTATACTACAAGGCTACTGTAACCAAAAGAGCATGATACTGGTACCAAAGCAGAGATATATATCAGTGGAACAGAAAAGAGCCCTCACAAATAATGCCACATATCTACAACTATCTGATCTTTGATAAACCTAAGAAAAACAAGCAATGGGGAAAGGATTCCCTATTTAATAAATGGTGCTGGGAAAACTGGCTAGCCATATGTAGAAAGTTGGAACTGGATCTCTTCCTTACATCTTATACAAAAATTAATTCAAAATGAATTAAGGACTTAAATGTTAGACCTACAACCATAAAAACCCTAGAAGAAAACCTTGGCATTATCATTCAGGACATAGGCATGGGCAAGGACTTCATGTCTAAAACACCAAAAACAATGGCAACAAAAGCCAAAATTGACAAATGTGATCTATTTAAACTAAAGAGCTTCTGCATGGCAAAAGAAACCACCATCAGAGTGAACAGGCAACCTACAAAGTGGGAGAAAATTTTCACAACTTACTCATCTGATAAAGGGCTAATATCCAGAACCTACAATGAACTCAAACAAATTTACAAGAAAAAAAACAACCCCATCAAAAAGTGGGCAAGGGACATGAACAGACACATCTCAAAAGAAAACTTTTATGCATCCAAAAAACACGTGAAAAAATGCTCGTCATCACTGGCCATCAGAGAAATGCAAATCAAAACCACAATGAGATACCATCTCACACCAGTTAGAATGACAATCTTTAAAAAGTCAGGAAACAACAGGTGCTGGAGAGGATGTGGAGAAATAGGAACACTTTTACACTGTTGGTGGGACTGTAAACTAGTTCAACCATTGTGGAAGTCAGTGTGGTCATTCCTCACAGATCTAGAACTAGAAATACCATCTGACCCAGCCATCCCATTACTGGGTATATACGCAAAGGACTATAAATCATGCTGCTATAAAGACACATGCACACATATGTTTATGGTGGCACTATTCACAATAGCAAAAACTTGGAACCAAGCTAAATGTCCAACAATGATAGACTGGATTAAGAAAATGTGGCACATATACACCATGGAATACTATGCAGCCATAAAAAATAATGAGTTCATGTCCTTTGTATGGACATGGATGAAATTGGAAATCATCGTTCTCAGTAAACTATCACAAGAACAAAAAACCAAACACCGCATATTCTCACTCATAGTTGGGAATTGAATAATGAGAACACATGGACACAAGAAGGGGAACATGACACTCTGGGGATTGTTGTGTGGTAGAGGGAGGGTGGAAGGATAGCTTTAGGAGATATATCTAATGCTAAATGGTGAGTTAATGGGTGCAGCTCACCAGCATGGCACATGTATACATATGTAACTAACCTGCACATTTTGCACATGTACCCTAAATCTTAAAGCATAATAATAACAAAATAAAAAAAAAAAGAAAACTATTAGAAGTATTACACATAATAATTTCCAAACACACACACACAAAATCTGCTGTAATCAAAGAATTTTGGTACTGGTATAAAGTGGAATACCAAAGCAATGAAATAGAATGTAGCACAGACATACACTCTTGAATAGAGAGGAGAGACGTGCCACCTGTATTTTACATTCAGCTTTATGTGGCATTCCCTTTGGGCTTAGGACACAGGCAGGAGAAGAGAGCTACATTACCTAGATGCTAGTTTCAGTGCTATTTCAAAATATTCTCTGGGGGAAGGTCACAGACAGGAGAGAAAAACCACCTACACATTCAGTTTCCATTTTAAATTTGATTTTTCAAAAAATAGAAAAAAAGAATTATGTAAGATATTAAGGGACTGTGAAAAGCCTGACAAACTTTATAAGAAGAAAAGTATTTGAATCATTACACATAACAATTTCCAAACATGTACACACACACAAATCTGCAGTAATCAAAGCATTTTGATACTGGTATAAAGGTGGAATACCAAAGTAATTAAATAGAATGCAGCACAGACATATACTCTTGAATAGAGAAGAGAGACATATCACCTAGATTTTACATTCAGCCTCATGTCACATTTCCTTTGAGCTTAGGACACAGGCAGGAGAAGAGAGCAACATTGTGTAGATGCTAGTTTCAGTGATATTTCAAAATGTTCTCTGGGGGCAGGGCACATGAATGAGAGAAAAACCACCTAGGCAAAGACCCAGATATATGTGATAATATCCTCTGTTAACTGCGCCAGGCAGAAGAGGCACATTATTATGATTCTTCCCTGGTGATATGTAACAATGCACCCATGGAAAACAATTTGAGGCAAAATGTCTCAATACCACGGTACTAAGGCCAGTGATATGACACAATCCAATCATCTTTGAGGATGACACCTTTAACCTTTAGTTGAGCATGTCTATTAGAGTCACAATCTCATGTGTTTGCTGGACCCATATATGACACTCTCAAAAACTTTCAAGGGCTTTATAAAACCTGAATGAGAGTTTCAAACCTCTCTGAGGACTACGTACGTGTTCATGTGGATTCACACTCTTACATATTGCCCTAAACCCAGTTATGACACTCAACATCTGTCCTATAGGCAGGGTTAAAAGAGAAGACACATCTTATTATTTATTTATTTATTTTGAGATGGGGTCTCACTGTGTTACCCAGGCTGGAGTGCACTGATGCCATCTCTGCTCATTGCAATCTCTACCTCTTGGGTTCAAGTGATAATCCTGCCTCAGCTTCCTAGGTAGCTGATACTAGGGGTGTGTGCCATCATACCCAGCTAAGTTTTTGTATTTTTAACACAGATGGGATTTCACCATATTAGCCAGGATGATCTTGATCTCCTCATCTCTTGATCCACCCACCTTGTCCTCCTAAAGTGCTGGGATTGCAGGTGTGAGCCAACATGCCTGGCTGGGAACACCCACTATTATGCTTATGGGCTCAGTTCAGAAATAAGTTACCATCCCACCTGTGTCCAGATCCACATAAGAAGGTTCCAATTCCAATTTTGTCATGTATTTCCTCGTTAGACTCAGAACTTCTACAGTGGGCTTTGTAAATGTGGGATGGTGACAACTTTTAATTTCATCTGGGTTTGTAAATGACAATCCCAATCTGAACGTTTTTCTGTGCCCTGTTATAAAACTCTCTACCACCAGAATTTATACAAGTTAGTGTCATAAACTTCTGTGAGCTTGGTAAAAATATGCAACCCATGACTTTACCTATTGCCCTAAGCCTAACACTGAGAGGCAAAATATATTTTATTGGCTGAATCCCAACATAAGTTTGATCATCATGCCTGTGAACTGAAGAAAGGTATATGTCATCATCCCATGTATAAGCAAAAAATTAAGCAGAAGGGTAACATCACTTAGATGCTGTGTCAGGTAATATGTAACAATGCCTTTTCTAGGCATGGTAGAAGAAATTGGGTCAAATTAACTGAGTCTTAGACCTATCAATATGACACCACACCAAATGTGGAAAAAAAACAGCCAAGTTATGAGAGCCAAAACACCTACATAATGGGCCTAAGATATGTCAAAATACCTTCATTCGCTTGAGCTTGGGCAGAAGAATCACATCATACAAGTGCTAGGCCGAGCAATATACAGTATGTCATAATTTTCTGTTTGTGCAGAACCAAGGTTGTAGAGTGACATCATCTGTGTTATGGACCCTGAAATGTGTCAAAATTCCCTTTATTGTGGCATAATTCAAGAAAAAAGAGAGAGTCACATATTGTGGGTGCTGGGCTGAGTAATGTGCCAAAATCCTCCTATTGTGAAGTCCCAGGCAGTAAATGAGTCACATCACTTAGGTCATAGGCTCAGAGATGTGTCATAATTTTCCCAGTATGCAGGGCTCAGACAAGCAATGAGAGCCATATCACTAACGTGCTTCCCTTGGAAGATGTCACAAGGTAACATGTGGTTAGAATTCAGAAAGAATAGTCACATCACTTGGCTGCTGTGTCCTGAGATATGGCACAAGGCTCTCTTAAAACAGCATCTAGCAGAGAGTTACTTCACCTAGGTGCAATTTCTCTGCTTATGCCACAATGTTCCATGTGGGTAGCGCCCAAAAAATGGGTCACTTCACCTAGGAGATAGGTCCAGAGATATATCACAAGGTCCTTTATGTGGTGTAGCCCTGGAAAAAGAGCACGACTACCTGTCTGCCTGGCCAAGAAATATTTCACTCTCAAGTTTGGCAGGGCCCAAGCAGGAGAGCTACATACCCTAACTGATAGGCCCAGAGATATGTCAAAATGCCCTCCTTTGGGCATGGCTCTGGCAAAAGAGTATCCTTGTCTGTGGGCCTGGCCTGGCAGTATGTCACTATCCTTCCTTTGTGCTTGGCCCATTCCGGAGAAAAGAGTTACATCACCTATGAGGTGGACACAAAAATATGTCCCAATGATTTGGGTGGGCATGGCACAGGCAAGAATGTAACATCACCTTGGTGCTAGATCCAGTGATATATCACAATCCTTACTTAGAGAAAGGCCCAGCGAGGGGAGTCCTATCACCTAGGGTTTGGCCTAGGTAGATATCATAATCCCATATATGGGTGAGAACCATTCTGGATAATCAAATTACACAGAAATTTGGCAAAAATTTATATCACTATCACATTTTCAGAAAATTCCAAAGGTCAGATTTACAATATCACACATCTTGCTTTTATGTGTGACAGCTGGCTTAATCCATGTGAAATAATGACCGTCCTTATTCACAGCTTGGTGTGTATACATGACTCACAACTTCACCTGTGTGCTGAGCGCTGCTTTGACGGAGTCTGTATAATCTAAAGACTTTGTAAAATATGTGTGAGTGTTGTAATCTTTTGTGCTTTTGCAGAATGGTGATCCAAGACATCACGCATGTCCCTGAAGTTAGTTATGAGTCAAAATATTCTCTGCCGGGTGTGGTGGCTTATGCCTGTATTCCCAGCACTTTGGGAGACTGAGCTGAGAGATCATGAGATCAGGAGATAGAGACCATCCTGGCTAACACGGTAAAATCCCATCTCCACTAAAAATACAAAAAATTAGCCAGGCCTTGTGGCGGGTGCCTTTAGTCCCAGTTACTCGAGAGGCTGAGTCAGGAGAATAGCGTGAACCTGGGTTGCAGGGGTTGCAGTCAGCTGAGATCGCACCACAGCACACAAGCCTGGGCAACAGAGCAATACTCTGTCTCAAAAAAAAAAAAATATATATATTTTATATATAAAATATATATTATAAAATTGTATATAATATATAAAAATATATTTATAATATATTATAAATATATAAATATATAATATATTTTTAAAAATATATTTTATAATATATTTTTATATATTTATATATTTTTATATAATATATTTTTATATATTTATATATTGTACATTATATATTTATATAAAAATATGTAAAAATATATTTTATAATATATATTTATATATTATATACATAAATATTTTTTTTTCTGTATTGGCTGAGTCTACATATGACAGTCATTATTATTCCTGTGAGCCTTGCTTAGGTATATGTTACAATACCCTCTGTGGTTATGAGGCAGGCAGAACAGTTACATCACCTAAATTCTGGGCTAGAAATATTTCAATATTCTCTTAGTAGACAGGGTGCTGTCAGAAATTTTACATATCTTGTGTGCTAGGTCCAGCTCTGTGCTACAATGTCCTTTGTGGGCAGTGTCTAGGCAGGAGGGGAGAGTTATATAACCTAAATGATTGGTCCAAGCATATGTCACAATGCCTCCTGTTTGCAGGGCCCAAACAATAAATTCATATCATTTAGATGCAGTGTTTAGAAAAGCTACAATTACCAAAGGAAACAGGGTCCAGGTAGGAGAGAAGTGGCATGTAAACTAGAAGATGTGTCCAGAAATATGTTACAATCTCCCCATGAGGACATTGTTAAGATAGCAAAGGGCAATCACTAATAAGTGTGGCATAGCTATTTGTCAAAACCTCATTTATGAGCTATACCTAGGCAGAAATATTAAGTCACTCAGTGTTGGGGAAACCAGCCCCACACCACCGAGCAGGTACCCCAAGTCTGGCAGAGACAAAGGAGGTAGAAAGATACAGAATAAGCATTTAAAAGGTGCGTCCAGGGGACCAGAGCATCGGAGGCTTGCTCACATCCCTGAGCACTTTGGCTCCGCCTAGCCACCTAATGTATTGGTTTACAAGCTGTTTGTTCTTAGGGCAGATGGGAGGGGTAGGAAGGGATAAGAAAAGGAATAATCAATGAAGGAGAACTCAGGAGTCACTCAATAAGATGTATAGCAGTGGAGGTTTCTGTGAATTTCTTTGAACAAAGGGATGTGTCTAAACTACTAAAGATCTTTAACTTATCTGGACTGAAATGGGTGGCAATGGGTTTCAGGAGCAGCCATGATGTAAGATTATACTCCACTGCTTCAAGGGAGTGCTTTCTCCCTGAGCAACCTGTGGAAAGCTGCGGAGCAGTTATGCTCTTGGGGCATAAAGACTTGAAGGCAATAAGAAGACATTTCTCCTCAGAGGCCTCCCATAGCTTCCCATGGGTGTGTCACACAGAGGAGACCAACCCATCTGGCACCCCAGAAACTCTCTTTCCCACAACTCAGAAGCTGGGCAAAAGTACATGTCACAATGACACTTGTTGAAAGGTTTAAGAATAAGAGTCAGCATCCTGCACCTGTCTTAAAGTCAGGTATAAGAGTTGTTTTTAGGGTTTTGTTATTATCTCTGTTATATTGCACAATATCATCTGTGGCCATAAAGAAGGCAAGAAAGTCACATCACCTATGTAGAGGTGGCTCCAGTGAGATGTCACAATCCACCTTCTGGACAGGACCCTGGCAGAAAGTCACATCACTTGTATGCTGATTGCAGTGACATATCCAAACCTCCTCTCTCAGCAGGACCCTAGAAAGAAAGGAGACTCATTTAACATAATCAATTTGCCTAGATATATCTCACAATGTCTGTGATGTACAGTACCAATGCTGGAGAGTGCCCTCATGTTGTTTCCAGGCTCAGCAACGTGTCACGATCTTCTTGTGGTCAGGTCCCAATCAAAAGTGAAGAAACATCACGTAGGTGCTGAGCCAAGTGAGATGTTATGTCACTTTCTGTTGACAGAACCCAAAAAGAAGAATCACATCACCTGTGTGCAATACCCAGTTATGTGTCATAGTGCACTGTAAGTGAAGGACTAATGCAGTAGAAGGAATTCTCATCACTTATGTGGTAGACCTAGATATAAAACACAATTATCTTTGGAGGAGGTTTCAAGCAGATAATTCTCATCACCTGAGTGATGGTCCAAATGATGTATAAAATTGCCATTTGTAGGCAGAGCCATGAAAGGTGTAATATATTGCTAGGTTGCTTGTTTCACATAGGGCACAATTTCTTCTGTGGTCCAGTCCTAGAAAAAAGAGTCAAATTATTCATATGCAGGGCAAAGTTACCTGTCACAATCACACTCTCAGAAAGTTTTGGAAATAAGTTTCACATTGCATACAAATCTTGGTTTTGTGTATGTGAGTCGACACTTTCTATGAGTTCAGTCAAAGTATATGAGACACAATCACAACAATGGGCAAGATTCATGAATAGGAGGCCCAATCGCATTTGAAGATTGTGTTCCAGTAGGGTAGTAACAGCCTCACAGGTGTGCTGAATCATTCATCATCAACATACCCATGAAACTCTCTACTACCAGAGTTTATACAATATAAGTTAGTGTTGTAAGCTTCTGTGACCTTGGTAAAAACATACAACCTAGGACCTAAACTAATCCCCTAAGATTAACATTGAAAAGCAAAATATATCCTATTGGCTGAATCCTAATATAAGTTTGATCATCATGCCTGTGAACTGAAGAAAGGTATATGTCATAATCCCATATGTGGACAAAATCTAGGGAGGAGGGTGATATCACTTAGTTACTGTGCCATACATAATGCCACAATATCTTCTCTAGGTATGGTATAAGAAATTGGCTCATTAATTGGGTATTGACCCAGCAATATGACATTATTCCACATGTGGAAAAAAACCCAGAAAAGTTGTGATAGCCAAAACACATACATAATTAGGCTAAGGTGTCAAAATACCTTCACTGGCTCAAACACAAGCAGGAGAGTCACATCATAAGGGAGCTGGGCCTAGCAATATGCAATATGTCATCATTTCCTCTTTATGCAGAACCAAAGCAGAAGAGTGATATCATCTGGGTTATGGGCCCACAAAAGGACAAAATTCCTTTTTTGTGGTTACAGTTCAGGAAAAATAGGAGAGTCACGTATCCTGAATGCTAGGCTCAGCAATGTTCCAAAATACTCCAACTGTGAAGGCCCAGGCAGAAAATGAGAGTCACACAATTTAGATCATGGTCTCAGAGATATGTCCCAACATCCCCAGTAGACAGGGCTCAGGCAGAATAGGAGTCTTATATCACCTAGGTGCTTCCCGTGGATTATGTCACAAGGTATCATGTGGGCAGACATCAGGGAAAAGAGCTACATTACTTGAGTGCTGGGTTCAGAGATATGTCACAGGATCTCTTAGGACACCACTCAAGTTAGAGATTTACATCATGAATGTGCATGTTCTCTGCTTATGCTGCAATACTCTATGAGGTGGGGCCCAAGGAGGGAGTGACTTCACCTAAGTGACAGATAGGCCCAGAGATATGTCAGTGGCAAAGTCATCTATGAAGCATATTCCTGGCAAAAAAGTACCATCAACTGTGTGCCTGGATTAGAAATATGTCACTCTTCAGGTTGGCAGGGCCGAAGCAGGAGAGCCACATCACCTAGGTGATAGGCCCAGAGATATACCAAAATGCCCTTCTTAAAGCATGGCTCTAAGAATGGTACTCTGGCAAAAGAGTACCATCACCTCTGTGCCTGGGCTTTCGTTATGTAAGTGTCCTTTCTTTGTACAGGGCCTATTTCAGAGAGGATTTATATCACCCATGAGGTGGACACAAAAAACTATGTTACAATGGTTTTGGTAGTCTTGGAGCTGGCAAGATTGTAACATCGAGTGGATGCTAGATCCAGTGACACGTCATAACACTTACTTAGAGAAGGGCCCAGGGAGTAGAGTCGCCTCACCTTGAGGTTGGGCTAGGTAGATATCAAAATCCCACATATGGCTGGAACAAGTCTGGAGAGTCAAATTACTCATGTGCTTGGCAACGATTAATATCACAATCACACTGTCAGAAAATTCCAAAGATGAGATTTACAATACCACACAAGTCCTGTTTTCATGTGTGACATTTGGTTCATCTATGTATGATGATGACAGTCCTTACTGTCACCTGGGTGTGCATACAAGACTCACAATTTCACCTGTGTCCTGAGCCCTGCTTTTACTCTGTCTGTAATAACTCAAAGACTTTGTAAAATATGTGTGAGTGTTGTAATATTTTGTAACCTTTGTACAAAAAAGGTAATTTAGGACATCAAGCATATCCCTAAACCTAGTTATGAGTCAAAATGGCATCTATTAGTTGAGTCTACATATGAGAGCCATTATCATGCCTGTGAGCCATTCCTGGGTACATATTATAATTCCCTCTGTAGTTTTGAAGCAGGTAGAACAGTCTCATCACCTAAATGCTGGGCCAGAAATATTCCAATTATCTTTTTGTAGGCATAGTTCTGTCAGAAATGTCACTTAAATTCTGTACTAGGTCCAGCTCTGTGGCACAGTGTCCCATGTTGGCAGTGTCCAGGCAGGAGAGGACTGTCATATCACCTAAATAATGGGCCCCAAAACATCTTGTGATGCCTCTTGTTGACAGGTCCCAGGAAAGAGACACTTATCATTTGAATGCCATGTGTAGAAATGCTCCAATTACCAAAAGAATTAGGGTCCAAGCAGGAGAGGAGAGTCACGTAACCTAGACAATAGCTCCAGAAATATGTTACAAGCCTCATGAGGACATTGTTAAGATAGTAAGTTCAAATCACCAAGGTGCTTGCCCCAGGTATTTGTCAAAATCTCATTTGTGAGCTCTACCTAAGCAGTATTATAAAATCACTCAGGAACTGGACAAAGGTATATGTCACAATTACACTGGAAAAGTTTAATAATAAGAGTCACCACCCTGAACATGTCCTGGATGTTGGCATATTAGTTGTTAATAGACTTTTCTTATGGTCTCGGGTATATGACACAATATCACCTGTGGCAGAGAGAAAGTAAGAAACTCACATCACCTACATGGTTGTGGGTCCAGTTAGATGTCACAATCCACCTTGTGGGCAGAACCCTGGCAGAAGAGTCATATTACCTGGATGCTGGTTTTAGCGATATAGTTAAACTCCTTCAGTGTGCAGGACTTTGGCAAGAAAGGAGGCTCACTTTACCTAGGCAATTGACGTAGATATATTTCACAATGTCTGTAATATTCAGTACCAAGCCTGGAGAGTTACTTCACCTTTGTGCTGGCTCAAGCAATATCTCACAATATCTCTGTGGTCAGGACCCAGGCAAAAGCAAGAAAACGTCACCTAGGTGCTGAGCCAAGTGACATGTTACAATGCTTCCTGTTGGCAGTACCCAAAAAACAGAATCACATAATCTGGGTGCAGTTTCCAGTTACATGTCACAATGCACTGTAAGTGCAGGGCCAAGGCAGTAGAAGGGAGTCACATCACTTACGTGACGGACTTAGACATAAGACACACTTTTCTTTGTAGGCAAGTTTCAGGCAGATAATTCACATCAGCTGAGTGATGGTCCCAGTGATTTATAAAAGTGAACTCTGTAGAGGCAAGGAATATGTTATCTATTGCTTAGGAGCTTGTTCCTCATATGGCACAATTTTATCTGAGGTCTGGTCCTAGAAAAGTGAGTCAAATTATTCATATGCTGGGCAATTACACTCTCAGAATCATTCAGAAATAAGTTTCACATCCCACACAAGTGCTGGATTCATGTATGTGATTCAATACTTTCTATAAGTTGTGTCAAAGTAGAGGGGTCACAGTCTCAACAATGGGCAAGATCCATGTATAAGAGCCCTAATTTCAATTGAACATTGTGTTTCAGGAAAGGAGTCACAGCCCCACAGGTGTGATGAATCAAGGTTCAAATGTTATCAATCACTTGTGAATCAGAGCCACGTATGAGAGTAATTACTTAAACTTTGGCTGCTTTTTAAGTGTGAGATTTGGTACCTCATATATAAACCCTGTTCATGTGTGAGAATGACAATCATGTCAGCTATGTGCACAAATAAGAGTCACATTCTCACCTCGTTGATGACCTCTGTTATGAAACCCTTTGTCCCTTTGAGGTTTATATGATATACTTTAGAGTTATAATTTTTCTAGAAATTTATAATTGTAAAAAACCCAGGACTTTATCCATGGCTGTGAAACTGGCTATGAGAGTCAAAACATTTCTACTGACTAGGTCCAGGAATGAGACTTTTTATTGTGCATGTTTGCTTAACCCAGGTATATGTCACAATCTCAGCTGTGAGCAGAGACAAGGCAGGAGAGTCTCATTACCTGGGTGCTGAGCCAGTGACACAATATAATCTCATTTTGTAGGCTGGGGCTAGTTAGAAGAGTCACATCACTTGGGCAAATCCTCAAATAGTAAGTCACCAAACCCACTATAGACAGGGTAGAAGACAAAGAGGAGAGTCCACTGGGTACAGTGGCTCATGTGTGTAATTGCAGCACTTTGGGAATCCAAGGCAGGCAGATCATGAGGTCAAGATTTTGAGACCAGTGTGCCCAACATAGTAAAACCCAGTCTTTACAAGAAAGAAAATAGTTAGCCAGGCCTTTCTTTCTTTACAAGAAAGAAAATAGTCAAGCACCTGTAATGCCAACTACTCAGGAGGCCGATAAATGAGAATCACATTAACCCTAAAGATGGAGGTTGCAGTATTTCGAGATTATACCTCTGCACTCTAGCCGAAGGTACAGTGTGAGACTCTGTCTCAAAACAAAGAAAAAAACAAAAGAAGAAGAAGAAGAGTATCATTTAACCAAGGTGCTGGGCTCTGCAATATGTAATAACCACCTCTCTTGGCAGAGTCTAGAGTATGAAGGAGAGTCACATTATTTAGGTTTTAAGTCAACAGTATGTCAGAATTTCTTTGGTGTGCAGGATGCCGCAGGAGAGAAGAGACATATTACCTAGATGCTATGCCAAATGATATTTCACAATGTCTTCTGGGGGCTTGACACAGGAAGAAGAAACAAATCACCTAGCTTATAGGTCAAGAGATATATGATAATATCCCCTGTTGCCAGATCCAGGCAAAAGAGTCACATTTTTATGATTCTAACCCAGCAATATGTCACAACCCACCCATAAAAAGAAATTTAACACAAAAAGTCTCAACACCTGGGTACTAGGCCTAGTAAGATGCCAAATCTCCTTGTCTTTTAGGGTGACCCTACCAACTGTTAGCTGAGCGTGTATACGAGATTCACAATCTCCCATGTTTCCTGGACCACTGTATAATACTCTACAGCATTCGAAGGGATGTATTAGAGTTGCAAACCACTCTGAGGCTTAGATGTTCCTATGGATTCACAATCTTACATATTTCCCTAAAGCCAGGTATAACAATCAACATTTCTTCTGTAGGCTGGGGTCAGGAATGAGACCCATTTTTATGTTTGTGAACTGGATCCAGAAATGAGTCACCTTCTTAACTGTGACCAGATCCATATATGAAAGTAATAATTCCAATGTTGTACTGCATTCACTTATTAGACTCAGGACCCTAACAGTGGGATTTGGACATATAGGATGGTGACAGCATTTAATTTCACCTGGGTGTATAATCGAGAGTCCCACTCTGAAATTTTCCTGATCCTTGTCGTGAAACTCTATGTAATACTTAAGGAGATGATACATTATGATTTAATGTTGTAAAGCTCTGTGAGCTTGGTACAAATATGCAACCCAGGACCTTACCTATTGCCCTAGTGCTAATGATGAAAGACAGCATATCTCCCATTGGCTAAATCCAAATATAAATTTGACAATCATGCATGTATACTGAAGTAAGGTATATATCAAAGTCCCATTTTTGTGGCAAAAAATCTAGGCCAGAGGGTAACATCACTTAGGTCCTGTGACAAGCAACATGGCACAATGACCTCTCTAGGCAGGGTGTAGGAATTAAAGTCACATTTACTGCGTTCTGGACTCAGCAATATGTACATTCCTACATATGGGGGAAAAAAAAAAAACAGCCAAAAGTGAGAGCTGAAACACCTACACAATGGGCCCACGGTATGACAAAATACCTTCTGGTGTTCTGGTACAGTCATGAGAGTCATGTTATCAGGGTTCTGGGCCCAGCAATATCCCATAATATTCTGGATATAGAGGACCCAGGTAAACAAGTAACAGTATCTGGGTGTTGTACTCTGCAATATGTCAAAATGTCTGTTTGTGGTCATGGTTCAAGAGAGAAAGGAGAGTGAAATAACCTGAGTCCTGAGCTCAGCAATACATCACCATCCCCCCATTGTAAAGACCAAGAAGAAGAAGAGAGTCACTTCATTTAGGTCATGGACCCAGAGATATATCCCAGTGTCCCCAGTAGGCAGGGCTCAGGAAGAAAAGGAGAGTCATATCACCTAGCTGCTTCCCTACTTATATGTCACAATCTAAGAAATGGGCAGAAACAAGGCAGAAGAGCCACACCATCTGCATACTGCCTGAAGTAATATCTCACCACGCCCAATGAAGAGAGGTTTAAATAAATAAAAAAAAGAATCACACTACCTGGGGGCTGGGATCAGCAATGTGTAATAATTACCTCTCTTTGTAGGCTCCAGGACAAAAAAAAGAGTCACATCACTTAGGTTTTGCACTCAGTGGTATATCAAAATTTTTTCAGTGGGCAGGATCCAGGCAGGAGGAATGAGTCATATTACCTAGATGCTATATCTGTCAATATGTCAGTGTCTCCTTTGGGCAGGGCATGGGCAGGAGAGAAAAGTCACCTAGCCAATGGTCCTGGAGATATGTGAAAATATTCTCTGTTTGCAGAGCTCATACAGAAGAGTCACTATATCAATATTCTCACCCAGTGATATGTAACAATGCCCTTATGGAAAAGGAATTTTAATCAAAAAGTCTCAAGAGCAGTTTACGTTGCCAAAGTTATGACACAATCACCTCATTATTAAGGATGACACCATTAACTGTTACCTAGTTGTGTATATGATAGTCACAATCTCACATGTGTGCTGTTCATTGTATGACACTCTTTACAACTCGAGATGTTTATAAAACATGTATGAGAATTGCAAAACTCTCTGAGGCCTACATGCTTATATGGACTCACAATCTTATATACTGCCCTAAAATCAGGGTTAACAGTCAACATCTCTCCTATATGCTGGCTTCAGGGATGAGACTACTATTATGCCTGTGACCTAGACCCAGAAATTAGTCACCATTCCACCTGTGGCCATATTCATTTATGAATGTCACAATTCCAACTTGGTGCTGTATTGACTTGTTAGGATCAGGACCTCAACAATGGGTTTTGTAAATGCAGGATAGTAAAAACTTTTATTTTCAACTGAGTGTGTAGATGAAAGTCACCATTTTAACTTTTATTGGGTCCCATTGTGAACCTTTCTGTATCACCCAAGAAGTTTTTATGATATGAGTTAGTATTGTAAGCTTCTGTGAGATTTGTACAAATATGCAATGGAATATCTTACCTAGTGGAGACAAAAACCTAGTGGAGAGAGGCAAAATATCTCCTGCTGGCTGAATCCCAATATAAGCTTGACCACCATGTCTTTGAACTGAATCAAGGTATATGTCATAATCCCACTTGTGGGCATAAAACTAGGCAGAAGGTTAATATCACTTAGGTGCTGTGCCAACCAATGTGTCATAATGCCCTATTTAGGCAGGTCCTAGGAAATAGGGTCACATTAGTTGATGGCAGGAGCAAGCAAAATGATACAACCACACATGAAAGAAAGCCAACAAAGTGATCAGAGCCAAAGAAAACCTACAGAATAAACCAAAGATATGTCAAAATATCTTCTGTGGCTCTGGTATAGGCAGAAGAGTCATATCATTAGGGAGTTGGGAGGAGCAATATGCTATAATTTTCTGTTTATGCATGATCTATGCAGAATAGTAACATCATGTGGGTGCTGGGCCTGAAATATGTCAAAAGTCATTTTCATGGGTGCTATTCAGCAACAAGGTGAGAGTCACATTACCTAAGTGCTTGGCTTATCCATATGTCACATTCTTCTTATTGTAAAGGCCCAGAGACAACCAGAGACTCACATCACTTAAGTCATGGACTCAGAGATATGGCCCAATGTCACCAGTAGCCAAGGCTCAGGCAGAAAGAGGGAGTCATATTACATAGGTGCTTCTTTATTTAGATATCACAAATTAATATGAGGGTAGAAACCAGGCTGAAGAGCCACATGTTCGGGTCCTGCATCCTGAGATATTCACAAGTCCCTCTCAGAACAGGACCCAGGCAAGAGAGATACATCACATAGATGCAGCTTCAACCCTTATATCATGAAGTTCCTTGTGGACAGGGCCAAACAAGAAGTCACACCACCTAGGTGATAAGCTCAGATATATGTCACAAAGCCTTCTTTAAGGCATCACCCTGGCAAAAGATTACAATCACGTTTGTGCCTGGCCTGGCAATGTGTCACTATTCAAGTGGGCAGGTCCCAAGTAGAAAAGCCATATTACCTATATGATAGTCCGGTGATGTGTCGAAATGCCCTCTTTTGTGCATGGCCCTGGCATCCTCTTTTAAGTGATGGACATAGTGATATGTCACAATGATGTCTGTGGGCATAGTGAAGGCAAGAATTTAATGTCATCTAGGTGCTAGATCCAGTGATGTCACAATTCTTACTGACACAAGAGACCAGGAATTAGAGTCATATCACTTCAAAATTGGCCCAGGTAGATATCAGAATTCCATATATAGGCTGGAACCAATCTGAAGAATGAAATCACACAGGTGCTTGGGAAAGATTTATATCACATTCACAGTGTAACTAAATTCAAGGGATTACATTTACAATACCACACATGTCCCCTTTTTAGATAGGATAGTTGCTCTCATTCATCTTTGATGTTGAAAGTCCTTACAGTTATTTGAGTGTGCAAACGAGTGTGCCTCATAATTTTCTCTGTGTGCTAGGCATTATTATGACACCCTCTATATAGCCCAAGGGTGTTATAAAATGTCTGTGTTTGTTATAATTTTCTGTGACCTTTTTACGATAAGAAGACCCTTGACATCACTCATGTTGTGACAAAAGTCAAGATTTATCTTATTGGCTGGGTCCTCATATTACATTCATTATCATCCTTGTTAGCTGTGCCTAGGTATATGTCGCCATTACCTCTGTGGTTGTTAAAACAGGGAGGACAATCACATCGCCTAAATTTTAAACCAGTATTATTCCAAAATTCTCTTTGATGGCAAGACTTTAACAGAAAATTCACAAAATGTGGGTGCTAGGCAAAGCTCTATGGCATAATGTCCCTTGTGGTGAATGTCCAGGAAGGAGAGTAGAGTCATATTACCTAAATCATGGTCCCAGGTATATGTCACAATGCCTCCTGTTAATAAATGGTGCTGGGAAAACTGGCTATCTATATGTAGAAAGCTGAAACTGGATCCCTTCCTTATACCTTATAAAAAAATTAATTCAAGATAGATTAAAGACTTACATATTAGACCTAAAACCATAGAAACCCTAGAAGAAAACCTAAGCAATAGCATTCAGGACATGGGCATGGGCAAGGACTTCATGTCTAAAACACCAAAAGCAACAACAACAAAAGCCAAAGTTGACAAATGGGATCTAATTAAACTAAAGAACTTCTGCACAGCAAAAGAAACTACCATCAGAGTGAACAAGCAACCTACAGAATGGGAGAAAATTTTTGCAATCTACTCATCTGACAAAGGGCTAATATCCAGAATCTACAATGAATTCAAACAAATTTACAAGAAAAAAAAACAAACAACCCCATCAAAAGTGGGTGAAGGATATGAACAGACACTTCTCAAAAGAAGACATTTATGCAGCCAAAAAACACATGAAAAAATGCTCATCATCACTGGCCATCGGAGAAAAGCAAATCAAAACCACAGTGAGATACCATCTCACACCAGTTAGAATAGCATTCATTAAAAAGTCAGGAAACAACAGGTGCTGGAGAGGATGTGGAGAAACAGGAACACTGTTACACTGTTGGTGGAACTGTAAAGTAGTTCAACCATTGTGGAAGTCAGTGTGGTGATTCCTCAAGGATCTACAACTAGAAATACCATTTGACCCAGCCATCCCGTTACTGGGTATATACCCAAAGGATTATAAATCATGGTGCTATAAAGACACATGCACAACATATGTTTATTTTGGCACTATTCACAATAGCAAAGACTTGGAACCAAGCCAAATGTCCAACAACGATAGACTGGATTAAGAAAATATGGCATATATACACCGTGGAATTTGATGCAGCCATAAAAAATGATGAGTTCAAGTCCTTTGTAGGGACATGGATGAAGCTGTAAACCATTATTCTCAGCAAACTATCACAAGAACAAAAAACCAAGCACCACATGTTCTCACTCATAGGTGGGAATTGAACAATGAGAAAACATGGACACAGGAAGGGGAACATCACACACTGGGGACTGTTGTAGGGTGGGGGAGGGGAGAGGGATAGCATTAGGAGATATGCCTAATGCTAAATGAAGAGTTAATGGGTGCAGCGCACTAACATGGAACATGTATACATATGTAACAAACCTGCACGTTGTGCACATGTACACTAAAACTTAAAGTATAATAATAAAAAAAAGAAAAGGGCCCATGCAACAGAATCATGTCATTTGGATGCAGTGCAGAGAAATGCTACAATCTTCACTGTAATCAGTGTTCAGGCAGGAGAGGAGAGACACATAACCTAGATAATGAATCCAGCAATATGTTATGATCCTTTCTGAGGACACTGTTGAGACACAAGCATCAAATCATCAAGTATTTGTCCAGGTATATGTCAAAATATCATCTGTGGGCTATAACTAAGCAGAATTATTAAATCACTCAGGAGCTTGACAAAGATAAATGTCATAATAATACCTTTAAAAAGGTTCAGGGAGGAGAATCACCATCCTGCACATCCTAGCTCCAAGTACAAATGTCATTATTAGGCCTTTGATCTGACCTCACATATATGACGCAATGTCATGTGTGAACATGGGGAAAAAAGGAAATTCCCACCACCTGAGTGGGTGCTGGTCCAGTTTAATGTCACAATCCTTGTTGTGGACAGGCCTCTAGAAGAAGAGTCATATCACCTGGATGCTGGTTTCAGTGATATATCTAATCCCCCACTGTGGTCAGGGCTTAAGCAGGAGAGGAGACAATCAACACCTAGGAAATTGTCCTGGATATATATCACAATGGCCCCTATGTTTAGGACCAAGGCAGGAGAGTGAACTCACCTTGTACTTGTTTCAGCTATATGTCACCATCTTTCTGGTGGTCAGGGCTCAGTCAAGAGAGAAGAAGCATCACCTAGGCACTAAGCCAAGTGTTATGTAATATAGTTTTTTATCAGTAGAACACCCCCAAATGAACAGTCATATCACATGGGTGCAGTACCCAGTTATGTGTAACAATGCACCAGAACTGCAAAGCAAAGGCAGAATAAGGAAGTCGCATACTTATATGATGGACCTTGGTAAAAGCCGCCATGTTCTTTGTAGGCAGGGTTCAGGCCAAGATTTTACATCAGCTGAGTGCTGCATTCAGAGATATGTAAAAGTGCCCTTGGTCCCATTGCCAAAGAAGGTGTTGTATATTACTTAGGTGATTGGTGCACATATGTCACAATTTGAACTGTGCTCTGGGCCTAGAAATGAGAGTCAAAACAATCAGATGCTGGACAAAGTCATACTTCTCAGTCACATACTTGAAAATGTTTAGAAATACATTTCACAGTCCCACACATCTGGCTTTGGGTGTGACAGTCAACATCTCCTATGATTTTGGTTGAAGTACAAAAGTCACAATCTCAACAATGGGCAAGATGCATGTATAAAAGCCCCAATCCCATTTGAGGATTTTGCTCCATTAGTAGAGTCAAAGCACCACAGGTTTGCTGAATCATTGTTTAAATGTCACAAAACCACCTGTGGATCAGATTCATGTATGAGAGTTACAATTTTAAGATTTCAACTGCTTATGTGTGTGAGATTTAGTACCTCATGTATAGGCTCTGTTTATGTATGAGAATGAAAATAGTGTCAGCTGGGTGTTCATCCAAGACCCAAAATAGGTTCTGGTTGTTGGTGCCTGTTATAAAACTCTTTGTACCACTCAAGCTTTATGTGATATACCTGAGTAGCACACTTTTCTGTTAATTCTTACAGGTGGGAGGTCTAGGACTTTACCCATGGCTGTGAGACTGGAAATGAAAGTGGAAATATCTCCCTTGGCTGGGTCAATGTATGAAAGTTATTGTTATGCACATTAACAGATTTAACAAATAAGTCTCAATTTTACTTTTGGGCACAGACAAGACAGAAGAGTCACATCATCTGGGTCCTTAGTCAGGCATACATTATAATCTCCTCTGTAGGCGGAACCCAGTCAGAAGGCTCATATAACCTGGGTAAAATCTCAAATGATATGCTGTCACACCCACTGCATACATAGTGGAGAAAAATAGTGGGTAGTCACACCCCCTAGGTGCTGTGCTCAGCAATATATTATAATTCCATCTCTTGACAGAGTACAGAACAAATGGGAGAGTTACATCTCCCAGATTTTATACTCAGTTGTATGTCACAATTTCTTCAGTGGGCAGGATCCAGGCAGGAGAGGAGATTCACATTATCTAGATGCTATACTAGCAGTAGGTCACAGTGTCCCCTGTGGGCAGGGCACTGGGTGGAGAGACTCATCACCTACCTGTTAAGCCCAGAGATGTGTGATAATATCCCCTGGTTCCAGGATCCAAGCAGAAGAGTCGCCTTTTTATTATTCTAATCCAGCGATGATTCACAATGCAAACATGGTAAAGAATTTAAGCCAAAAATTCTCAACACCTAGGAGTACTAGGCCTAGAGATATGAGACAATCTCTCCATCTCTTAGGTTCACACCTTTAACTTCTAGCTTGATGTGTATATGCCAGTCATAATCTCTAGTGTTATCTGGATCATTGTATGACACATTCTACAGCATTCGAAGGGTTTATGCAAGAAGCATGAGAGTAGCAATCCACTCTGAAGCATACATGCTTGTATTGAATCACAATCTTATATACTGCTTTAAACCCAGTTATAATAGTCAACATGTCTCTTATAGGGTGGGTTCAGATTGGAGACCCATTATTATGCCTGTGATCTGGGCCCAGAAATTAGTCACCATCTCATCTGTAGCAAGATCCACATATGAAAGTCAAGATTCCATCTTTGTACTTTATTTACTTGTTAGACTCAGAACTTCAACAGTGGTCTTTGTAAATGTAGGATGGTGACAACTTTGCCTCTCACCTGCAAGTGTAATGAAGAATCATGATGTTACCCTTTTGCTGGGCCATGTTATAAAACTCTGTGTACCACCCAATAAGTTTATAGCATATGAGTTAGTATTGTAACATTCTGTGATTTTTGTACAAATATGCAACTCATAACCTTACCTGTTGCAATAAGCATAGCGATGAGAGGCAAAATATCTACTATTGATGTAATACCAATTTAAATTTAATCATCATCACTGAATAGAAGCAATGTAAATTTAATAATCCGGTTTATAGGAAAAATCTTGACAAGAGGTTAGAACAAATTAGGTGTTGTGCCAAGCAATATGTCACAATGCCTTCTCTAGGCAGGGTGTAGAAATGAGGGTTATATTAACTGGGTGCTAGACCCAGCAATATAACACAATCCCAAATGTGGAAGAAAAACAGACAAATGATGAGAGCAAACACACCTACAACATGGGCTCAAGATATGTTAAAATACTTTCTATTGCTGTGGCACAGGCAGGAGAATTACATCATCAGGGTTATGGGCCCAATAATATGCCATAATTCTGTATTTATGAAGGACCCAGGCAGTAGAGGAACATCATCTGGGTGCTGGGCCAGCCAATATGTCAGAATTCCTCTTCATGGGGACAGTTGAGAAAAATATTAAGAGTCATATTATGTAAGTATTGGGCTTAGCAATATTTTGCATTACCCCATTGTAAAGCCTCTGGCAGAAAAACAGGGTCACATCTCTTAGGACACGAACTCAGATATATGGCCAAATATCCCAAGTAGGCACGGCTCAAGCAGAAGAGAAGAGTCATATCTCATATCATGTAGGTGCTTCCCTAGGTACATGACACAATCTTACATGTGAGGTGAAAACAGGCAAAAGAGCTATATCACCTTGATGTTGGATTCTGAGCTATGTCACAAGTCTCCCTTAGGACAAGACCCAGGCAAGAGAGTTAGAGCAAATAGGTGCAGTTTTTGTCCTTATTTTTCA
The DNA here is from genome assembly GCF_028885625.2 of Pongo pygmaeus. Classification (NCBI taxonomy): domain Eukaryota; kingdom Metazoa; phylum Chordata; class Mammalia; order Primates; family Hominidae; genus Pongo; species Pongo pygmaeus. The sequence goes on along the minus strand of NC_072397.2, from coordinate 12,901,817 downwards.
ATGCTGTATGTGTGCAGGACCAGAGCATGAAGTCACATCATCTAAGTAATAGGCCCAGAGATATGTCACAATGTCCCCCTGAGATCCTGGTGAAAGAGTACCATTACATTTGTGCCTAACCTTGCAACATGTCACTATACAGGTAAGCATAACCCAAGCAGGAGAGCAGAATCACCTAGGTGAAGTCTCAGAAATTTGTCATAATGCACTTTTTAGGACATAGCCATAGCAAAACAGCACCATCAGCTTTGTGCCTAGCCCAGCCATATGTTGCTATACCCCACACTGCACAGGGCCCATTATAATGAGACTTATGTCACCTAAGTTGTTGACATAGTCATATGTCACAATAATTTCTGTAGGCAGGGCTCAGGCAAAAATGTCACATGACCAGTGTCCTGGATCCAGTGATATGTCACAATTCTTACTGACAGCAAGGCCCAGGCAGGAGAGTCACATCACCTAGAAGCTGGCCAAGGTACACATCACAATAACTTATGGGGGATGAAACCAGTCTGGATAGTCAAATCACACAGGTGCTTGACAAATATTTATGTCACAGTCACAATGGCAGAAAATTCCCTGGATGAGATTTACAATATCACACATATCCTGATTTCAGGAGTGACATCTGGCTTCATATATATGAGATGGTTACAGTCCTTACTGTTGGGTTGGTGTGTGTATGAGACTCAGAATTTCACCTTTCTGTTGTGTTCTGTTATTACACTCTCTGTACAAGCCAAGGGCTTTATAAAATTTCTGAGGCTATTAAAATCTTCTGTAACCTTTTTTAACTGAGAGAGACTTACTCATGCTTTTTTAGAAAAAGCAAGTAATAAGGGTCAAAATTACTACTATTTGTGGGGTATGAGAGTCAATACTATGCCTGTGAGTTGTGCCTAGTTATATGTCACAACTTTTTCTGTGGTAATGAAAGAGGCTTGACAGCCAAGTCACCTAAATGCTGAACCAGAAATTTTCAAATATTCTTGTAGGCAAGTTCCTGGAAGAAACGTTGCATAACTTCAGGGTTACACCCAGATGCATGGCACAATGCCACTTTTAAGCAGTGTCTAGACAGAAGAGGAGAGTCATATAATCTAAATGATTGGCCAAGATATCTGCAACAATGCCTTCTGTTGAAAGGACCAGGCAAGAGAGTCATGTCATTTTCATGAAGTGCTTAGAAATGCTACAGTCCCCAAAGTGGAGGTTGTAGTGAGCTGAGATTGCAGCACTGCACTCCAGCCTATGTGACAAAAAAAAAAAAAAGAAAAAGAAAAAGAAAAAAAGTTACAATCCCCAGTGGAAGCAGCATCCAGTCAGAGGAGGTCAGACAGGTAAACTAGACGATGGATTCAGAGACATGTTACAATCCTTCCTGAGGATATTGTTAAGACAGGAGAGTCAAATCACCAATGTGACCAGCTGAGGCATATGTGCAAATCTCATTTGTGGACTGCACCTAGGCAGGATTATTAAATCACTCAGGAACTGGGCAAATGTGCATGTCAAAGTAACATTAGTGAAATGCTTCAGAAATGGGAGTCACCTTCTTGTATATGATCTGGCTCCACATTTAAGAGTCATAATTAGTCCCCTTAACTCATCTCAGGTATATGGCAAAATATCACCTGTGTGGAGACAGCAAGTGGGAAGATCACCACACCTGGGTGGGTGCTGGTCCAGTGAGATGTCACAATCCATCTTGTGGGCAGGACCCTGGAAGAAGAATCACATCAGCCGGATACTGTTTTTAGTGATATTTCAAAATTCCACGTGTAAGCAGGGCTTAAGAAAGAGGAGGGTCACTTAACCTAGGCAATTGGCATAGATATATGTCACAATGGGTGATATGTGCAAAACCAAGGTATAAAAGTGACCACACCTTGGTGCTTGGTTTATCAATATGTCACAATGTCCCCTGTGATCAGGTCAAGACAAGAAAGGAGAAACATGACCTAAGTGCTGAGCAAAGTGATATGTTGTTATAAAGGTTTACATTGGCAGAACCCAAAAGGGAGAGTCACATCACCTGGCTGCATAACCCAGTTATGTGTCTTAATGCACCATAAGTGCAGGGCCAAGGCAGTAAAAGGGAGTCACATCACTTACATTATGGACTCAGATAAAAGCTGCAATGCTCTTCTTAGGCAGCACTCAGGCAAATAATTCACATCACCTGGGTGCTAGTCCCAGGGATATGTAAAAGTGCAGTTTGTAGGCAAGCCCAGGCACCTATGCTTAGGTGTATGGTTCAATTACATCATAGTTTTGTCTCTGGTTATGGCCTAAAAAAGAGAGTCAAACTAATCAGAAGCTAGGCTAACTTTTATGTCTTAATCGCACACCAGGAAATATTCAGATATAAGTTTCACAGTCCCATTCAAGTCCAGCATTTGTGTATTTCAGTCAACATCCCCTATGAGTTGGGTTGAAGTAGAGGAGTCACAATCTCAACAGTGGAAAAGATCCATGTATAAGATGCCCAATTCCACTTGAAGACTGTATTCCAGTAGGGGAGTCACAGCCTCACAAGTGTGCTGAATCATGCATCACCTAAGGACCCATGGATCAGATCCTTATATGAGAGGAACAGTTTCAACCTTCGCAGCTCTTTTGTGTGTGATTTAGTACCTATTTTTTGTCCCTGTTCTTGTGAGAGAATGACAGTTGGGTCAGCTGAATGCATATCCAAGAATCTCAATAGCACTGGCTTGCTGTCCCTGTTCTGACACTCTTTGTACTACTCAGGCTGTATATCATATGCCTGAGTGTCATAGTTTTCTGTGAACTTTATAAAATTAGTAGACCCATTTCTTTACTTATGGTCATAAGACTGGTTATGAAAGCCAAAATATCTCTTCTTTCTGGGTCCAGATATAATAGCTATATTTATGCATGTCAGCTGAAACCAGATATATGTCACAGTTTCTCCTGTGGGCAGAACCAAAACAAGAGAAACTCATCACCAGGATTCTGAGCTCAGAATACATTATAATCTCTTTTTCAGGCAGTGCCAAGTCAGAAGAGTCATATTATCTGGGTACAGCCTCAAGTTGCTAGCCTCAGCAATATTTAATAATGCCTTATTTGGCGGACTCCAGAATAAGGAGGAGAGTTGCATTATTTAAGTTTTACATTCAGCACTATGTACCTATTTCTTTAGTGCACAGGACATAGACAGGAGAGAGAAGTGACATTTCCTAGATGCTACATTAAAAGATGCCACAATGTTCCTTGGGAGCAAAACACAGGTAAAATAGACAAATCATGTAGGGGATATGTGATAATATGTCTTGTTGGCAGTGCCCAGGAACAAGAGTGGTACAATGCAGACATAGGAAACAATTTAAGCAAAAGCCTTAACTTGTGGCTACTAGGACCAGTGATATGATACAATCTCAATGACACAATATGTCATCAGGGCTCTTATACATGGATCTTGACTATTGTTGAGATTGTGACTCCTCTACTTCGGCCTAACTCATAGACAGGATTGATTCACATACATGAAACCGGGACTTGTGTGGGATGTGAAAAATATTTCTGAACCTTTGTTAGCATGTGATTGGGGCAGGTAACTTTGCCAAGCACACAAATAATCTGCCTCTCTTTTCTAGGCTGAGACCACAGATGAAATTGTGCCATATGTGGAACAAGCACTTAAGCAATATACAATATTTTCCTTGACTCTGCCTAACAAGGGCACCTTTATATATCACTGGGATCATAATCAAGGTGATGTGAATTATCTGCCTGAAGCCTGCCTACAAAGACAATTGTGTCCTATAACTAGATCCATCACATAAGTGATGTGACTCCTTTGTACTGCCTTGACCCTGCAGTTACAGTGCATTGTGACACACAACTAGGAACTTCATCCAGGTGATGAGATTCTCCTTTTTGTGTTCTGCCAACAGGAAGCATTGTAACATATCACTTGGCGTGGAACCTAAGGTGATGTTTCTTGCCTTTTGCCTGGGTTCTGACCACAGGGAGATTGAGACATGTAGCTGAACCCCCTGACCAACATGAGGTCACTCTCCAGCTTTGGTACCACACATAAGTCAAATTGGAACATACATCTAAGTCAATTGCCTAGGCTAACTGAGTCTCAACTCTTTCCAAAGTCATGTTCACAATGTGGTTTTGATGTCATTGAAACCAGCATCCAGGTGATGTGACTCATCTGCCAGGATTCTACCCACAAGGTGGATTGTGATATCTCAATGGAGGCAGACCCATGCATGTGATGTGACTTTCTTGCATTCTCTCTGACCAGAGGTGATATTGTGCCATATACCTGAGACCATAACAAAAGCCTAATAACAGCTAATAAGGCTGAAGCAAGGATGTGTGCAGGATGGTAACTCATATTCTTAAACCTTTCCACAAGTTTAATTGTGACATATACCTTTGCCCAGCTCCTCAGTGATTTGATAATTCTGCTTAGATATAGCCCACAAATGAGATTTTGACAAACACCTGGGCCAAGCACCTTGCTGATTTCACTCTTGCTATCTTATTTTATTTTTTAAGTCATTATACTTTAAGTTTTAGGGTACATGTGCACAACATGCAGGTTTGTTACATATGTGCACATGTGCCATGTTGGTGTGCCGCACCCATTAACTCATCATTTAACATTACGTATATCTCCTAATGCTATCCCTCCCCCCTCCCCCCACACCAAAACAGGCCCCAGTGTGTGATATTCTGATTCCTGTGTCCATATGTTCTCATTGTTCAATTCCCACCTGTGAGTGAGAATATGTGGTGTTTGGTTTTTTGTCCTTGTGATAGTTTGCTGAAAATGATGGTTTCCAGCTTCATCCATGTCCCTACAAAGGACATGAACTCATCATTTTTTTATGGCTGCATAGTATTCCATGGTGTATATGTGCCACATTTTCTTAATCCAGTCTATCACTGTTAGACATTTGGGTTGGATCCAAGTCTTTGCTATTGTGAATAATGCCACAATAAACATACGTGTGCCTGTGTCTTTGTAGCAGCATGATTTATAATCCTTTGGGTACTTACCCAGTAATGGGATGGCTAGGTCAAATGGTATTTCTATTTCTAGGTCTTTGAGGAATCGCTACACTGATTTCCACAATGGTTGAACTCTTTTACATCCCACCAACAATGTAAAAGTATTTCTATTTCTCCATATCCTCTCTAGCACCTGTTGTTTCCTGACTTTTTAATGATCACCATTCTAACTGGCGTGAGATGGTATATCACTGTGGTTTTGATTTGCATTTCTCCGATGGCCAATGATGATTTTTTGTATGTGTCTTTTGGCTGCATAAATGTCTTCTTTTGAGAAGTGTCTGTTCATATCCTTCACCCACTTTTGGATGGGGTTGTCTGTTTTTTTCTTGTAAATTTGATTGAGTTCATTGTAGATTCTGGAGATTAGCCCTTTGTCAGATGAGTAGATTGCAAAAATTTTCTCCCATGCTGTAGGTTGGCTGTTCCCACTGATGGTAGTTTCTTTTGCTGTGCAAAAAATGTTCAGTGTAATTAGATCCCATTTGTCAATTTTGGCTTTTGTTACCATTGCTTTTGGTGTTTTAGACATGAAGTCCTTGCCCATGCCTATGTCCTGATTGTTAATGCCTAAGTTTTCTTCTAGGGTTTTTATGGTTTTAGGTCTAACATTTAATTCTTTAATCCATCTTGAATTAATTTTTGTATAAGGTGTAAGGAAGGGATCCCAGCACCATTTATTAAATAGGGAATCATTTCCCCATTGCTTGTTTTTATCAGGTTTTTCAAAGATCAGATAGTTGTAGATTTGTGGAATTACTTCTGAGGGCTCTGTTCTGTTCCATTTGTCTATATCTCTGTTTTGGTACCAGTACCATGCTCTTTTGGTTACTGCAGACTTGTAGTATATAGTTTGAAGTCAGGTAGTATGATGCCTCCAGCTTTGTTCTTTTGGCTTAGGATTGACTTGGCAATGTGGGCTCTTTTTTGGTTCCATATGAACTTTAAAGTATGTTTTTCCAGTTCTGTGAAGAAAGTCATTGGTAGCTTGATAGGGATGGCATAGAATCTATAAATTATGTTGGACAATATGGCCATTTTGATGATACTGATTCTTCCAACCTATGAGCATGGAATGTCCTTCCATTTGTTTGTGTCCTCTTTTAATTCATTGAGCAGTGGTTTGTAGTTCTCCTTGAAGAGGTCTTTCACATCCTTTGTAAGTTGCATTCATAGGTATTTCATTCTCTGAAGCAATTGTGAATGGGAATTCACTTATGATTTGACTCTCTGTTTGCCTGTTATTGGTGTATAAGAATGCTTGTGATTTTTGCACATTGATTTTGTATCCTGAGACTTTGCTGAAGTTGCTTATCAGCTTAAGGAGATTTTGGGCTGAGACGATGGGGTTTTCTAGATATACAATCATGTCATCTGCAAACAGGGACAATGGCATCCCTGTCCTGTGCCAGTTTTCAAAGGGAATTCTTCCAGTTTTTTGACCATACACTATGATATTGGCTGTTGGTTTGTCATAGATAGCTCTTATTATTTTGAGACACATCCCTTCAATACCTAAGCTATTGACAGTTTTTAGCATGAAGAGCTGTTGAATTTTATCAAAGGCCTTTTATGCCTCTATTGAGATAATCATGTGTCTTTTGTCTTTGGTTCTGTTTATATGATGGATTATATTTGTTAATTATCATATGTTGAACCAGCCTTGCATCCCAGGGATGAAGCCTACTTGATCATGGTGGATAAGATTTTGATATGCTGCTGGATTCAATTTTCCAGTATTTTATTGAGGATATTTGCATTGATGTTCATCAGGGATGTTGGTCTAAAATTATCTGTTTTTGCTTTGTCTCTGCCAGGCTTTGGTATCAGGATGATGCTGGCCTCATAAAATGAGTTAGGGAGAATTCTCGCTTTTTCAATTGATTGGAATAGTTTCAGAATGAATGGTATCAGCTCCCCCTTGTACCTCTGGTAGAAATCGGCTGTGAATCCATCTGGTCCTGGACTTTTTTCATTGGTAAGATATTAATTATTGCCTCAATTTCAGATCCTGTTATTGGTCTGTTCAGAGATTCAACTTCTTCCTGGCTTAGTCTTGGGAGTGTGTATGTGTCAGGGAATTTATTCATTTCTTCTAGGTTTTCTAGTTATTTGCATAGAGGTGTTTATAGTATTCTCTGATCCTAGCTTGTATTTCTGTGGGATCAGTGGTGATATGCCATTTATAATTTTTCATTATGTCTATTTGATTCTTCTCTCTTTTTTTCTAAGAATTTTCAACCCAGAATTTCATATCCAGGCAAACTATCCTTCTTAAGTGTAAGAGAAATAAAATCATTTACAGACAAGCAAATACTGAGAGATTTTGTTACCACCAGGCCTGCCCTAAAGGAGCTCCTGAAGGAAGCACTAAACATGGAAAGGCACAACAGGTACCAGCCACTGCAAAAACATGCCAAATTGTAAAGACCACCAAGGCTAGGAAGAAACTGCATCAACTAATGAGCAAAATAACAAGCTAACATCATAATGGCAGGATCAAATTCACACATAAAAATATGAACTGTAAATGTAAATGGGCTAAATGCTCCAATTTAAAGACACAGGGGGGGAAATTGGATGAACAGTCAAGACCCATCAGTGTGCTGTATTCAGGAAACCCATCTCATGTGCAGAGACACACATAGGCTCAAAATAAGTGGATAGAGGAAGATCTACCAAGCAAATGGAAAACAAAAAAGGGCATTGGTTGCAATCCTATTCTCTGATAATACAAACTTTAAACCAACAAAGATCAAAAGAGACTAAGAAGGCCATTACATAATTGTAAAGGGATCAATTCAACAAAAAGAGCTAACTATCCTAAATATATATGTACCCAATACAGGAGAACCCAGAGTCATAAAGCAAGTCATTAGTGACCTGCAAGGAGACTTAGACTCCCACACAATAGTAATGGGAGATTTTAACACCACACTGTCAACATTAGACAGATCAAGGAGACATAAAGTTAACAAGGCTATCCAGTAATCAAACTCAGCTCTGCATCAAGAAGACCTAATAGACAGCTACAGTACTCTTTACCCCAAATCAACAGAATATACATTCTTTTCAGCACCACACCACACCTATTCCAACACTGACCACAAAGTTGGAAGTAAAGTACTCCTCAGCAAATGTAAAAGAACAGAAATTATAACAAACTGTCTCTCAGACCACAGTGCAATCAAACTAGAACTCAGGATTAAGAAATTCACTCAAAACCACTCAGCTACATGGAAACTGAACAACCTGCTCCTGAATGACTACTGGGTATATAACAAAATGAAGGCAGAAATAAAGATATTTTTTGAAAGCAAAGACAACAAAGACACAACATACCAGAATCTCTGGAACACATTCAAAGCAGTGTGTAGAGGAAAATTTACAGCACTAAATGCCCACAAGAGAAAGCAGGGAAGATCTAAAATTGACACCCTAACATCACAATTAAAAGAACTAGAAAGGCAAGAGCAAACATATTCAAAAGCTAGCAGAAGGCAAGAAAGAACTTCTGAATTCTTCACATAGTTCTCAAGTCTTGGCTTTCAGCTCTGTCAGCTCCTTTAAGCACTTCTCTGTATTAGTTATTCTAGTTATACATTCATCTAAATTTTTTTCAAAGTTTTCAACTTCTTTGCCTTAGGTTTGAATTTCCTCCTGTAGCTCAGAGTAATTTGATCGTCTGAAGCCTTCTCCTCTCAACTCCTCAAAGTCATTCTCCATCCAGCTTTGTTCTATTTCTGGTGAGGAATTGCATTCATTTGGAGGAGGAGAGGTGCTCTGTTTTTTAGAGTTTCCAGTTTTCCTGGTCTGTTTTTTCCCCATCTTTGTGGTTTTATCTATTTTTGGTCTTTGATGATGGTGATGTACAGATGGCTTTTTGGTGTGGATGTTCTTTCTGTTTGTTAGTTTTCCTTCTAACACAGAGGACCTTCAGCTGCAGGTCTATTGGAGTTTGCTAGAGGTCCACTCCAGACCCTATTTGCCTGGGTATCAGCAGCAGTCTCTGCAGGACCATGGTATCAGTGATGGAAGATGAAATGAATGAAATGAAGTGAGAAGGGAAGTTTAGAGAAAAAAGAATAAAAGAAAAGAACAAAGCCTCCAAGAAATATGGGACTATGCGAAAAGACCAAATCTGCATCTGATTGGTGTATCTGAAAGTGACAGGGAGAATGGAACCAAGTTGGAAAACACTCTGCAGGATATTATCCAGGAGAACTTCCCCAACCTAGCAAGGCAGGGCAACATTCAGATTCAGGAAATACAGAGAACACCACGAAGATAGTCCTCGAGAAGAGCAACTCCAAGACACATAATTATCAGATTCACCAAAGTTGAAATGAAGGAAAAAATGTTAAAGGCAGCCAGAGAGAAAGGTTGGGTTACTCACAAAGAGAAGATCATCAGACTAACAGCAGATCTCTCAGCAGAAACTCTACAAGCCAGAAGAGAGTGGGGGTCAATATTCAACATTTTTAAAGAAAAGAATTTTCAAACCAGAATCTCATATCCAGCCAAACTAAGCTTCATAAGTGAAGGAGAAATAAAATACTTTACAGACAAGCAAATGCTGAGAGATTTTGTCACCACCAGGCCTGCCCTAAAAGAGCTCAAGGAAGCACTAAACATGGCAAGGCACAACTGGCACCAGCCACTGCAAAATCATGCCAAAAAGTAAAGACCATCAAGGCTAGGAAGAAACTGCATCAACTAACGAGCAAAATAACCAGCTAACATCACAATGACAGGATCAAATTCACACATAACAATATTAACTTTAAATGTAAATGGACTAAATGCTCTAATTAAAAGACACAGACTGGCAAATTGGATAAAGAGTCAAGACCCATCAGTGTGTTGTATTCAGGAAACCCATCTCAAGTGCAGAGACACACATAGGCTCAAAATAAAAGGATGGAGGAAGTTCTACCAAGCAAATGGAAAACAAAAAAAAGCAGGGGTTGCAATCCTCATCTCTGATAAAACAGACTTTAAACCAACAAAGATCAAAAGAGACAAACAAGGCCATTACATAATGGTAAAGGGATCAATTCAACAAGAAGAGCTAACTATCCTAAATATATATGCACCCAATACAGGAACATCCAGATTCATAAAGCAAGTCCTGAGTGACCTACAAAGAGACTTAGACTCCCACACAATAATAATGGAGACTTTAACACCCCACTGTCAACATTAGACAGATCAGCGAGACAGAAAGTTAACAAGGATACCCAGGAATTGAACTCAGCTCTGCACCAAGTGGACCTCATAGACATCTACAGAACTCTCCACCCCAAATTAACAGAATATACATTTTTTTCAGCACCACATCACACCTATTCCAAAATTGACCACATAGTTGGAAATAAAGCTCTCCTCAGGAAGTGTAAAAGAACAGAAATTATAACAAACTGTTTCTCAGATCACAGTGCAATCAAACTAGAACTCAGGATTAAGAAATTCACTCAAAACTGCTCAACTATAGGGAAACTGAACAAGCTGCTCCTGAATGACTACTGGGTACATAACGAAATGAAGGCAGAAATAAAGATGTTCTTTGAAACCAATGAGAACAAACACACAACATACCAGAATCGCTGGGACACATTCAAAGCAGTGTGTAGAGGGAAATTTATAGCACTAAATGCCCACAAGAGAAAGCAGAAAGATCCAAAATTGACACCATAACATCACAATTAAAAGTACTAGAAAAGCAAGAGCAAACACATTCAAAAGCTAGCAGAAGGCAAGAAATAACTAAAATCAGAACAGAAGTGAAGGAAATAAAGACACAAAAAACCCTTCAAAAAATTAATGAATCCAGGAGCTGGTTTTTTGAAAGGATCAACAAAATTGATAGACTGCTAGGAAGACTAATAAAGAAAAAAGAGAGAAGAATCAAATAGATGAAATAAAAAATGATAAAGGGGATATCACCACCAGTCCCACAGAAATACAAACTACCATCAGAGAATACTACAAACACCTCTATGCAAATAAACTAGAAAATCTAGAAGAAATGGATAAATTCCTCGACACATACACAGTTCCAAGACTAAACCAGGAAGAAGTTGACTCTCTGAATAGACCAATAACAGGCTCTGAAATTGTGTCAATAATCAATAGCTTACCAACCAAAAAGAGTCCAGGAGCAGATGGATTCACTGCCAAATTCTACCAGAGGTACTAGGAGGAACTGGTACCATTCCTTCTGAAACTATTCCAATCAATAGAAAAAGAGGGAATCCTCCAAAATTTAATCACATTTCTATAATCTGTAAGTTTTACTACTCAAGACCAGAATAGGTTTTTTTCTGCTTTTTGGAAACTATAATAGCATGTTCATAATGTCACTTTCATAGATGCTATCAATATCAACTATCAAGTGTGTTGGTTTCTAAAATAAAATATTTTAGAATTATATTATTGAACATGTTCAATGAAATGTTTTTAAGTTGGCTATTTAAAAACTCTGTCAATCTTGAATTGCATGTGTAGCTAAAATTTTCCAGAGATGGAGAATAAGATGTAAAATAATTCATACAAGAAATATAAACTCAGTTTTATGAAATTATTTGCTTTTTTAAGAAATCTAATTACATTTTAAATAAATTGTTATTACCTGTTAACATTTCTGTAGCATATAATTTTATTAAGATTTTGCCTGTAAAACAGGTAACAATTAGAACAAGGAAGAAAAAATACAATAATGGTCATGAAAACAATTTCAGGAAAATACAATGTTTCTATGATGACCTAATTAAAATAATATAAAGAGAAAAGGGTAATATTTGTTTTACACATTATTGGTAAATTAAACCTGAGATAGTAATATGTAGAAAATGTTATTAATTATATTTTTGAGACCGTCTTACTTACTTTGACACTTAGAGAACCTCCAGCACAGGCCAAGAATTCCTTTGGCATTTTTTCCAGGAGAACACCTAACAGAAATGAAGTAGAGGTTCACGTACATAAAGGTAAATGAATACTCATCTTCTGCAGACAAGTGGGTGCAGGTTGCCAAGAGCAGGTCTTTCTTGGAAGTTGTGGAAGTGGTTATGGGCAACCATCTTAGAATAGGGGTCTGGAGCTCCATGGACAACTGATGCCTACAGTGGTGTCAGTGGGCCATATGATAGGACAGCCTAGGTGCTCTGTCTTATTCCTGGCCCTTGGTCCTTCCTCACCTGCTAGCTTTTTCCACAAAGAAATCAGGATGGCAACCACCAATGCAGTCCTACTAGAAGAAGGAGATAAAGAATGTCAAGGGCCACACCCTTCTTGGCACATTCAGTGATTTATTGATTAGCTGGTCAATAACTTATAGCAGAATGTGCTGCTGTGGACCCCCAGAGATCAAATTCTAGGAGGAAATTTGAGTGACACCTGCCTGAAGCTATACATTGGAGGAAGGATGAACAGGTCACCTGAAGTTTAGTGAGCAAGTGCCCCTAGCCAATCCAGGGAGACATGGGCTTGGCAAGAGCACGCAATAACTGTGGCATACAGCCAACATGCTGTGCTGTCAGGTGGGCATACAGGTGGTCCCTGAGTGGGAGAACCACCTCAAAGCCCTGAACTCACCCAAGAGATCCCCCAGCCTTTTGAATCACAAGCTCTACCTAGAACTGCAGGGTGGGAACTCTGCAGTGCCCTGGTAAAGTGGGGTGAGCAGCCGGTTACTGAGTGGCTTTCATTGCTCATTGCTCTGATGAGAAAACTGAGTCCGCATAGCCACAAGCCAGGAGGCACAAAAGCAGTGGGCTGAGGCATCACCTTTTTTCTTCACTGGCACCCATAATCCTCGACTTCCCTGGGCTTCCCTCGAGGAAGAAAATTCATCTTCATTATGAGTGTAGGCACAAATCAGGGAAATGGCTTGACTGTTCAGCAGCACTCAGGCAATGCGTGTACTGTTCCAAGCAGGTCCCATTTGCTTCCTGCCTCCAATTATTTCACCTACAACTTGTCATTTGTAACAGATCTTTGTCCACCCCAAAAGTTCTACGGTTTTTGAGATTCCCCTGAAGACTGCAAAAGCCAAGCATCAAGGGTCATACCTCTAGACTACTCAGACTGTGGTAGGAAGACGAATCTCTCAACTGCATTGACTCTTATGAGTCACATATAAATAGTGCCAGATCTAGGCAGAGGGCTGTCACATATTCAGATTCTTTTCTCGTCTCCATTCCAAAAGATATGTTAAAATTACAAGGAAAACAAGATACAAATCTGACAGTTCTCCCTTTTAAAGAGCAGCCTCAACCTGGCCACCCTGAACCACAATTTCAGGTTCTGGTTCAGCATGTCTCACCTTGGAAAATAGTTGAACTGGGGCCCCAGAATGTACAATAAAAATCTTGAGAATGGGCACCTCAGCAGCCTGAACACACTTATAGCAGGAACAAACCCTACCAACTAAGAAGCCATCTCATTAACCTGGAAAACTGTACCAGCAATATGCACACACATCAGGCTTTTCAGATAAACTCCTCTCAACTCAACAATTCAAGAAAAAGCAAAAAAAAAAAAGAAAAAAGAAAAAGAAAAAAAATGAATCTAGAGTCTCCAGAAGCAGCAGCTCCAGTGCCTGAATCAGCCCATACTATGGATGCAACTGACAGTGGTAACTTGACTTGGGCATAGCTGAAGACTGATCCTATATAAAAAATGCTTCTGAGTGTTCAGAGTTTCAAGTTAAAAAATCTAGGAGTGGCCTGGCCAGGTGCAGTAGATCAGGCCTGTACTTCCTACACTTTGGGAGGCAGAATTGTGTAGGTCATCTGAGGTCAGGAATTCGAGACCAGCCTGATCAACATGGAGAATCCTTGTCTCAACTAAAAATACAAAATTAGGTGGGTGTGTTGGCAAATGCTTGTAATCCCAGCTACTTAGAAGTCTGAGGCAGGAGAATCACTTGGACCTTCGAGGTGGAGGAGGTGAGCCGAGATTGCACCAACACACTCTAGCTCCAGCCTGAGCAACATGAGTGAAACTTTGTAAAAAAAAAAAAAAAAAAAAAAAAACAAACAAAAAAACTAGTAGTGGCCAACCTGGTGACTGGAGATTACTCTATATCTATGAGGAACATCTAAGCTCTTGGCCTGTCCCATGCTGTGGCATGAAACACAGGCCACACAGGGGAATGAGGCCTTTACTTTTTGTTAAATGAAGGATGATAGGTAAAATATTGTTCAGAAAAATGTGCTTAATAAAAATTCTATGCAAACTGCATGCTTTTTGCAAGTGTGCATGGTTATTCTGCTAAGCCCACTGACACTGGAGTTTTTCCCCACTATGTAAGTCCCCATTGAAACTCCATATCCTATTTACTAAATCTGGGTCTCTTCTTTGACATCTTGATCCTGGTGCCATTTACATGGGAGTTGAGTCAAATTTGACACAACTTACCCCAGAGTGAGGAAGGATTTCAGGTTCTGCTCAATGTGTTTCAAAGCTCACCAAGGCATCAGTTACAGAAGGATGCAGTTGTTCTCTTTATGACTATCATCTCAGACTCATTTCCTTAGATGCACCTTCAGTGGAATACCAAGAAAGATGAACAAGAAACACATCATGGTCAGAAGAAATATAAATGACTAAATAAACAGTGACCACTTGGAATGCAAAACAGAGCATTTCGCTTTCTCCTGTGGGCAGCCCTCAAATTGTGTCATCACTTTCTGGTTTCAGTGATGGTTTTTAAGCCCAATCCTGGCTGTGGAGAAACCTTAGGCATTAGGTGGTAAATACCTTCACTTAGCCCTGGTGAAACAAAGCTTTCTTTTTTCAAATATGACCACTGTGATCATGCTTCTAAGCAATATGGACAATGCACTACCTGAAAACCTATGAAAGGGAGATGAGTAGGTCTTAGGGAAACAATTTTCCACTTTTTTCAGTGGCAAGTTCAAACAACCGTGATAGTAGACAAATGTGCAGAAGAGAACAGCATATTATAACACCTCATTATGTGAGTTTACAACCATGAGTTTTCATTCCTAAGTGTGAGATCTCCAAATGAAAACCAGAAATTACTTCACTGTGCATCTATCAATGATTGATTGCACAACATTTTGTCTATCGCACTGAAAAGTATTCACCGAGGATTTTCTAACTGAACATATGAAGACATGAAAATATAAAATAGCAAATCCATACAATCATTAAAGAAAGTGAAGAAATGTCCAACTTCCCATATTAGTAGCATTTTTGCACATATTTTCATGTATATCTACCCATAAAGCTGATATTTTCATAAATCAGTTAAATGTCAAGTTAAAATAAAATAAAATAAAAATTTTCAGCTGAACTCGGTGGCTCACACCTGTAATTCTAGCACTTTGGCATGCTGAGGGGGGTGAATCACTTGTGGTCTGTAGATTGAAACCAGCCTGGTGAATATGGTGAAACATCATCTCTACTAAAAATACAAAAAAGAAAAAAAAATAGCTGGGCATGCAGAGATTGCACCACTGTATTGCAGCCTGGGCAATATAGCAAGATTCTGTCTCCAAACAAACAAACAAAAACTTTTTTTTCCTTTTTCAACAACAAAAAGACACACATATGGTCAAGACATGCATGGGTGGATTTGAGTCGGTGTGAAGTCTGTTCAGGAAAGAAGAAAGAAGAGTCAGTGCCCTGAATTGTGTGAGGAGGATCCACTGGGACACAAATAAAGAAGTAGTCATGGCCTCAGCTCAGCTTTACTGAGGCTTGCACAGGGCTTATGAAAGTAGCAGAAATGGCCCATGACAATGAATGCTAGATGAGCGTGTAACAATAAAAGATCTGCCCAGGGATCTTAGCAATCCTGCCTGGAAGCACTGACTGTACCCTAGTTTGGAGGCTTCTAGGGTAGAGTGGCTACCACAGAGCCACAGCAAACACGAGTCTTGACCACTATGGTTCATTCAGTTTAAAATAGCTCATTTATTCTGTTTTACAAAACAAAAAGTAAGGTTAAAAAAACAAAATAAAGAAATATAAAATAGAAATTAAAAATAAATTTAAATTAATTAAAACATACCAATGGAAAATTAACCAAAATAAAATAGAGAAAATAAATAAAAATGTAATTAAGGTCAGGGAAAATAAACAAAAATATGAAGATAATAAATATGATAAATAAGAGTAATAAACAGAAATAAAATAATTAGCAATATAATAAGATAAGAAAAATTTAAGAATGAGGAGAAAAAATAAAAATAAAATATAAAAAATGGGGAAAGAAAATGAAATAATATGAAGGGAAATTAATGGAAATAAATTTAAACAACAAAACAAAATTAAATAAAATGTTACAAACAAGATACAAATTGGGGAAAATTTGAAATGAAGAGAATGTAATAAGAAAATTAAAACAAAAATAGAAATGAAATTAAATTATTAATAAAAGCAAAGTAAATAAATAATAAAGAGAAACAAAATAAAGATAAAGACAAATATGCAGAGAAATAAAAGGGTAAAAAAATTTCACACAACAGCATAAAACATATTTACAATTACATATGACACATTTTCTCAGATAGGCAAACTTCTAAGCTAGATGAACATTTCAGCATATTTAAACAGATGGTAATAACAAAAGGTATTATTTCTGACCACAATAAAATATAACTGGAAGTTAAAAACAAAAAGAAAACCAGCACATCAACATATATATGAAAACTAGACAAATTCTTGAGCACACTATTTTTCAAGAGTTAAAACATGCAAGTTTCTTTAATTGTTAATGGCATACAAAATTATCTACAGATCTGTGAGCTCTCTTTCACAAAACCAGTGTTTCTTTTTGGAGAAATACTAAAATACCTAAAACATTTGAATCAATATTTTGCTATGTCACCCAGGTTGGAGTGCCGTGTCATAATCATGGCTCACTTTAGCCTTGAACTCTCAAGTGCAATAGATCCTCCCATCTCAGCCTCACAAGTAGCTGGGACTGAAGATGCACGTCATCATGCTCAGCAAGTTTTTATATTTTTTGTAGAGACAGGGTTTCACCATATTGCCCAGGCTGGTTTCAAACTCCTGGGCTAAAGCAATCCACTTGCCTTGGCTTCCCACAGTTCTGGGATCACAAGAGTGAGCCATCAAATATTGCTCTATAATTTCTATAAACATTCAAAAAACCACAAGTAGGCAAACAGCCTGGAAAAAAGGAATAAACTCAGAGGCATAATTCCTTTTTATTTCAAGACATATTGCAAAGTTACAGTAATCGAAAGTGTTGTGCTGGCATAATGACAGAAAAATAAATTTTGAAACAGACAAGATAAGTCAGATGTACTCAACTTATCTTAAATGAGGGTTCCAAACCCTCATGTTGCAGAACTTTCTCCTTACTTCAGTAAAATTGGGTTCTTGTCCCATGACTAGGAAAGATTAGGTCAGGGACACCCTGAAGGATGAGGAGTAGAGTTGATTGAGTAAAATAAAAGAAACAAAAAACTCTCAAGAAAAAAACAACTCTCAACAAAATGAGTGGGAGTTCTGTTTACGGGCCCCCACCTCCCATATTGCTGAACACCAGACCATCACACAGGAAGGGAAGAGGACTGACTCCTCCTCTCCACACAAGGGGTGAGATTTCCATGGCTCCACTTTCTTCCCCCAGTATGCAGGTGGACATTATTCAGAGACAATCATTTGGAAAAAGGCAGGCTTTATCTGAGACCAGCAGTCTGATTTTTCAGCCTTCTGGTTGTTTTTAGGTTTGAAGGTGGGATTTCACTCAAGACCCTTGGCTGTTCCCTAACTGTATTATTTCACCCAATAAAGAAGTACGTCTAACTGTCATTAGAATAATGATAAGGATAATGACAAAGACCACTTTTAAGTGCTTCCTGCTGACTGGGTGCTTTGGCTTGAAAAAAAATGGCTGTCAGAACTCCCTAAGAGGCCTATGTGTCCCCAGTTATAAGGGCCATTGTCCAAGGCTATGGTTGTGTGACTGGAGTTCTATAGCCTGAAGGTGAGAAGAATCAAACTGGGTTATTTAAAACAACAACAACAACAAAATGCAATAAAATGAAACAAGGGTAAGGGGGAAAGGACAGTTCACAGATTCCTGGGTCTTTTACCAATTTGCATAAGGAGAGGAAGAACATAGCCCAACTGGAACAAAGAAAAATTTACCCTTACCCTTTTTCAGGATGAATCCAAGAAGAGTGTCCCATAGTATTGAGACCTGATTACCTATCTGTTAAGAGAATACAGATAAGAAGAAATGAAAAATGTAACCATTTTTTTTCAAAGGAGTTCCAAGGGTTCAGGATACTTTCAAAAAAATTATAAAGTAAAGATGAATGCCTACTTATCTAGAAAGACAGAGAGGAGCAAGTGTCTCTTGTTTCCTTCTCTTACTAGCACATACCCTGGTCATGTTGACAGATAGGAGAAAGAACGTTCTCTTTCTGCTTTCAAACCTTGAATCCCTGAGTCCCATAATTGTTACAGGCTGCCATTCCTGAGTGTTCAGGCAGTTTTCATCCACATTAACAGGGAAACCTGGGGAGGGAAACTATCTTCTCTTACCTGCATATGCCCTATTTCCCCTGCTGTCAGTAGTTCTGGAGTTCACTTGACCTCATTTATGACAAGGATGCTGGTGTAATCTTTATCTATGAAATGGGAGGCTTGGCATTATCAGCTAGAATTAGTCATGTCCACCTGCACAGCTTTTTAACCTCCTTTATCATCAGCCTCTGAATTTCTCAGATTCAGTAGTCTTTCCTAGAGTGTCAACCTGAAGCATGAAATTGGGGTTGGGACAAAAATGTGTCTCACTGGATTACATGGAATTATTTCTTCACAGATCATTTACATTGGCTTTGATGGAACTCTGTTCAACAAGAAATTTCAGATAAGACTTTCTAATGTGAAGCCCAGCCATGGGTTTGTACCATTAAATACTTATGAATTGGGTGATTCTTTTTTCCTATGGCCCCATGTTAAACTTGGATCCCTGGGCCTGTCAGAAAGTGTCATGATTTACTTACCTACCACAGATAAAGCTGCATGAGGACTGTGTAGATGAGGTATGCATCCGATTTTTCCAAGGAGTTTTTGTTGGCTCTGCAAGTTGTGCTTGACTCCTTAAAGGGAAACAAACCATTTCAGTCAAGTCCTTGGTAAAACAACTGGTTTCTCCAGTTGTGTCCTGTTGCAAAAGAAAATGGATTATTATTACTCTGATGCAAGCAGCTATATTGCTATAAGTTTGGAAGACTCACAACTATTTTTCAAATTCTAGAGAAGCCAGGCAGAGAGAGGCAAACATGTTCCATACTTTGTTCACAGGAGTACAGCTTACTCAAATGTTAAAGGCTGTAAATAGCTCAAAAAATTTGCCTTGACTCTGGTAAACAATACAAGAAGAAGTAATGTTACAAGCAAAAGTCAGAAAAATTACTTCAGTTTTCTATTAGTCCAGTCCATTCAATTAACTCTTGTTTGTTTGATATTCATGAACATTTTAGCTCTTATGACCACTGTACATTTTTCTTGTATTCCAATGTCACAAGCTCCAAAGTTATTGGAAGCCTGCAATTGAGAGCACTTGTCAAAGATGTATAGCTGACTAAAAACCACTTTATAAAAAAAAATCAAAACAAGACAACAATTTCTGTGTATAACAAAATGTCCAGGGTAGTTATAGTCAGAAATAAGATTGACATAAAATTTCAGTTTATTCTGTGGTTTACACTATCTTAACATAACAATGTTAATGTGATTGACAGCATATACTTCAGATATTAGTATTTTAGAAATTCCATACAATTTTGGAACATGTATAAATATTATTCACCAAAATATCATCTACAGAATATTGAACACCATTTTGGCAATTCCATGTAACCAAACATGTCATATAATCCTGTTTACCTCTCCTGTGGATACTCCAGGGGTTCTCTTTAGTATCCAAAAGCCACAAGTTAGGAAAAACAATTTTGTAACTAAAGTTTCATTTTGAGAAGGATGTTACATGTTACAGGTTTAAAGCAATAGATGTTATAAAACAAAATTCCAGATTACCATAAATTACTTATTTAACCAAAATGATGACTTAGAAATGTAAAAAGCACAAACCTTTTATTAATTATTTGCAAATTTTGCTAAAGAACAGATATGTGCTTTAAGAGTACATTGGCTGGGCATGGTGACTCATGCCTGTAATCCCAGCACTTTGGGAGGCAAAGGCAGAAGTATCACGAGGTCAGGAGATCAAGACCATCCTGGCTAACATGGTGAAATCCTGTCTCTACTAAAAACACAAAAAATTAGCCGGGCATGGTTGCAGACACCTGTCATCTCAGCTACTGGGGAAGCTGAGGCAGGAGAATGACCTGAACTCAGGAGGCAGAGCTTACCATGAGCTGACATCGTGTCACTGCACTCCAGCCTGGGTGACAGAGTGAGACTCCCTCTCAAAACCAAAAACAAAAGAGTACCTTGTTGTGTTTTTATTTTAATGCTCAATTTACCAAAAAAAAAAAAAAAAAGCCTGTATAATACCTTTTTGAATTTAATTAGCGTTCATACAGAGAATTCCTTTGGCAAGATTTATTTTGACAATAGTTGTACAACTTGTTTGAACTTTTAGCTTTATCTTATGTAATTCAAAACAATTGGTTGACCATACACAAGAATTTATATTTCCATGCCTTATACTCTTTTATTAAAAACACATTTTACTGTTCTTACACACCTCATATGTAAATCTAATTCCAGTGGTTTCAATTACATGTTATAATGGTAATTTCTAGCAATTTTAACTTTAGGGTAAAACCAAGTATATACTTTTTATTTTTTATTATTTTATTTTATTTTTTTAAATTAATTAATTTATTTATTTACTATTATTATACATTAGGTTTTAGGTGGGAATTGAACAATGAGAACACACGGACACAGGAAGGGAAACATTACACTCTGGGGACTGTTGTGGGGTGGGGGGAGGGGGGAGGGATAGCATTGGGAGATATACCTAATACTAAATGACGAGTTAGTGGGTGCAGCGCACCAGCATGGCGCATGTATACATAGGTATATTGTTTTGCAGCCAAGGGTTTGAATTTTTCCAACATAATTAAAGGTGTGGTCAATTCCATTCATCCTCAGGTTTTACCAATTGTGAAGCAAAGTTAAGCTGTTCTCAAAAAGCAAAAAACAGTTTATAATTTAGCAAACATAGTATCTGACCTGCATAATTTAGTCCACCTACTCATATATTGATGACATTGTGTTTTACTGATCATCTTTAAGGCTGTATGTACTTCTCAATTAAATTTATTAGAGCCCTTTTTTTATATTCATCACACACACCCAACACATATGTAACTACACAGACAGGCAGATGAAAACCCAGTAGCCATAAAAGTTTTTGTTTGCCAATTTCCTGATTAAATTACTGCTCTCACATGCATGCATTAGAATGGCATGACAAAATAAAGAAAAAGAATTCAGTGGATGGAGAAAAAAAAAAAAACCCTTTACCAGCAAAACAAGATCTCAGGAGAGAAAAACATACAGGTCTTTTATATATGCCTATAATTTAGATATCCACTTTTAATTAAATTGAGCACACTTTAACAAAATCCTTTTAAATTTTTTACTTCCTGACTCTAGCAGCCCCAAGCACCCAGTATTTCTGGCTTTACAACTTTACTGCAGGTAACTTACCAGTAGGTCAGAAAAAATATATAAGGGAATTTATGAAGGAAAAGAGAATCTGCAAATGGCAAAAGTAACATGATGATATGAAACCAGAAGGGACTCACTTCCTATGCCAGGATTAAATCTGAGCCACCATTGTAAAATGGCAGAGGCCAAAATGAAACATCGCCACATGGTTACAGCTAATAGTCCTAAAACATAAAACAAGATGAACACCTGCAGCTAAATTTCATAACAAACATAGAGAATGGCACACAAAGCACACCAGATTGGCCACAGCTCATGACTAAACTCACAAATACCCTTTCACAATTAAAATTCTATTAAGAATATAAGCAGTGATCATTGGGATCCTAGCCCAGCAAAACCTTTTCTAAGAAGAAAAAAAGGCCTTTTTCTTAAAAAGTAGACTGCTGACAGAGTGAATAAAGAAAAACAAAAAGTCTTAAGCCTAGGGCAGGGAAGAAAATTTTCATTCCTATGTAACAGTTTCCTTCAACGGAGTGAAAACTTAATTGCTGTTGTATGAAGCTGGACCTCTTGGACTTTGAAGGGGAAAACACTGTAAATTCCTGGCATTTTACATCCCAGAAGAGATGGGGGTTAGAAGACGACATTCATCTCTCATCCCACATGTACTTTGGGATGCTTAAAAAGTAGACTGCTGACAGAGTGAATAAAGAAAAACAAAAAGTCTTAAGCCTAGGGCAGGGAAGAAAATTTTCATTCCTATGTAACAGTTTCCTTCAACGGAGTGAAAACTTAATTGCTGTTGTATGAAGCTGGACCTCTTGGACTTTGAAGGGGAAAACACTGTAAATTCCTGGCATTTTACATCCCAGAAGAGATGGGGGTTAGAAGACGACATTCATCTCTCATCCCACATGTACTTTGGGCTGTTATAGTCAGGTGTTGCACAGTTTCCTCTACCCTCCAGAGAAGTCCAAGGATGAAAGGCTTACAAGCAAAAGAGAAAAAAAAATTTGGTTTACATATTACCTTTCCTCAAGCCTCACATGTAGACACTGTTATGTTGTAGGACTTTTTCCTTACTTAGCTAAAACTATGATCTTGTCACACAATCAGAAAGGAATAGGCTAATGTACACACTGAAGTGTGAGGAGTAAAGTTTATTGGGCAAAATGGAAACAGAAAAACAAAACAAACAAACAAAAACTGTCAGCAAAGTGAGAGGGAATCCTGTTGGTGGGCCCCCACCTCACAGATTGATGAACACCAGGTCTCCACATAGCAACTCTAGATTCCATGCTCCACCCCTGCCAAAAAATGTGAATTTCCATGGCTCCACCTTCTTTACTCAGCACACAGGTGGGTATTATTTAGAGAGAAACAGTAAGGAAATGACCGGCTTCATCTGAAATCGGCAGTTTAGTTCCTCAGCTTCCAGCTATTTTGGGCTTGAAGGTAGAGTTTCGCCCAGTACCCTTGACGGTCTCCTCTCTCTATCACTCAAAATGTTAAAAGGTCCCTTGGCTATTTTCTGTCTATGTCACTCAAAATGAGAAAGGAAGAGTCACTAACAAATGGGTTGGAGAACACTGAATATCCAAATGATAAAAAATGTTGTGGTAAGGTTCATTATCACAAGAGTGAATGTAAAATGAAGTAAGATTTATTATTTTATAGCTGTTGGGAATTTTTTTATTGAATTTCTTTTCCAAATGGCTTAATCTTGGCATGTAAAAAGTCTCCTACTAATTATTGTAGGTTAGCTTGGTAGTCTGCCACTTTACTAAATTTCTTTATTTTCAAGCTTTTTATTGTAGTATTAAAATTTTGCTATATAAACAATTATGTAATCTGAAGAGACAATTAAATTTTCCCTCTTTTTATTTGGATTTATTTTGTTTATTTCCCTTGCATAAATGATCTGGCTAGAAGTTCCAGTACTCTGTTGAATAAAAGTGGTAAAAGTAGATATCATTGTCTTGTTCCAGGTCTCAAATAAAAATCTTTCTTCTTTTCCCATTCTGTATGATATCAGCTATTGATTTTTCATATGTTGTCTTAACTGTTTTGAGGTGCATACTATCTATATCTAATTTGTTCAGTTGTTTTAATCACAAAGACATGTTAAAATTTCCCAAATATTTTACTGCACCTAGAATAAAAAAAAAAGGTGCCTAGCCATGAACTTAATTAAAAAGATAAATCCTCTCTACACTATAAGTTATAAAACATTGATGAAGATAATAAAAAATGCAAAATTTTAGAGATGGTTTTTCTCATGAGTTATTTAAAAATTGTTTAAATGGCTATGATACTCAAAGTAATCTACAGACTCAGTGCCAAGTCTATAAAAATACCAATGCCTTTTTTTTTCACAGGAATGGAGAAAGCAGGCCTAAAATTTATGGGGAACAAAAAAACTCCCCAAACAGCCAAAGTAATTTTGTGAAAAAAATGAAGCTGAAAGCACAAAACTAACTGACTTCAAAATATATAGCAAAGCTCTAACAAGAAAAACAGCATGATACTAGCTTATAAAACAGACGCATAGACCAAAGTATACAGTGATCCCAGTAATAAATTCATAAACCTATTGCCGAGTAATTTTTAAGTAGTTTAGAATACACATTTAAGAAAAGACAATAGTTTCAATTAATGGTGCTAGGAAAATTGATTAAATGAAAGCAACTAGGTGCCTACCTGTTACCATATTAAAACAACTTACATAAAAATAAATAAAAGAGTTAAATATACAACTGATACCTACTATTTGGATAAAACATGGACAAATTCTTTACCAGATAGGAGAGGGAAAAATATTTTAAATAAGACCTCAAAAGCACGAGCAACAAAAGCAAAAGCAGGCAAGTGAAATCACCAGAATCTAAAAAATATTTACATAGCAAAAATAAATTGGCAGAGTAAAGGGATAACTTTCAGTGTAGAAGAATATATTTGCAAAATATACATATGACAAGGGAAAAAGATACAGAATATATAACAAACTTTACAACAAAAATAACACAAAATTTAATAATAGACAAGAAACCTTAAGTGACATTTGTCCAAAGAAGACAAAAATGGCCAAGTACATGGAAAGATGCTCAACATTATTTACTAATAGAAAACTGCAAATCAAAGCCACAGTAAGACACCAAGCCACTCCAGTTAAAATGACTATAATTAGAAATGATACATGCCTAGCCCTTTCAACAGGATGCATTGTGACATCTTGGGACCTATCATTTACATTATATGATTTAATGAGTCTCATGTGTGGACCCCACAAATAGGAGTAATTTTGACTCATGTAACTTGCTTTAGAAACATGAGTGATGTCTTTGATCTCTTTCTGGTAAAATGGTCTTAGAAGATTATTACAGCCTCAGATATTTTATAAAGCCCTTGGCTTGTACAGAGTGGCATAACAGAACCCAGCAGAAAAGTAAAATTGTGAGTCTCATATGCACGCTCAGCTGACAGTAAGGACTTTCACATTTCACATATATGAAGCCAACTCTCACTCATGAAAACAGAACATGTGTGGTATTGTACATATATTTATTTGGAGTATTCTGATACTATGACTGTTATACAAATATTTGCCAAGTATCTGTGTGATTTAACTCTCCAGTGCAGTTCCAGTCCATATACAGGATTGTGATATTTACCTGGGCCAACCACTAGATGATGTGACTTTCCTGCCTGAGCCCTTCTCTCAGTAAGTATTGTGACATATCACTTGATCTAACACACAGGGGATGTTACATTCTTGCCTGGGCCATGCCTACACAGAGCATTGTAACATTACCACTGTGTCCCCCACTTAGGTGAAGTAACTCTCCACTCTGGAATAGGCACTGATCACAGGGGACCCTGAAAACAGGGGACATATTTCCAGTCCAGGAACACACGTGAGGTGTTGCTCTTTTGAAAGGGCTATATTTCCAAAGGTCATGGTGACATATCTCTGGGCCTATCACCTAGGTTTTGGGACTCAATGCTTGAGACTCAGCCACACAGAGCATTGTGATATTAAATTTAAACCTGCACAAATGAGATGTAACACTTTCACCTTGGTCCTGTCCTAAGGGAGCCTAGTGACTTATCTCAGGACCCAGCAGCTGGGTGATGTGTCTTGTCTAGTTTCTGCCCATGTGTTAAATTATGACATATAGCTAAAGAAGCACCTAGGTGATACAACTCCCCTCTTTTGCCTACTGG
Organism: Pongo pygmaeus; assembly: GCF_028885625.2. Lineage (NCBI taxonomy): Eukaryota > Metazoa > Chordata > Mammalia > Primates > Hominidae > Pongo > Pongo pygmaeus. The sequence goes on along the minus strand of NC_072397.2, from coordinate 12,875,867 downwards.
GGAAATTGTGGCATATCTCTGAGCCCATGACCTAAGTGATACAACTGTCTTCCACTACCTGGGCCTTTAAAATGGTGGGATTGTGAGGTGTTGCTGAGACCATCGTTTAGGTCATGTGACTCTATTCTTTGTTCTGAAACATGCCCAAAAAGGAAAATTTTGACTCTTGCACTCAGATGAGGTTACTCTTCTGCCAGGGTCCTGAATAAAGAGGGAATTATTTCATACTGGTAGGACCAGCACCTTGATGATGCAACTCTCCTGCATATGCCAGAACCACAGAGGGTATTTTCACATGTCTTTAGCCCATTCTGTAGGTGTTTTAGCTCTCATCACTTGGCTAAATTTTTTCACACGTGGAATTGTTTTATATTTCTGGGTCCAGCACGCAGTTAACATGAAACTTATTTCTAGGTCCTACTTAGAGAAGGCATTGAGACATGCTGCTTGCTACATCACCTAAGTGATGTTACACTTTTTCCTATTTTTTTGTCCCCATATTGGATTATGACATATACCTTGCTTCAGTTCACAGGCATGATGGTCAAACTTATTTTGGGATTCAGTCAATTTTGCCTCTCAATGCTAGGTTTAGGGCAATAGGTAAAATCCTGGGTTTCATATTTGTACAAAGCTTGCAGAAGTTTACAACACTAATTCATATTGAATACACTCCTTGGGTGGTACAGAGAGCTTCATAACAAAGACCAGCAAAATGTTAAGATTCTGACTCTCATTTACACACCCAGGTGAACGTGAAAGTTCTTCACCATTCCACTTTTACAAAGCCCATTGTTGAGATACTGAGTCTAACAAGTAAAAACAGTAAAAGATTGAATTGTGACTCTCATATATGGTTCTGCTCACAGGTGCAATCAGGACTCAGTTTTGGACAAGGCTCACAGGCATAAAAATGAGTCTCATTCCAGAACTCAGCCTAAATAAGATATATTGACTATCATATGTGGGTTTAAGGCAATATATAAGATAGTGAGTCCATAGGATCATGTGGGTCTCAGAGTAGATTTCATCTCTTATGCATGCCATATAAAGCCATCAGATGTTGTGGTGGGTGTCGTGATGGCCCAGCACACACAAGACCTTGTGACTGTGTGTTAAACCTGTCACTCTTAAACCTGGAGTCAGGATGTATGCATGATGGTCATTCCCATTCTTGGAAATTTCCACTTGTAGTTTTGTAACATATACCTTTTCACAGCTTCCTGAGTGATTTAATAATTTTTCCTAGGTGTAGCCCACACAAATGATTTAGACATTTACCTATGCCGAGGACCTTGGTTGTTAGACAATACTGTCTTTACAATATCCTCAGGAAAGATATAACATGTCTCTGGATCCATTATCTAGGTTACCAGACTTTTCTCACCTACCTGAACCCTGCTACTAGTTGGGATTGTAGCATTTCTAAACACTGCATTCAAATCATATGACCGTCTTGCCTAGTCCTTTCAACAGGAGATATTGTGACACATCTCTGGTCTTTTCATTGAGGTAATATGGCTCTCATCTTCTGCCTGGACACTGCCCACATTAGGCATTTCTGGCCCAGCATTCAGGTGTTGAGAATCTTGGCTGTTGTGACTCTTTCATTATCACAGAGCAAATTATGACATGAACCTAGGCACAGCTCACATGAATAATAATTACTCTCATATGTGGGATCCCACATATAGGAGTAATTTTGACTTTCCTAACTTGCTTTAGAAACACCAGTGATTAAATATCTTTCTGGTAAAAAAAAGTTCACAGGAGATTATTATAGTCTCAGATATTTTATAAAGCCCTTTGTTTATGCAGAGAGTGTCATAATGGAACCAAGCAGAAAGGTGAAATTATGAGTTTCATATGCACAGCCACCTGAATTTAAGGACTGTCACCCTCTTACATATATAAAGACAACTTCAACCTAAGTGGTTGAAACAATGATATGTCACAATGACACAATATAAATATAAATATATATATACACACACACACACACACACACACACACACACATATATATATATGTCACCCATGAAAACAGAACATGTGTGGTATTGTAAATCTCAACTCAGGAATTTTCTGCCAGTGTGATTGTGATATAAATATTAGCCCAGCACCTGTGTGATTTGACTCCCCAGACTGGTTCCAGCCCACATATATTATTGTGATATCTACCTGGGCCAATCTCTCGGTGATGTGACTCTCCTGCCTGGGCCCTTCTCTCAGTAAGAACAGTGACGTATCACTAGATCCAGCACCAGGATATGTTACATTTTTGACTGAGAAGTGCATACATAAGTTATTGTGACATATTACTGTTTCAACCACTTAGGTGATGTAATTCTTCTCGTTAGAATAAGCCTTGTACACAGTGGAGGATAGTGACATAAGGCTGGGCCAGGCACACAAGTGATGGTACTAATTGCTAGGGCTATGCCCTAAAGATGAAACTGTGACAAATCTCTGGGCCTATCACCTAGATGATGTTACTGTCCTGCTTGGGTCCTGCTTACCTTGATAGTGACATATTGCTAGGCTAGGGAAACAGGACATGGAGCTCTTTCACCAGGGACATGCCTCTGGACCTATCACCTAGGTCATGTGACAATGCAAGGGACATGTCTCTGGACCTATCACCTAGGTGATGTGACTCCCTGCTGGAGTCCTGCCCACAAGGAGCATTGTGACATAAAGGTAGGATGTGCGACTATTTGTTGTAACTCTTTTACATGGGTCCTCTCTTAAGAGAGCCTTGTAACATATCTAGGATCTAGCGTCAAGCTGATTTGACTCTTCTGCCTGGCTTCACCTCACATGCTAGATTGTGTCATATATCTAGGGAAGCACCTATGTGATATGACTCTTCTCTTCTGCCTGACCACTGCCTATTTGGGACATTGGGCCTTTTATCTGGGTCCATGTCCTATTTGATGTGACTCTTTTCTTCTGCCTCAGTCTTTACAATGGGGTGATGTGATGTATTGCTAAACCCAAAGCTTTGGTAATATAACTCTTCTATTTTTCCCAAACCATGCCATGAAAAGGAAGTTTGATGTATTGCAGGGCCCATTACGTAGATGATGTTCCTCTGCTGCCCGTGTCCTGCATAAAGAGAGAATTATGGCATATTGCTGCCCCCACCCCCAACCCTGGTGATGTAACTCTCCTGCCTGTGCCAGAGCAACAGAAAGTATTTTTACATATCTTGGGCCAATTTGCAGGTGTTTTTGCTCTCACAATTTGTCTAGGTTTTGTATTGTGTCATATTGCTGGCTACAGCACCCAGTTAATGCAACCCTCATTAGTAGACCCTACCTAGAGATGGCATTGTGACATATTCACAGAAGGTAAGTTGTGCTACACTTCTGCCAGTTTGTTTTTCTACAAATGGGATTATAAATTTTATATTGCTTCCATTCACAGGCATGATAATCAAACTTAAATTGAGATTCCACCAATCATAGATATTTTGCCTCTCAACACTAACAACGCAATATGTAAAGTTATGGGTTACATATTGTTCAAAGCTCACAGAAGTTTACAACAGTAACTCAAAATTCTGTATACTCCTTTGCTGATACACAGACTTTCATAACCGGGACCAGAAAAATTGTAAGATTGTGACTCTTGATTACACATGCAGTGGGAGCAAAAGTTGTCACCATCTCACATTAACAAAGCCCATTGTTGAAGGTCTCAGTCTAGCAAATAAATAAATTAGAAAGATGGAATTCTGACTTTTATACGAGGATCTTGCTACAGGTCAGATGGTGATTATTTTCTGGAACCAGATCACAGGCATAATAAGGGGTCTTATGTCTGAACCCAGCCTGTAAGACAGATGTTTACTGTCATAAATGAATTTAGGCAATATGTAAGATTTTGGGTCAATATGAGCCCATAGGCCTTAGAATGGTTTGCAATTCTCATTCAGGTTGCATAAAGCCTTCAGATGTTGTAGTATGTCCTAAGCTGAAGAAGTACACATGTGAGATTGTGATTCTTATATACACACCTATCCTAAAAGATAAGGAGATTGTGAATACCCAGTACTACTAGGACTAGAACTCCGGTGTTGAGACTATGTTGTTTCAATTCTTTCTAATGGATGCATTTTGAAATATCCCTGAGTCAGAATCATAACAATGAGACTCTTCTACTTGAACCCAGGGAACAGGAAATATTATCACATATCTCTGGGCCTACCAACTAGATGATGTGTCTCTCCTGCCAGTGCCCTACCCACATGGGACACTGTGACATATCGCTAGATCTAGCATCTAAGTAATGTGACTCTCTTCTGCCTAAATCTTGCCCACTGACAAAATTGTGACATACCACTGAGTGGAAACCCTAGGTGATGTGACTCTCCTTTGTCCTGGACTCTGCCACAAGAGGTAATTATAATATATTGCTGATCCCAGTACACAGAAGATGTGACTATCCACTATATATATTTTTTTTCTTGAGATGCAGTTTTGCTGTTGTCATCCGGGCATGATTTCAGCTCAGTGCAACCTCCATCTTCTGGTTTCAAGTGATTCTCCTGATTCAGCCTCCCAACTAGCTGGGATTGCAGGCACATGCCACGTCACCTGGCAAATTTGTTATTTTTTTTATAGAGAAGGGGTTTCACCATTTTGGTCAGGTTAGTCTTGAACTCCTGAACTCAGATGATCCACCCCACCTCAGCCTCCCATAGTGCTGAGATTACAGGCATGAGCAACATGCCCAGCCAACTACCCACTGTTTTATCATCCCTGTAAACAGTGGGCATGATGACATATTATTGGAGACTCAACACATGTGATACGACTCTTCTTCCTGGCTCCTGACTAAAAAGGAGGTTAAAATGCTTCTCTGGCTCATCACCCACATGATGTGACTATTCTGTCTTGTCTCTGTCCAAAGGTGAGATTGTGACATATACCTGGCTTCAGCTTATATGCACAGTAAAAACTCTCATGCTGTTGTACCCAAGCGAGTTAGAAAAGCTCCACACTTTGAGATGAATTAAGAGTTCTTTATTAGCCAGCCACTGAGAGACAGCTAATGCTTAAAATTATCTTGGCCCTGAGGAAAGGGCTTGATTAACTTTTATACCTTGGTTTAGGAAGGAGGGGGTCTAGTTAAAACAATTTTACAGAAGTAAAGTAGGGAAAAAGTTATAGGATAAATGGTTACAGGAAAGTAAACAATTCCAGGTGCAGGGGCTTTAAGACTATTACAAGGTGATAGATGTGGGGCTTTGGACATTACCAATCAGATGAATTCCTGGGAACTGCAGATATAGCTTGCCACAGTATCTTATTGGTTAATTGCATTCTTGGATGTTCTGGGAGTCAGCTTGCACAAGTTAAGTCCTTGAGGAATGGGCTGCCAGTGAAAGAGCCAAGATGGAGTCAGTCTGGCTCTCTTAGCTAAGAGATAGTCAATTCAGGTGGAAACAAGGCTAGGTGATTAAAGGAAAAGGGAGAGTCTAAAAACAGAGTTAATAAAATCCAGGTTGGGCATTACATTCCCCATTTGTGTTTTTGGGGAATCAAATCATTGATTCCTCAGTTAAAACTAGGGGGTTATATTGAGTCTTAAGATACATAAGTTTGACAGAAACTATGCATTGTTTTATAAAATTAAGAAACCAATTTAATACACAATGCTCAAAAATTAAACTTAATAGTATGATGACGAGAGGTCCAGCTAATGCAGAGATTAAAGTACTTATCCATGGGTTCCAGTTGAACATGTTTTGATACCTGGGGATGTTATTTTTTTGTTCCTGTTGATGTCTGTCTAGATTTTCTCTAACTTTTGAAGTGTATCTTTTATGACTAAGAATGGTGGAGGAACAGTTAAATCAATTTTGTCAGGGGGTTTCTGAAATATAGGGTCACCTAGAGCAGTTGAAGGCCTGATTGGCTTTGGTGGGCTCCATGAAACTAAGTTTTTTTTTTTTTTTGGATGGTGAACATAGTCCCAACATCAAATCCTGGGATATAAAATCTTAATTCCCATGACAGGCCATAATATTATTGAGCTGAATTAGGGACATTGACAGTTACAGTAAGAGGATTACAATTTTTTCTAGTACATAATTTAGGACAAGAAGCACGAGTTATGGAATGAAGATCTGGTTGATCCCCTAGAGTAGGTGGTTAAAGTTACACATGTCCAATCAGAACAGAAAAAGTAATAAGTGTCTCAACAGCTAGCATCAGAGTGATTCCCAGGACAGAGGTAAAAGTCAACATTTTGGAGTTCTTTTTCTGCACCTTTGGAGCTTCCACATCCAGTTTGGCTCCCAGAGCATCCAAATCCTTCTGCAAGGTCGACACTTCCTACTTTTGGGACCAGAAGATTGTATTGCTCTTCATGGGTATGGCCTGGACATGGGAACAGTATACATAAATCAACTGCAAAGGAGACTTCCTCAGAGGTACCAGCCCTCCAAGTGGTGTTTGCAAATACACATCCTGTTGTGAAAGAGGTGAGGAGGAAGAAGTAGGAAGGTGCAGAGGACTTGACAGGCAAAAACAAACAAGTGAGGTAGATAAAAAGAATTAATCTAATGGCTTCACCTGACATAGGCACAGTTTTAAAGGGGTCTGACCCAGGCCTGGAGACCCATGTTTTTGTTGGGCTATGTTGGCCTTTCTGATGCAGGAGTGATGAATCTAAACAGGAATGCCATCCACCTTCAGAGCCATTGGCGTTGTGAGGATGATGGCATGAGGTCTTTTCTAAGCAGGAGTGAGTCCTTCTTTTTGGAACTTTTTAACAAACACTAGGTCTCCTGGCTGGAATGAATGGCAGGACCCCATCTGGTTAGGAATTGGATTGGGATGGGTTCCTCAAGCAAGTGGCAGGATGATATCTTGTACCTGTTGGGGAGAGTGTAGGTACTGTAATAAATTAGCTTGTGATATTTCTGCCAGTTGGGCATCTCTTAGCTTAAGCAAGATAGGCAGAACCCTCCAATACATGATTTTAAAATACGAGAACCCAGCCCAATAAGGGGTGCACCTTACTCTAAGTAGGGCTAAAGGAAGGAGACTTACCCAATTTTCACCGGTTTCTAAAATTAATTTTCTAAGAGTGTTTTTTAGGGTGCAGTTCATGCATCCTACCTGTCCAGAGCTCTGGGGTCAATAGGCACAATGGAGTTTTCACTGAATGTTTAATGCCTTACTGACTGACTGAGCTATGGACGAGGTGTAGGAAGATCCATTATCAGACTCTACAGCAGCAGGCAGCTCATATCAAAGGATGATTTCGTTGAGTAAGAACTTAACTACCATATTGGCAGTTTCATTTTTGGTAGCAAATGTTTTAGTCCATCCAGAGAAGGTGGCTGCTATTATTAGAAGGTATTTGTACCCAGCCTGGTGTGGTTTTACTTCTGTAAAGTCAATTTCCCACTTTTCTTCTGGTGAGTTTTCTTGGAGTTGGTGGCCTGGGCTGGGTTTAGGACCTTGCTTGGCATTAGCCTGGGTGCAGGTTGTGCACTCGAGAGCTGCTTGATTTGTTAGACTTTGAAGATGGGGGATTCTTCTTTGTTTTTGGTAGTCTTTCCTGCTGAGGTGAGTAGCCCGTGCTCCTGGTAGATAGCTTCATGTACCTGTGCAGTAGCAAAGGCATACCTGCTGTCAGTGTAAACATTAATACGTTTATCCTTACCACATCGGAGAGCCTGAGTGAGGGCGATCAATTTAGCTTTTTGCACTGAGGTGTTTGCTGGTAAATCTTGAGCCCACAACACATCTGTCTCCATGGTAACAGCTGCACTGGCCTTTCATACTCCCTGCTTGAGAAAGCTGCTACTGTCTGTGAACACAGTGGCATCTGCCTTCTCTAGTGGCACATCTTGAAGATTGGGTCAGCCAGTTTTGGTAGTTTCTAATAGTTCCTGACAGTCATGGATAGTAGCTGGATTTAAACACCATGTGGGAGAGAAAGTCAAATGAGGCTGATCTAACAGTAAACTCTGATACTGCAGGATGCGAGCATTTGACACCCATTTGCCAGAAGCACTTTGAAGTAAAGTCTCTAAGGCATCAGGAGCTTTAAGTGTTAAATTTTGTCCCAGAGTTAACTTATCAGTCTCTTTGACTAGGCTTGCTGTAGCCACTACAGCTCGCAGAAACTTTGGCCATCCAGAGGCCACAGGATCCAGCCTCTTAGATAAATATGCTACTGAGCATCTTCAAGGTCCTAAAGTCTGAGGAAGCACCCCTTTAGCAACTCCCTGGCTTTCATGGACAAACAAGTGAAGCAGCTTTGAGATATTAGGGAAGGCTAAAGCATGGGCTTCAGTTAATGCCTTTTTCACATTTTGAAAAGCCTGTTCTTCTGTGTCTGTCCAAATTAATGGGCCATTTTATTCTGTACCTATTGGATAGCCACCAATAAGATTTTTGTTTGTCCTTTGAATGCTTTATCAGCAGCCTTCTTAGCTGTCTGTGTTGCTTGTTTTTGTTTTTCAAACTCTCAGGTGTAAAAAACCTTTTGGGCTATTTCTAAAAGTGGGCTGATATTCATTCCAGTAAATCCCTCCAGTTTTTGGAGTTTTCTTTTAATATCTGGGGCTACCTGGGCCACAAATGCCAAATGAAGAATGGCTATTTTCAGGGGCAGCCAGGTCAAAAGGGGTGTACATCCAATAAGCCTCCTGGAAGCACTCTAAAAATGCTCCTTGTGACTCATTGGGCCCCTGGGTGACTTCAGTCACCTTAGACAAGTTTATGGTTTTCCAAGTTGCTCCCTTAATACTTGCAAGGAAATACTGGTGAAAATCATACAAGGCTCTCCTTTCACTTGAGGAATTTGGGTCACAGTCAGGCCGGGTAGAAGGAAAGACCTCCTCCAGGAGGTCTCTAGCTTCCTCCTCCAGTCTATTGGCTGTTGCAAGGAAGTGCTTTCTGGCGTCTCTCCAGATATGCTCTCTCTCCTCAGAGGTAAAGAGAGTTAAAAGGAGTTGTTGGCAGTCATCCCAGGTGGGCCAATGGGTCCAGAGTATGGACTCCATCAGTGATGTCAAAGCCTGGGGCTTTTCAGAGAAGGGAGGATTATGGGTTTTCCAATTATACGAGTCAGAAGTAGAAAAAGGGACATAAACCAAGAAGGGGCTGAACGCTCATCACCTGAAGGGACTTGTGCCTCTCTCAGTGATAGTAGAGGGGCTGCTTCCTCTCACCGTGGCCACAGTCAAGAGGCAATGGGTGGTGAGCCCACAGGGATGTCATCGAGGAGACATGGGATGACCCTAAGGGAGAAAGTTGGTAGTAAGGTGGTGGGACTGGGTGAGGGAGACTCTCTTCTTCTTTAGAGGGAGGCAGTACATGGGGAGCCAAATCAGCTGAGGGTGAGGCAAAAATGCGGCCTGGCTCAGGAGGACTTTGGAGGTGGAATTGTGAATGACGCATGAACAGAGCCATAGAGGAGGACTCCTGACCAAACTTAACCATTGATCTATATAGGGAAATTGATCAGGGTGACTGGGAGCATCAGTAACAACCCAACACATCGCTTGAACAATTGTAGGATTCAATGACCCTTCGGAGGGCCACCCAACTCCAAACTTTGGCCATTCTACTTTACAGAGTGTCCGGAGCTTGCCTTTCTTAAGGTGGACTCCATAATCCTCTAAGAAACCAAGAGAAAAATTTTTCAGCATACACTGGAGGGGTCTCCAACCCTTGCAAGGCCAGGAGGAGGTGTTTCCCTTTTTTTTGTTTGTTTGTTTTAGAAGACAATATAACAGAATTTGAGAAGAGATATCAGATCCAACGTGGACAGAGAAACTCACTCCCTGGGGGGCTGGAGTATCAGGAAAACTGAATTAACATAACCAGAAAGAACAGAATAACCACAACAGCTAATATCACTTGCCACACTGCTGTAGCTTTAAGATTGAGGGAAGGGGACTAGAGGCCAGCCCGAGGTCTCCTGGGTTGGTTGGATCTAGGTGTTCTCCCTCTTCTTCTTCCTCTAGACCTGTATCCTAAATACCTTTGATGTCTCCATGATTCAAAGGCAAATAACTCAAATTCAGCTTTTTCCTTTAAGGGTTCAAGGAGTGAGAACAGAGTCAAGTACTGGAGATGCTGAAATTGCTGTCACACCGGAAAAGAAGATGTGCAGTGTAGGGGGCAGGGATGAGGTGGAAAGGGTCTTAATGACTCGGGTCATTTTTAAGATGAGAGAGTAGCCACAGGGGAACAGAGCAGGAGACTAAATGAAATAAAGCATGATGGGCATAGAGAGGTGTGGGTTTTCCTACACAGTGTTCTATTTAAGGGCACAGGAAAAGTTACAAAATGACAAAAGAGGTGAGCAAGGAAATATGCAGGGTGGCTGTTTTGAACCCACCTCCTGTTTAATCTAGAGGAGGTCCAACCAGTTGGATGTGGGGTATGGCAATCTAAATGCCCACAACCTCCATGATGCCATAAATTCCAATTAGACAAATGCTCTTTACACTCCTTCCCATAACACCTGACTTGCCTCTGGCAGAAAAGACAGGACTGTGGTGGCCAGCCTAAATGATTGATGAGAAATTTAACCTCTTGTGACAAAAAAATCGGCACTAAGTACCTTGAAGAAGTTTTTACCCAGACATCTTGGGCAATACCAACATCCTGACATGCAAAACCTTGACAACCACTAAACAAGACAACAAAACACTAAACAGAACAATAAACATAAAAGAAAAAATTTGACCCTAGAGCATGTAAACAGTTTTGGCAGTTTTTTCCTTTTTTTTTTTTAATTAGACAGACAAGGGGAGGGGGTCCCATGATGGGATCAGTCAGATGCCCACTTGGCTGCTACCACTGAGGGGGCTTGTGCTCCTCTTAGCATTGGCAGGCCAGTATAAAACCCCAGCTCAGATCAAGCTATGCCCGATGCTGCCTTAAGCCTTATGAGGTTGCCACAGAACAGCAGAGGAAGGCCCACTTGAACTCTGTAGCTTTCACCATGGAGCTACAAACTGGAGGATAAGCACAAGCCCTTATCCTCCCCATCCATACACCATTCACATAGAATTTATGACAGTTTTTTTTTTTTTTCATCTCCTTCTTTCCTGGAGATTCTCCAGGAAACCTGAACAAGAGAAAGATGAGAGATAGAAAAAGAGAGAGAAAGAGGGAGAAAGAGAGAGAGAGAGAGACTGGTCTGCCAGAAACCAAGACTCAGTTCCCCAGTGTCCTGGGATGTGAACTGAGTCAAGGGAGGGTCCTTATCAGGATCACTTTCCACCCAAACCAAGACACAAAGATGCCTACCAGAAAACCAAGGCTCAACCCTCAAGTGTCCTAGAAAAACAGGCAGAGTCAAAAGAGGGATGCCCTCATCAGGGCGGCTTCCCTCTTACCAGAACCAGAACGAAGTCAAATCTGACCTGTCTGACTCTGGGGTCAGAAGTTGAGGACTCAGATGTTGAATTCTAGGGCACTCACACAGTAGTCGATCCACTCTCCTCTGGAAGATGGTCACCCTTTGGGGACCTGAAAATTCTTTTTTTTTCAGGTGGCACCCCCCACACAAGATTTCCATCCCTCTGGGGGAGCCCAGAGTGAGACTGGCTCTTGCCCAGCAGCATTAAAATCTCCCTAGGGCCTCCAAATGTTGTACCTGAGGGAGTTAGAAAAACACCACCGTTTGAGATGAATTAAGAGTCCTTTATTAGCCAGCCACCGAGAGACAGCTAATGCTTAAAATTATCTCGGCCCTGAGGAAGGGGCTTGATTAACTTTTATACCTTGGCTTAGGAAGGGGATGGGGTCTAGTTAAAACAATTTTACAGAAGTAAAGTAGGGAAAAAGTTAAAAGGATAAATTGTTATAGGAAAGTAGACAGTTCCAGGTGCAGGGGTTTTAAGACTATTACAAGGTGATAGATGCGGGGCTTTGGACATTGCCAATCAGATGAATTCCTGGGAACTGCAGATATAGCTTGCCACAGTATCTTATTGGTTAATTGCATTCTTGGATGTTCTGGGAGTCAGCTTGCACAAGTTAAGCCCTTGAGGAATGGGCTGCCAGTGAAAGAGCCAAGATGGAGTCAGTCTGGCTCTCTTAGCTAAGGGAGAGTCAATTCAGGTGGAAACAAGGCTAGACGATTAAAGGAAAAGGGAAAGTCTAAAAACAAAGTTAGTGAAAACCAGGTTGGGCATTACAATACCTAGACCCCGCTAGGAGAGATACATGGAATTTAATAGCCAGTCTTTTCGTTATGGGTAAAGTTCTATATCTCCCACCCTGTAAAAATTCACAGGAAAGTATGCTAACTACTCAGGCATATCATATAAAACCTGAGTGACAAAAATAGTGTCATAACAGGCACTGACAGCCAGGTGTTATCTTGACTCTTGCATCCACACACAGCTGACATGATTGTCATTCTCCTACATGAGCAGAGCCTACGAATTTTGTGCTAAATCTCACACACACACACAATAGATGGTTGAAATTGTTACTCTCATACATGAGTCTGATCCACAGGTGGTTTGGTGACTTTTGAATTATGATTCAGCAGAACTGCAGTGTTTTGACTCTCCTACTGAAAAACAATCTTTAAATGGGATTGGGGCTCTTATATATAAATCTTGCCCATTCTTGAGATAGTGACTCCTGTGCTTGGATCCAGCTCAAAGGATGTGTTCATTCACATACCTGAAGCTGGGACTTTTGTGGGACTGTGAAACTTACTTCTGAACACTTTCAAGTGTGTGATTGAGAAGTATGACTTTACCCAGCCTCTGAGTGTTTTCACTCTGTTTTCTAGGCCCATAGCACCGTGGAAATTGTGACATACTTGCAACAAGCACCTAAACTTTATATAACACCTTCTTTGTCAATGCAACGAAGGGCAGTTTTATGTGTCACTGGTACCAGCAACCAGCTGATGTAAAATCTTGGCCTGAACCCTGCCTACAATGAACATTATGGCTTTTATATAGGTCCTTCATGTAAATTATGTGACTTTCTTTTTTTTTTTTTTCTTTTTTTTTTTTTTTTTCTTTTATTATTATTATTATTATTATTATTATTATACTTTAGGTTTTATGGTACATGTGTGCAATGTGCAGGTAAGTTACATCTGTATACATGTGCCATGCTGGTGCGCTGCACCCACCAACTCGTCATCTAGCATTAGGTATATCTCCCAATGCTATCCCTCCCCCCTCCCCCCACCCCACAACAGTCCCCAGAGTGTGATGTTCCCCTTCCTGTGTCCATGTGTTCTCATTGTTCAATTCCCACCTATGAGTGAGAATATGCGGTGTTTGGTTTTTTGTTCTTGCGATAGTTTACTGAGAATGATGATTTCCAATTTCATCCATGTCCCTACAAAGGACGTGAACTCATCATTTTTTATGGCTGCATAGTATTCCATGGTGTATATATGCCACATTTTCTTAATCCAGTCTATCATTGTTGGACATTTGGGTTGTTTCCAAGTCTTTGCTATTGTGAATAATGCCGCAATAAACATACGTGTGCATGTGTCTTTATAGCAGCATGATTTATAGTCCTTTGGGTATATACCCAGTAATGGGATGGCTGGGTCAAATGGAATTTCTAGTTCTAGATCCCTGAGGAATCGCCACACTGACTTCCACAAGGGTTGAACAAGTTTACAGTCCCACCAACAGTGTAAAAGTGTTCCTATTTCTCCACATCCTCTCCAGCACCTGTTGTTTCCTGACTTTTTAATGATTGCCATTCTAACTGGTGTGAGATGGTATCTCATTGTGGTTTTGATTTGCATTTCTCTGATGGCCAGTGATGGTGAGCATTTTTTCATGTGTTTTTTGGCTGCATAAATGTCTTCTTTTGAGAAGTGTCTGTTCATGTCCTTCGCCCACTTTTTGATGGGGTTGTTTGTTTTTTTCTTGTAAATTTGTTGGAGTTCATTGTAGATTCTGGATATTAGCCCTTTGTCAGATGAGTAGGTTGCGAAAATTTTCTCCCATTTTGTAGGTTGCCTGTTCACTCTGATGGTAGTTTCTTTTGCTGTGCAGAAGCTCTTTAGTTTAATGAGATCCCATTTGTCAATTTTGGCTTTTGTTGCCATTGCTTTTGGTGTTTTAGACATGAAGTCCTTGCCCATGCCTATGTCCTGAATGGTAATGCCTAGGTTTTCTTCTAGGGTTTTTATGGTTTTAGGTCTAACGTTTAAGTCTTTAATCCATCTTGAATTAATTTTTGTATAAGGTGTAAGGAAGGGATCTAGTTTCAGCTTTCTACATATGGCTAGCCAGTTTTCCCAGCACCATTTATTAAATAGGGAATCCTTTCCCCATTGCTTGTTTTTCTCAGGTTTGTCAAAGATCAGATAGTTGTAGATATGTGGCGCTATTTCTGAGGGCTCTGTTCTGTTCCATTGGTCTAGATCTCTGTTTTGGTACCAGTACCATGCTGTTTTGGTTACTGTAGCCTTGTAGTATAGTTTGAAGTCAGGTAGCATGATGCCTCCAGTTTTGTTCTTTTGGCTTAGGATTGATTTGGCAATGCGGGCTCTTTCTTGGTTCCATATGAACTTTAAGGTAGTTTTTTCCAATTCTGTGAAGAAAGTCATTTGTAGCTTGTTGGGGATGTCATTGAATCTCTAAATTACCTTGGGCAGTATGGCCATTTTCACGATATTGATTCTTCCTACCCATGAGCATGGAATGTCCTTCCATTTGCTTGTATCCTCTTTTATTTCATTGAGCAGTGGTTTATAGTTCTCCTTGAAGAGGTCCTTCACATCCCTTGTAAGCTGGATTCCTAGGTATTTTATTCTCTTTGAAGCAATTATGAAGGGGAGTTCACTCATGATTTGGCTCTCTGTTTGTCTGTTATTGGTGTCTAAGAATGCTTGTGACTTTTGTACATCGATTTTGTATCCTGAGACTTTGCTGAAGTTGCTTATCAGCTTAAGGAGATTTTGGGCTGAGACAATGGGGTTTTCTAGATATACAATCATGTCATCTGCAAACAGGGACAATTTGACTTCCTGTTTTCCTAATTGAATACCCTTGATTTCCTTCTCCTGCCTGATTACCCTGGCCAGAACTTCCAACATTATGTTGAATAGGAGTTGTAAGAGAGGGCATCCCTGTCTTGTGCCAGTTTTCAAAGGGAATGCTTCCAGTTTTTGCTCATTGAGTATGATATTGGCTGTAGGGTTGCATTGACAGCACCTATTATTTTGAGATACATCCCATCAATACCTAATTTATTGAGAGTTTTTAGCATGAAGGTTGTTGAATTTTGTCAAAGGCCTTTTCTGCATCTATTGAGATAATCATGTGTTTTTTGTCTTTGGTTATGTTTATATGCTGGATTACATCTATTAATTTGTGTATATTGAACCAGCCTTGCATCCCAGGGATGAAGCCCACTTGATCATCATGGATAAACTTTTTGATGTGTTGCTGGATTCAGTTTGACAATATTTTATTAAGCATTTTTGCATCAATGTTCATCAAGGATATTGGTTTATAATTCTCTTTTTTGGTTGTGTCTCTGCCTGGCTTTGGTATCAGGATGATGCTGGCCTCATAAAATGAGTTAGGGAGGATTCCCTCTTTTTCTATTGATTGGAAAAATTTCAGAAGGAATGGTACCATTTCCTCCTTGTACCTCTGGTAGAATTCGACTGTGAATCCATCTGGTCCTGGACTCTTTTTGGTTGGTAAGCTATTGATTATTGCCACAATTTCAGAGCCTAAAACAATTTTTGTAAAAACAAAAAACCAGCTGCGGGATTCATTAATTTTTTTGAAAGCTTTTTTGCGTCTCTATTTCCTTCAGTTCTGCTCTGATTTTAGTTATTTCTTGCCTTCTGCTAGCTTTTGAATGTGTTTGCTCTTGCTTTTCTAGTTCTTTTAATTGTGATGTTAGGGTGTCAATTTTGGATCTTTCCTGCTTTCTCTTGTGGGCATTTAATGCTATAAATTTCCCTCTACACACTGCTTTGAATGTGTCCCAAATATTCTGGTATGTTGTGTCTTTGTTCTTGTCGGTTTCAGAGAACATCTTTATTTCTGTCTTCATTTTCTTATGTACCCAGTAGTCATTCAGGAGCAGGTTGTTCAGTTTCCATGTAGTTGAGTCGTTTTGAGTGAGTTTCTGAATCCTGAGTTCTAACTGCTTTTCTGCCCCTTGCAATTATCCACACTTTGGTAGTTCTTTTTTTTTTTTAATGTAAACTATTAAGGTCACAGCTTCTATATTTACTCAGATTCACTTTTTGAAATGAATCTTTTATGTCATGCTCCAGCAATATCTCTGCAGGAAAATGATAAGAGTCAGCTGGAAAAAAAAAAAAAAAGAACGTAATTCCCATGTCATTAGACACTGATGAATACACTTTACAAATGTATAATTGTACAAAACACATTAACTAGGTGACAATAAAATACCACAGGTTCTAATTCCTTTATAGACATATAAACTTAACAGAATTATACTGACCAAAATGTCATTGTGAAAAGTCTAAGAACCAGTTAAACTTTTGCTATTCTTTATCCTATTATGAGTATAAATATAAACTCCTAACTTCTGCCTTACCCCCCAAAAAATAAGTAAAATTGTGGCATCTTTGTCAATGCTCCTGGGTTTTTTTTGACCTTAATAAAGACTAATTTGTATATTCCATGACAGTATTGAAAAGAAAGGTGGTGCACTTTTACACTTTTGGACAGCTAAAACCAAACGTAAATGACTGTCACAAGAGAAGAAAGATGTTAGTATCATTGACAGACAATGGAAATAACATCTGACTACAAGACCTTAACAAAAAAACATGAAGAATGGCCAGGAGCAGTGGCTCATGCCTGTAATCCCAGCACTTTGGGAGGCTGAGGCCAGAGAATCACATGAGATCAGAAATTCAAAATCAGCTAGGTTAACATTGTGAAACCAGTCTGTAATAAAAATACAAAAATTGGCCAGGTGTGGTGGCAGTCTGCCTGTAATCCCAGCTACTTAGAAGGCTGAGGCAGAAGAATTGCTTGAAGCCAGAAAGTGGAGTTTGCAGTAAGCCAAGATTGCACCATAGCACTCTAGTTTGGGAACAAGAGTGAAAAAGCAACTCAAAAATACATACATACATACATACATACATAAAAATAAAAAAAAGGGGAAACTTTTTTAACTAAAAAACACACAGGACCAGGGGAAATATTCATAGAACAGGGTTGAGAGACTCCAAGAATCTCTAGGCTAAAACTTGGTAACTTATTTTTCAAGACAAAAGACACTTAATAAAGATTTGATATGTGGCTTTTTATTATAAAAATTGCAACGTAAGATTACAACATATAACAGGCCAGGTGCGGTGGCTCACGCCTGTAATCCCAGCAGTTTGGGAGGCTGAGACGGGAGGATCATGAGGTCAGGAGATCGAGACCTTCCTGGTTAACACAGGGAAACCCCATCTCTACTAAAAAATACAAAAAAAATAAAATAAAATTAGCCAGTGTGGTGGTGGGTGGCTGTGGTCCCAGCTACTCAGGAGGCTGAGGCAGGACAATGGCATGAATCTGGGAGGCGGAGCTTGCAGTGAGCCGAAGTTGCACCACTGCACTCCAGCCTGGGCGACAGAGTGAGACTCCATCTCAAAAAAAAAAAAAAAAAAAAGATTACAACATATATTGAACATCAGGGTAATGTAACTCACGCAAAAATAAAAATAAATATTCAGGAATCAATTATTAAAAATGAAGATGGAAAAATTACTTGAGACAATTAGATTTAAATTACAGAGCTATTTTTTTAAAAGAAAAAAGTAAATTACCCTAAACAATCAAAATTACCATCTCAGTGATGCTCAGTGACTAAAATGGAAATAAACAAAACAAAATAAAAGAACGAAAATATTTCCGACAGAAACAGAAGAGAGTGACACAGTCAAAACACATGAAAAAAAAAAAAAGTCTAAGCAAAATACTGTATCCAGCTACAGTATCCTTCAAAATAATAATAAAAAACTAACTATGTCATGATCTATATCAAGATCTAACTATGTCATGGCTTCAAGAGACTCACTTCACAGCTAATAATAAAAAAAAACCCTGAAAATTCCAGGATGAAAAACAAATTCCATGCAAGTATTAACAAAATGAAATGAGAAGAGGCTGCCATTTATTAAGTTGACAACTGTCATATTTAATAAAATTTACTTTTAGTCAAATTTTACAAGAGACAAAGTAGGACATTCAATTATAGTAAAAAGGTTCATTCACTGAGAACCTATACATATATTACTGTTTTCCCAAACACATGAAGTAAACATTGACAGAATTGATGCCAAAACATACAGCAATATAATAATGGATGCATACATCAATATCCCACTTTCAGTAAAAAATAAACAAGGCAGAATATTAATAAGGAAACAATAATTGAAGGAACTATACAACAACTACAGTTAACAAATGTATACAGACAACAGAATACACATCCTTTTCAATAGCTCATAAAACATTTTCCTATGTGAACCATCTGTGACACCACAAAAGAAGCCTTAACAATTTTTTAATTGAAATTTTATGGTTATTTACAGCCCGAATGGAATGAAACTAGAAATCAGTAAAAGAAGAAAAGCTGAGCAATTCAAAAAATATAAATATTAAAATATATAGTTTTTTTTTTCTTTTTCAAAATTTCTTTATTGATGGAGTATCACTCTGTCACTAGGTTGGAGTGCAGTGGCAAAATCTCAGTTCACTGCAACCTCCAGTTTCTAGGGACAAAGGATTCTTCTGCTTCAGTCTCCCAAGTAGTTGGAACTACAGGCATGAACAACCACACCCAGCTAATTTTCTGTATTTTATTAGAGATGTGGTTTTACCATTTTGCCCAGAATTCTCTCAATCTCCTGATTTCTCCTTGCATCATCCTCGGACCCTCAAAGTGCTGGGATTACAGGCATGAGCCACCATGCTCAGCCAACAACACACTTTTGAGTAGGCTTTTTTTCAATGGTTGGAAGACATAATATTGTGAAGAAGTCCATGTGCTTAAAGTGACCCAATGCTCAACATATCCCTTTTTAATTTTAATTATATTTTTGAAGTGAAAAATGAGAACACATGGACACAGGAAGGGGAACATCACACTCTGGGGACTCTTGTGGGGTGGGGGAGGGAGGAGGGATAGCATTAGGAGATATACCTAATGCTAAATGATGAGTTAATGGGTGCAGCACACCAGCATGGCACATGTATATATATGTAACTAACCTGCACATGGTGCACATGTACCCTAAAACTTAAAGTATAATAATAATGATAATAAATAAAAATAAATAAAAAATAGAAAAAAATGAAAGGATCTCAAAGGACTACAAAAGGCCTGACAATCTTGAAAAATAAGAAAAATATTGGAAGCCTTACAAGTTAACAATTTTCAAACACACGCAAAAACCTACAGTAACCAAAGCACTTTGGTAGGGCTGTAAAGGTGGAACACCAAAGTAATGAAACAGAATGCAGCACAGGAATAAACCCTTGAGTGCAGAAGGGAGACATAACATCTAGGTTTTGCAATCAATCGTATGTCACAATTCCTTTGGTGGAAAGTACTCAGGCAGGGGAGGAGAATTACATTACCTCGATGCTAGTTTCAGCGATATTTCAAAATGTCCTTGGGGGCAGGGCACAGGCTGAAGAGACATATCACCTAGCTGATAGACCCAGAGATATGTGATAATATACCTTGATGACACGGCCCAGACAGAAGGGTCACATTATTATTATTCTGACCCAGCGATATGCAACAATGCAGCCATGGGAAAAAAATAGAGCCACAATCTCACAACACCTGGATATTAGGCCCACTGACATGACACAATCTCAGCGTTTTTGAGGTTGACACCTTTAACTTTTAGCTGAGGGTGTATATTAGAGTCACAATCTCACATGTGAGCTTGGTCAGTGTATGACACTCCCTACAACATCCAAGGGCTTTATAAAACCTGCATGAATTGGCAGGGCATGGTGGCTCACATCTGCAATCCCAGGAATTTAGGAGGCTGTGGCAGATAGATCATAAGGTCAAGAGTTCAAGACCTACCTGATCGTGAAACCCCATCTCTACTAAAGATGGTGAAACCCCATCTCTACTAAAAGTACAAAAAAATTAGCCCAGGGCAGTGGCAGCCTCCTATAATCCCAGCTAATTGGGAGGCTTAGGCAGGAGAATCTCTTGAACTCATAAGGCAGAGGTTGCAGTGAGCTGAGATTGTGCCACTGCACTACAGCCTGAGTGACAGAGTGAGACTCTTTAAGGCCCAAGTGCTCATATGGACTCACAATCTTACATATTGTCCTAAACCCTAGTTTGATAGTCAACATCTCTCCTATAGAAAGGGTTAAGGGAGAAGATTCATTATTATGTCTCGGTCCAGAAATGAGTCATCATTCCACATGTGGCCAGATCAACATATAAAAGTCACAATTCCGACTCTGCTGTATTTCCTTGTTACACTAAGGACCTCAAAAGTGGGCATTGTAAATGTGAGATGGTGAAAACTTTTAATTTCACCAGGGTTCATAGATGAGAGTCCCAGTCTAAACTTTTTGCGGGGTCCTGTTATGAAACTCTCTATCAACAAAGAGTTTATACAATGTAAGTTAGTGTTGTAAGCTTCTGTCAGCTTGGAACAAATACGCAACCCAAAAGTTTACCTACTGCCCTCAGCTTAGCAATGAGAGGTGAAATATCTCCTATTGACTGAATCCAAATATAAGTTTGATCATCATGCCTGAAAAACGAATCAAGGTGTATGTCATAATCCCATTTATAGGCATTAAAGTAGGCAGGAGAGTAACATCACACAGATGCTGTGTCACATGTGTCACATGTGATGCTGTGTCACAATGCCTTCTCTAGGCAGGGTATAGGAAGTTGGATCACACTAACTGGGTGCTGGACCCAGCAATATGACAACATCCTACATGCAGAAAAAAGTCCAGCCAAGTTATGAGAGGCAAAACACCTATATAATGGGTGCAAGATGTGTCAAAAATCCTTCAGTTACTCCAATACAGGCAGGAGAGACACACCATAAGGGTGCTGAGACCAGCAATATGCAATATGCCATAAACTTCTCTTTATGCAGAACCCAGACAGAAGAGTAACATAATCTGAGTGCTGGGCCATGCAATAAGACAAAATAGTTATTTTGTGGGCATGGATCAAAAAAAGAGGTGAGTCTCACATCCTGAATGCTGGGCTCAGCAATGTGCCAAAATCCTCCTACTGCGAAGGCCCAAGCAGACAAAGAGCATCACATCACTTAGGTCCTGGGCTCAGAGATATGTCCCAATGTCTCCAGTAGGCAAGGCTCAGACAGATGAGGAAAGTCATGTCATCTAGGTGCTTCCCTGGAAATATGTCACAATGTAACACATTGGCAGAAACCAGGTAGAGGAGCCATATCACTTGCATGATGGGTCCTGAGATATGTCATGAGGCTGTCTTAGGACAGCACTGAGCAAAGAAAGTTACATCATCTAGATGTAGGTTTTCTGCTTATTCCACAATGCTTTATTTGGGTAGGGCATAAGGAGGGAGTCACTTTACCTACGTGATAGCATTGAAATATGTCACAATGTCCTCTATGAAGCATAGCCCTGGCAAAAGAGTACCATCAACAGTGTGCCTGGCCTAGAAATATGTTACTCCAGGTTGGAAAGGCCCGAGCAGTAGAGCCATACACCTAGGTGACAGGACCAGATATAAGTCACAATGACCTCCTTGGAACACGGCTCTGGCAAAATAATAACTTCAACTCTGTGCCTGGCCTTGCAATCACTATCCTTCCTTTGTGCATGGCCCACCCCAGAGAGCAGAGTTACATCACCTATGAAGGGGACACAGAAATATGACACAATAATTTTGGTAAGCATCATGCAGGCAAGAATATAACAATTGCCTGGGTGCTAGATACAGTTGTATCTCACAATCCTTACTTAGAGAATGGACTAGGCAGGAGAATCACATTACCTTGAGGTTGGCCTAACTAGATATCACAATCCCATATTTGGGCTGGAATAAATATGGAAAGTCAAATTACACAGTGCTTGGCAAATATCTATATCACACAGTGTTAGATAATTGCAAAGGTGAGATTTACAATACCACACTTATCCTGTTTTCATGGGTGATATTTGGCTTTATCCATGTGAGATGATGACAGTCTTTACGGTCAGCTGGGTGTGCATACAAGACTCACAATTTCACCTGTGTTCTGAGCCCTGCTTTGTCTCTGTCTCTATAACCGAAGACTGTAAAATATGAGTGAATGTTGTAATCTTTTGTGACATTTGCATAAGAACATTATTCAGGACATTATGCATGTACCTAAACTTGGTTATAAGAGTCAAAATAAGCTCCATTAGCTGAATCCCCATATAACAGTCATTATCATTCCTGTGAACCATGCCTAGGTGTTTGGTCAGAAATGTCACAAAACTTGTGTTCTAGGTCCAGTTCTGTGGCACAGTGTCCACCTAAATGGTGGGCCCGAAAATATGACAGAATACCCCTTGTTAACAGGGCCCAGGCAGGAGTCACGTCATTTGGAGGCAGTGTTTAGAAATGTTACAATTACCAAAGGAAGTGGATTATAGGCAGTTGAGGAGAGTCACGTAACCTAGATGGCGGGTCCAGAATTATATTACAATCCCCCCTGAGGACCTTCTTAAAATAGCACAGTCAAATCACCAAGGGGGTTGGCCCAGGTATTTGTCAAAATCTCATTTGTGGCCATACCAGGCAAAATTATCAAATCATTCTGGAGCTGGGCAAAGGTATATGTACACAATTATACTTGTGGAGAGGTTTGAAAATAAAAGTCATTATCTTGCACATGTTCTGCCTCCATGTATATGTGTTGTTATTAGGCTTTTGTTATGGTTTCAGATATATGGCACAATATCACCTGTGGACACAGAGAAGACAAGAAAGTCACATCACCTACATGGGTGAGGGTCCTGTGAGATGTCACAATCCCCCTTGTGGGAAGCCCCTTATAAAAAATTCACATCACCTGGATGCTGGTTTCAATGACGTATCAAAAACCTCTCAGTGGGAAGGCCTTTGGAAAAGGAGGAGACTCACTTCACCTAGGCAACTGGCCTAGATGTATGTCACAGTGTCTGTTCTGTGCAGTACCAAAACTGGAGAATGACCGCACATTGATGTTCATCCCAACAATATGTCACAATCTCCTTGTAAGCAAGGCACAGGCTAAAGCAGAAAAACATAACTAGGTGTTGAGCCAAGTGATATGTTACAATGTTTTCTGTTGGCAGAACCCAAGAAGTAGAATCACATCACCCAGGTGCAGTGCCCAGTTATGTGTCACAATGCACTGAGAGTGCTTGGCCAAAGCAGTATAAGATTGTCACATCACTTACATGATGAACCCAGATATAAGACACAGTTCTCTTTATAGGCAGATTTCAGGCAGATAATTCACCTCATCGGGGTGATGGTCCCAGGGATATATAAAAGTACCATTTTGAAGGCATAACCAAGGAAGGTGTTATACTTGGCTTAGGTGTTTGTTCCAGGTATGGCACAATTTCATCTGTGGCCCGGAACTGGAAGAGATAGCCAAATTATTCATATGCAGGGCAAATTTATTTGTCCCAATCACACTCTCAGAAACATTCAGAAATAAATTTTTTATCCCACATGAATCCTGGTTTTGTGTACTTGAGTTAACTCTTTCTATGAGTTGGGTCAAAGTATGAAAGTCACAATCCCAACCATGGGCAAGATCATGTATAAGAACCTCAATCCTACTTGAATATTGTCTTCCAGTAGGAGAGTCACAGCATCACAAGTGTGTGAATCATATTTCAATGTTACCAAACCACCTGTGAATCAGATCCATGTATTACAGTAATTATGTCAACCTTTGACTGCTTTTTATGTGTGAGATTTAGTACCACATTCCTGGGCCCTGTTTATGTGTGAGAATGAGAATTGTGTCAGCTAGGTGTGCATACAAGAGTCACATTCTCATCTGCTTGCTGTTCTCTGTTATGACACTCTGTACCAATAAAGCTTTATATGACATACCACAGCATTATAATCCTTTGTGAACTTTACTCGAGTGAAAAACCCAGGACCTTACCCATGGCAGTGAGACTGGCTGTGAGAGTCACAATATCTCTACTGGCTGGGTCCAGAAATGAGAGTTACTATTGAGCATGTGTGCTTAACCCAGGTATATGTCAGTTTCACCTGTGAGCTGGGACAAGGCAAGAGAATCATATAACCTGGGTGCTGAGCCAGTGACACAATATAATCTCATTTGTAGGCTTGGCCTATTCAGAAGAGCCTAATCACCTAGATGTTGAGCTCTGCAATATGCAATAATTCCATCTCTTGGCACAGTCTAGGATATTGAAGGAGAGTAACATCAGCTAGGTTTTGTAATCAGTGCTATGTCACCACATCTGTGGTAAGCAGGACCCAGGCAGGAGAGGAGAGTCACATGACTGAGATGTTTGGAAAAATGATATTTCACCATGTACTGTGGGGGCAGGTACAGGCAGGAGAGATAAATCACCTATCTCATAGACTCAGAGATATGAGATATGTGATAATATCCCCTGTTTGCAGGGTCTAGGCAAAAGTAACATGATTATGATTCTAACCCTGCAATATGTCAAAATGCACCCATGGGAAAAAAAATTAACCAAAAAGTCTCAACACCTGGGTACTAGGCCTAGTAATAGGCTAAATATTTTTGTCTTTGTGGGTGACACCATTAAATTGAGCTGCATGTGTATATGAGAGTCACAATCTCATGCGCTTTGGGGGCTATTGTATGACACTCTAAAACACTTGAAGGCTTCATACAGCATACATCAGGGTTGGACACCACTCTGAAGCCTACATGCTCATAGGAATTCATGATCTTATGTATTTCTGTAAACCCAGGTATAATAGTACACATCTTTTATGTAGGCTGGTTTTAGGTATGGGACCCATTATTATGCCTATGAGCTGGACACAGAAATGAGTCACCATCCCACCTGTGGCCAGATCAACATATGAAGGTCAAAATGCCAACTTTGTACTGTATTCACTTGTTAGATTCAGGATGTTAACAGTGGGCTTTGGACATGTGGGATGGTGACAACAATTGCTTTCAGCTGGGAATGTAATTGAAAGTCCCAATCTGAACTTTTTGGTTGTCCCTGTCATGGAACTCTCTGTACCAATCAAGGAACTTATACATTCAGAGTTAATGTTGTAAAGTTCTGTGAGCTTTCTACAAATATGCAGTCAAGGACCTTACCTATTGCCCTATGCCTAGTGATGAAAGCCAAATATCTCCTATTGGCTGAATCCAAGTGTAAGCTTAGGACAATATGTAAGATTGTGAGTCCATATGATCATGTAGGCCTCAGAAAGTCTCACTCTGTCACCCAGGCTGGAGTGCTGTGGCACGATCTCAGCTCACTGCAACCTCTGCCCTATGAATTCAAGGGATTCTCATGCACAAGCCTCTCAATTAGCTGGGATTACAGGAGCCTGCCACCGCACCTGACTAATTTTTTGTGTTTTTAGTAGAGATGGGGTTTCACCATCTTGGCCATGTGGTTCTTGAACTCTTGACCTTAAGATCTACCTGCCTCAGCCTCCCAAATGCTGGGACTACAGGTATGAGGACATTTTGAAGTATCACTGAAACTAGCATCTAGGTAATGGAATTCACCTCCCCTGCCTGGGTGCTGCTTACCAAAGGAATTGTGACATATGATTGATTGCAAACCTAGATGGTATGTCTCCCTTCTGCATTCAAGCGTTTATTCCTGTGCTGCATTCTGTTCCATTACTTTGGTGTTCTACCTTTACAACCCTACCAAAGTGCTTTGGTTACTGTAGGTTTTTACATGTGTTTGAAAATTGTTAAGCTGTAAGGCTTCCAATATTTTTCTTATTTTTCAAGATTGTCAGGCTTTTCATAGTCACTTGAGATCTTTTTTTTTTCTATTTTTGAAAAATATAATTAAAATTAAAAAGAGATATGTTGAGCATTGGGTCACTTTAAGCATGTGGACATCTTTACAATATTATTTCTTCCAACCATTGAAAAAATGCCTACTCAAAAGTGTGTTGTTGGCTGAGCATGGTGGCTCATGCCTGTAATCCCAGCACTTTGAGAGTCGGAGCATGATGCAAGGAGAAATCAAGAGATTGACATAATTCTGGGCAAAATGGTAAAACCACATCTCTACTAAAATACAGAAAATTAGTTGGGTGGTGTTGTTCATGCCTGTAGTTCCAATTACTTGGGAGACTGAAGCAGAAGAATCCTTTGTCCCCAGAAACTGGAGGTTGCAGTGAACTGAGATTTTGCCACTGCACTCCAGCCTAGTGATAGAGTGATACTCCATCAATAAAGAAATTTAAAAAAGAAAAAAAACTATATATTTTAATATTTATATTTTTTGAATTGTTCAGCTTTTCTTCTTTTACTGATTTCTAGTTTCATTCCATTCGGGCTGTAAATAACCATAAAATTTCAATTAAAAAATTGTTAAGGCTTCTTTTGTGGTGTCACAGATGGTTCACATAGGAAAATGTTTTATGAGCTATTGAAAAGGACGTGTATTCTGTTGTCTGTATACATTTGTTAACTGTAGTTGTTGTATAGTTCCTTCAATTATTGTTTCCTTATTAATATTCTGCCTTGTTTATTTTTTACTGAAAGTGGGATATTGATGTATGCATCCATTATTATATTGCTGTATGTTTTGGCATCAATTCTGTCAATGTTTACTTCATGTGTTTGGGAAAACAGTAATATATGTATAGGTTCTCAGCGAATGAACCTTTTTACTATAATTGAATGTCCTACTTTGTCTCTTGTAAAATTTGACTAAAAGTAAATTTTATTAAATATGACAGTTGTCAACTTAATAAATTTTATCCTCTTCTCACTTCATTTTGTTAATGCTTGCATCAAATTTATTTTCATCCTGGCATTTTCAGTTTATTTTTTTATTAGCTGTGAAGTGAGTCTCTTGAAGCCATGACATAGTTAGATCGTGATATAGATCATGACGTAGTTAGTTTTTTTATTATTATTTTGAAGGATACTATTGCTGGATATAGTATTCTTGCTTAGACTTTTTTTTTCGTGTGTTTTAAGAGTTTACATGATATACCTGATTCTTGTAATTATTCATGAACTTTATACTAGTAAAAATTCCAGGGCTTTACCCATGGACCTGAGACTGGCTATGAGATCAAAATATCACTACTGGCTGGGTCCAGGTATGAAAGTTGCTGTGCATGTGTGCTTAACCCAGAGTGTTAAAATATTTCTACTGGGTTGGTCCAGTTATGAGAGTTATTATTGTGTATGTGTTCTTAACCCTTGAATGTGTCACAATTTCACCTGTGAGCAGTGACAATGCAGGGGAGTCACATCATCTAGGTGCTGAGCCAGTGATACAGTATAATCTCATTTGTAAGCTAGGCCTAGTCAGAAAAATGATGCAACCTGGGTACAGCCTCAAATAGCATGTCACCAAGTCCACTATAGAGAGGGAATAAGTATAAAATGAGAGTTACTCCACCTAGGTTCTCAGCTCTGCAGTATGTAGTAATGTATCTTTTGGCAGAGTCTGGAATATAAAGGAGAGCCATATCACCTAGGTTTTGCAATAAACAGTATGTCACATGTTTTTTAGTGAGCAGGACCCTGGCAAGGAGGATAGTCACATGACATAAATGTTTGGCCAAACAATATTTCACAATATCCTACAGGGGCAGGGCACAGGCAGGAGAGACAAGTCACCCAGCTTATATGACCAGAGATATGTGATAATACCCCAGGTTGGCAGGGTCCAGACAGGACAGTCAAATTATTATTCTAACTCAGCAATATGTCACAATGTACCCATGGGAAGGTATTTAAGCCAAAAGTCTTAACATCTCATACTAAGCCTAAAAATATGCCAAACCTTTTGGTCTTTGAGGGTGACACCATTAACTGGAACTGGGGTATATATATGACAGTCACAATCTCACATGTTTCCTGGGCTATTGCATGACACTCTACAACATTTGAAGGCTTTATACAGCATGCGTGAGAGTTGCAAACCACTCTGAGGCCTCTATGTTCATATAGATTAACAGTCACACATATTGACCTAACCCAGGTATAATGGTCTATTCTGTAGTCTGGGATCAGGGATGAGACACATTATTATGTCTGTGAGCTGAATCCAGAAATGAGTCACCATCCCGCTTGTGGCCAGATCCACATATGAAAGTCACAATTCCAATTTTGTACTTTATTCCCTTGTTAGACTTAGGACCCTAACAGTGGAATTTGCATATGTGGTATGACAACAACATTCACTTTTACCTGGGTGTGGAATTGCAAGAAACCCAGTCTGAACTTTTTGATGGGTCCTGGCATAAAAACTCTCTATGCCATACAAGGAGATAATATATTATGAGTTATTGTTGTAAGGCACTGTGCCTTTGGTACAAATATACAACTCAGGACCTTAACTATTGTCCTAACCCTAGCAATGAAAGGCAAAATAACTGCTATTGGCTGAAACCCAACATAAGTTTTACTCTCATGCCTGTAAACTGAAGTGAAGTATATATCATAGTCCCATTTGTGGGCAAAAACTAGGTTGGCAGGCAAAATTGTTTAGCTGCTGGGCCAAGTAGCATGTCACTAATTCCTAGGCACAGTATAAGAATTAGAGTCACATTAACTGGGTGCTGGACTCAGTAATGTGAAACCATCCCAACCAAGAGATGAGAGTCAAAACACCTACACAATAAGCCCAGAATATGTTAAAAAAAAATTTATGATTATGGGGCAGGAATGATGGATGAAATAATGCTCTGCTCTGAAATGACATTGTCATGGTGCTGGTCTCAGCAATATGCCATAATTTTCTCTATATGCTGTACTCAGACAAAGGAGTAACATTATCTCAAGGCTGGGCCTTGCAATAGGTCAAAAAGTCTGTTTGTGGGCATGGCTCTAGAAAAAAAGTAGAGACAAATAAACTGAGTGATGAATTCAGCAATATGCCACAATACCGTGATTATAAAGACCAGGCAGAAAAACAGAGTCACTTCACTTAGGTCATGGGCACAAAGATATATCCCACTGTCCCCAGTAGGCAAAGCCCAGACAGAAAAGGTGAGTCATATCACCTAGGGACTTTCCTAGTTATATATCACTTTCTAACATGTGGGCAGACACCAAGCAGAAGAACCATATCACCTGGGTCATCAAGCAATGTGTCATCAAGCAATATGTCATCAAGCAATATATCACCATCCCCAATAAGGAGAGGTTTGAAGGGAAAAAAAGAGAATCACAACTCCTGGGTGCTGGGCTCAGCAGTATGTAATAATTTCCACTCTTAGCAGAATCCAGGACAAAGATGAGACTCATGTCACCTAGGTTTTGGACTCAGTGGTGTGTCACACTTTCTTCAATGGGCAAGATCCAATCAGCAGAGGAGAGTCACATTTCCTAGATGCTATATCTAGCCATATATCACAATGTCCCCTGTGGGCAGGGCACTGGCAGGAGAGCTATATCAGCTAGCCAAGAGGCCCAGAGATATATGAAAATATATGCTGTTTGCAGGGCCCATGCAGAAGTCACATTATCATGATTCTGACCCAGTGATATGTAACAATGCCCTTAAGAAAAAGAATTTAAACCAAACATCTTAATACATGGGGTACTAGGCCAAGAAATATGACTCAATCTCCTCATCTTTAAGGGTGAGACTATTAATTGTTGGCTACTTGTGTGTAGGAGAATCACAGTCTCATGTGTGTGCTGGCCATTGTATGACACTCTCTAAAACATCTGAGTACTGTATACAACATGCATGAGTTTCAAACTTCTCTGATGACTACATACTTATATGGATTTGCAAACTTACAGATTCCCCTAAACCCACATATGACAGTCAACATCTCTCCTACAGACTGGCTTAAAGAATTTGGCCACTATTATTTCTGTGAGCTGAGTCCAGAAATGAGTCATGATTCCACCTGTGGCCAGATTGACTTAACGAAAATCACAATTCCAACATTGTGCTTTATGCACTCATTAGACTCAGGACACCAACAATGGGCTTTGTAAATGTAGGAGGGTAACAATTTTTACTTTCACTTGTGTAGTCAGGAGTCACAATCCTGACTTTCTGCTGGGCCCTGTTATAAAAGTCTGTGTACCACCCAAGAAGTTTGTATGATATGAGTTAGTGTTGTAAACTTCCGTGAAATTTGTACAAATATGAATAAAGGAACTTATTGACCAAAACCTAGTGGTGAGTGGCAAAATATTTCCTATTGGAAGAATCTCAATATAAGTTTGATCATCATGCCTTTCAACTGGAGGAAGGTATATGTCATAATATTGTTTGTGAGCTAATAACTAGGCAGAAAGTTAACATCACTTAGATACTGGGCCAAGTAATATGTCACAGTGCCCTCTCTAGGCAGGGAACTGGGGGCTGAAGCCAGCATTATAATACAACCACAGGTGGAAGAAACCCAGCAAAGTTATGAGAGCCAAAGCACTTAAAAAATTGGCCAAAGATATCCCAAAATACTTCCTGTGGCCAGGCACAAGCAGGAGAGTAATGTCATTAGTGTACTGGACCAAGCAATATGCCACAATTCCCTGTTTATGCATGACTTATGTAGAAAAGTAGCATCACCCAGGTGCATGACCCTGAAATATTGCAAAAGCCCTATTTGTGGGCATTGTTCAGCAAGAAGACAATAGTCATATTACCTAAGTGCTCGGCTCATCAATATGTCAAAATGTTCCTATTGTTAAGGCCCAGACAGAAGAAGTCACATTACTTATGTCATAGGCTCAGAGGTATGACCAAATGTCACCAGTAGACAGGGCTCAGGCAGAAAGAGTCAGATTACCTAGGTGCCTCTTTAAGTATATGTCACAATTTAATATGTGGGCAGAAACCAGGGTGAAGAGCCACATCTTCTGTTCCTGTGTCCTGAGATACTCACAAGTCAATCCCCCTTAGAAAATAACCTAGGCAAGTTGGTTACATCACCTAGGTTCCTGTTCCACTGTTCTTTCACAATGCTCCACGTAGTCAGGGACAAGCAGGACCAAGGACCAGGGTCAAGCACATCACCTAAGTGATAAGCTGAGAAATATGTCACAAAGCCTTTCTGAAAGCATGGCCCTGACAAAAGAGCACCATCACCTTTGTGGCTGACCTAGCAATATGTCACTATTCAAGTAGGCAGTTCCTGAGCAGAAGAGCCCTATCACTTCCATTATAGGAACTGTGATATGTCAAAATGCCCTCTTTTGGGCAGGGCCCTGGCAACAGAGTATCATCACATGTGTGTCTGTCCTAGGAATATGTTGCTATTTTGCCCTGTGTGCAGGACTCATTCCAGAGAGGAGAGTTACTTCTTCTAACTGATGTACAAAATGATATACCATAATGATATTTTCAGGCATGGTGCAGGCAAAATGTAATGACACCTTGATGCTGGATTCAGTGATGTCACAGTTCTTACAGAGAGCAGGGGTCAGGCAGAGAAGTCTCTTCTCTTCAAGTTTGGCCCAGGTAGATATCCAAATCTCATATGTAGGCTGGAATCAGTCTGAAGAGTGAAATCACACAGGTGCTTAGCAAAGATTTATATCACAATCACAATGAAATAAAATTCTAGGGATTCGATTTACAGTACCACACATGTCCTGTTTTCATGTAGGTGAGTTGCTTTCATCCATCTGTGATCGTGAAAGTCTTTACTGTCAGCTGAATGTGCATATGAGACTCAGAATTTCCTCTCTGTTCTAGTCCCTTTTATGACACTCCCCATACAACCCAAGGGTTGTATAAAATACGTGTAAATTTTGTAATCTTCTGTGACTTTTTTTTCCAGAATTAGACCCTGGACATCACTGATGTACCTCAACCTAGTTATATGGGTCAAAATTTCTCCTATCGGCTGGGTATATAAGAGTCAGTATCAAATAAGAGTCAGTATCATGCCTTTTGGCTGTGTCTAGGTATATGGCACCATCACCTCTGTGGTTATTAGACAGGGAGGACAACAACATCACCTAAATCTTCAGCCACAATTAATCCAACATTCTCTTTGTAGGCAGGGATATAAAATAAATGTCACAAAACTTGGGTTCTGGTCTCTGTGATTTGTAAATTTTCCTATATTACATTGCCAAACAAGGTGTTACACATTGCTCAGGTGCTTGGTGCATGTATGTCACAATTTCCACTGTGCTCTGAACTTGGAAAGGGAAGTCAAACACTCAGATGCTAGGCAAAGCAACACTTCTCAATCACACACTCAAAAATGTTCAGAAATATGTTTCACAGTCCCACACAAGTTCTGCCTTTGAATATAAGAGTGAACATCTCCCATGAGTTGGGTCACAGTACAGGAGTCACCGTATCATCAATGGGCAAGGTCCATGTACATAGGCCCCATTCCCACTTGAAGATTGTATTCCAGTAGGAGAGTCAAAGCACCACATGTCTGCTGAGGCATTGTTCAAACATCAAAAAACCACCTGTGGGCTGGTTTTATGTACGACAGTAAAAATTTCAAGCTTCAACTGCCTGTCTGTGTAAAATTTAGTACATCATTCATAGGCTCTGTTCAAGTGAGAGAATGACAATTGTGTCAGCTGGATGTGCATCCAAGAGTCACAACAGCATCTGGTTGCTGGTACCTGCTATGACACTCTATGTACCACTCAGGCTTTACGTGATATATCAGAGTAACATATTTTTCTGTGAATTCTTACAGGTAGGAGATCTAGGATTTTATCCGTGTTGTTAAGTCTGGCAATGAGAGTCAAAATATCTTCCCTGGCTGGGTCTAGGTAGCAGAGTTATTGTTTTTCTTACGAGCTTAATCAAGGTGTAAATGACAATTTCACCTTTGGACAGAGACAATCGGAAAAGTCATATCTTCTAGGCCCTGAGACAAGGATACATTATAACTTCCTCTGTAAACAGAACCCAGTCAAAAGAGTCATAAAAAAAAGGTTCAGTCTCAAATAATATGTCATAATGCCCACTGTATACAAGGTGAAAAAATAGTGGTACTCCCTAGGTACCACATTCAGCAATACGTTATAATCTTTTCTCCTGGCAGTGTCCTGGACAAAGTGGAGAGTCACATCACCTAGTTTTGCACTCAGTGGTATGTCATTATTTCCTTAGTGGGCAGGATCCAGGCAGGAGAGGAGAGTCATATTACCTAGATGCTATATCTATGATATGTCACAGTGTCCCCTGTGGGCAGGGCACTGGCAGTAGAGATATATCACCTAGCTGATAGGCCCAGAGATATGTGATAATATCCCCTGTTGTCTGGGTCCGAGCAAAGGAGTCACATTGTTATAATTCTGACACAGTGATTTGTAACAATGCACCAAGAGAAAGAATTTAAGCCAAAAACTCTCAAAACCTGAGTACTAGGGCCAGTGATATAACACAATCTCTTCATCTTGTAAGATGATGCCTTTAACTTTTAGCTGAGCATGTATTTTAGAGCCACAATCTCATATGTGTGCTGGGCCAATGTATGACACTCTCTATGACATCTGGGGCTTTATAAAAACTTCCCTGAGAGTTGCAAACCTCTCTGTGGTTTTTATGCTCATGTGGACTCAAAATCATAAATATTTCCCATGTTTGATAGACAATATCTCTCCTATAGACAGGGTTAAAAGAGAACACTTATTTGTATGTCTCTGATCTGGGTTCAGATATAAGCAGCCATCTCATCTGTGGCCTGATCCACGTGTAAAACCACAATTCCTACTTCATGCTGTATTCCCTCATTAGAATCAGGACCTCGCCAGTAGGCATTGTAAGTGTGGGATAGTGACTACTTTTAATTTCAACTGGCTGTGTAACTGAGAGTCTCAATCTGAGATTTTTGGTGGCCCTTGTTATGAAACTGTCTACCACAAATAATTTATACAATATAACTTAGTGTTGTAAGATTCTGTGACGTTGGTATCACTATGAAACACAGGACCTTACCTATTGTTTTAAGGCTAACGATGAGAGAAAAATATCTCCTACTGGCAGAATCCCAATATAAGTATAATCATTATGCCTGTGAACTGAAGCAAAGCATATGTCATAATCCCATTAGGAGCAAAAAGTTAGGCAGCAGAGTAACATTGCTTAAGTGCTGTACAAACCAATATGGCACATTTCCTTTTCTATGCAGGGGATAGGAAATTGGGTCACATTAACTGGGTGCTGGACCCAGAAATACACCATCTCACATGTGGAAAAAAACCAGCCAAGTTTTGTAAGCCAAAACACCTACATAATGGGCCCAAGATATGTCAAAATACTTTCAATGGCTCCTGCAGATGCAGGAGAGACACATCATAAAGGTTCTGGGCCCAGCAATAGGCAATATGCCATAATTCTCTCTTTATGCAGAACTCAGGCAGAAGAGTAATATCATCTGGGTTATGGGTCCTGCAATAGGTCCCAATACCTTTTTCATGGGCACAGTTCGGGAAAAAGAGGAGAGTCACATATCCTTACTGTTGGGGTCAGCAATGTGTCAAAATCTCCTCTAGTGAAAAGCCAGGCAGAAAACAAGAGTCACAATACTTAGGTCATGGGCTCAGTCATTTATTTCCCAATGTTTCTATTTCCAAAGATATGTTATGATCTCTTTTAATGAAACTGTTAAGACATGAGAGTCTAATCATCAGGGTTCTTGGACATGGTATATATAAACACATCATCTGTGGACTATAACTAGGCAGGATCATAAAATGACTTAGGTCCTGGGCAAAAGCGTATGTCACAATCACTCTTGTGAAAAAGTTCAGCTATGAGAATCATGATCCTACACATGTCCTGGCTTCAGGTACAAGAGTAATTAATAGGCCTTTGATCTGGTCTCAGGTATATGGCAAAATATCACCTGTGGACAGGGAGAAGAAATAAATCTATCACCTGAGTCGGTACTGGTCCATTGCAATGTCACAATCCTCCTTGTGGGAAGGACTCTGAAAGAAGGATCACATCACCTGGATGCTGGTTTCAGTGATAGACTTAAGTCCCCTTCTCCCACCTTGGGCAGAGCTTAGGCACAAGAGAAGATGTATATCACCCAGGCAATTGGGCTGGATATATGTCACAATGCCCTCTATGTGAAGGACCAAGGCAGGAGAGACACCTCACTTTGGTGCTGGGTTCAGCAATATGACACAATCTCTATAGTATTCAGGGCCCAGGCTAGAGAGAGGAAACATCACCTAGGTGCTGAGACAAGTAAAAATTTACAAAACTTCCTATTGGCAGAACTGTTTCAAAAATAGAGTCATATCATCTGGGTGCAGTACCCAGTTATGTATCACAATGCACCATAAGTTCAGGGCCAAGGCAGTAGCAGGAAGTCACATCACTTATGTGATAGACCTACATAAAAGCCTCAATGCTTTTTGTTGGTAGGGTTCAGTCCAAGGTTTTACATCAGCTGGGGGCTGGTACCAGTTATATATAAAACTGCCCTTTAACACATTGCCATAAAAGTGTTACACATTGCTTAGGTGTTAGATGCATGTATGTCACAATTTCAACTGTGCTCTGGGAATAGAAAGGAGAGTCAAAATACTCAGATGCTGGGCAAAATCATGCTTCTCAATCATATACTCGAAATGTTCAGAAATAGGTTTCACTGTCCCACACATGTGCTGGCTTTGGGTGTGAGAGTCAACACCTCCTATGAGTTGGGTCGAAGTACTGGAGTCACAATTGCAACAATGGGCAAGATACATGTATAAGAGCCACAATCCTACCTGAAGATTGTGTTCCAGTAGGAAAGTCAAAGCACCACATGTCTGCACCACATATCTGCAGATTCACGATTCACCATGACAAGACCCCCTTTGGATTGGATTCAAGTATGTGAGTAACAATGCTTATGTGTGTGAGAATTAGTTCCTTATTCATAGGCCCTGTTTATGTGTGAGAATGACAATCATTTCAGCTAGGTATGCATCCAAGAGTCAGAATAACACCTGGCTGCTGGTGACTGTTATGACACACTTCGTACCAACCAGGCTTTATATGATATGCCTGAGTAACATAATATTCTGTGAATTCTTACAGGTGGGAGATCTAGGTCATTACCCATGACCACAAGACTGACTAGGAGAGTTGAAATGTCTTCCCTGACTAGCTCTGGTTATGAGAGCTATGATGGTGTATATGAGCTGAATCCAGTATATGTCACAATTCCACCTATAGACAGAGAAAAGACAGAAGAGTCACATCATCTGGGTACTGAGCAAGGGATACTTGTAATCTCTTTTGTAGGTGGGACCTAGGGAGAAGAGTCATAACACCTTAGTACAGTCTAAAATTATATGTCATAATGCCCACTGCATACAAGTTTGACAAAATCATGGATTGTCACAGCCTCTAGATGCTGGGCACAGAAATATGTTATAATTTCCTCTCTTGGTAGAGTCCAGCACAAAGAGAAGAGTCACATCACCTAGGTTTTGCACTCGGTGGTAAGTCACAAATTCTTCAGTGGGCAGTATCAAGGCAGAGAGCAGAGTCACATTATGTATATGTTATATCCAGCAATATATGACAGTATCCCCTGTGGGCCGGACCCCGGCAGAAGAGACACATCTTCTAGCTGATAGTCCCAAAGATATGTGATAGTATCCCCTGTAGTCTGACTCCAAGAGGAAGAGTCACCTTATGATGATTCTAACTCAGAGAAATTATATATCACACATACATGTTATATATATATACATTGTGTGTGTATATATATCCATGTATGTATATATGTATACATATGTGTATATATCCATGTTTTATATATATAGTGTATATATACATTGTATATATATACATTGTGTATATGTACATTATATATACATACATTGTGTATATGTACACATTATGTATACATTCATTGTGTATATATACACATTATGTATACATACATTGTGTATATATACACACATTATTTATACATACATTGTGTATATGTATACATTATATATACATACATTGTATATGTATAGACAGTGATATTTCACAAGGCACCCATGGTAAACAATTTAAGCCAGAAATCTAAACACCAGGGTACTAAGCCTAGTAATATGACACAATCTCCTCATCTTTTAGGTGACACCTTTAACTGTTAGCTTGGTATCTATATTACATTCACAACTTTACATGTGCTCTGCATCATTATATGGCACACTTTACAACATCCAGAGGCTTTGTGCAACACACATGAAAGTCACAAACCACTCTGACGCCTACAGGCTCATATTTCCTCACAATCTTACATATTGCCTTAAACCCAGTTATGATTGTCAACATCTCTCTAATAGGCTGTGTTCAGACAGGAGACTCATTATTATGCCTATGATCTAGGTCTGGAAAATAGTCACCATCTTACCTATAGCAAGATCTACATATAAAAGTGAAAAAATTCAACTTTGTACTTTATTTACTTGCTATTCTCAGTACTTCCACATTGGCTTTGTAAATATGGGATGCTGAAAACTTTTCACTCACCTGCACATGTAATCAAGAGTCATGATCTTAACCTTTTGCTAGGAACTGTTATAAAACTCTGTGTACCACCCAAGCAGTTTTTAGAATATGAGTTATTGTTGTACATTGCTGTAAGTTTTCTACCAATATGCAACTCACAACTTTAAGTATTGCCCTATGTGTAGATGATAGGAAAATATCTGTTGTTAGTGGAATCCCAATTTCAGTTTGATCATCATGACTCTGAATTGAATCAATGTAAATTTCATAATCCCATTTGTAGGAAAAAAATACTTGGTGGGAGGGTGGTACAACTGAGGTGCTGTGCCAAGCAATATGTCACAATGTCTTATCTATGGAGGGTCTAGAAATGAGGGTTACATTTACTGGGAGCTGGAGCCAGCAATATGGCACAATCCTGAGTATTAAAAAAACAAAAACAAACAAAAAACAAAACAAAACAAAAAAACAGACAAGTGATGAGAGCAAAAACTCCTACCTGGTGTGCCCAAGATATGTAAAAATACTTTCTGTTGCTCGGCTACAGGCAAGAGAGTTAGAGCATCAGGGTGGGGGACACAGCAATATGCCATAATTCTCTCTTTATTCAGGACCCAGGCAGAAGAGGAACATCATTTGGGTGCTGGGCCCTGCAACATGTCAAAATTCCTTTTCAAGGGTATGTTTTGGGAAAAAAAGGAGAGTCATATAATCTAAGTATTGGGCTTAGCAATATGTCATATCATCCCATTGTAAAGGCTCAGGCAGAAGAAAGGAATTACATCACTCAGGAAACTGGCTCAGAAATATGGCCCAATGTCTGAAACAAGCAAGTCTCATACAGAAGAGAAGAGTCATATTGCATAGGTGTTTAGCTAGGTATATGAAAAAATCTAACATGTGAGGTGAAGCCAGGCAGAATTACATCACTTAGGAAACTGGCTCAGAAATATGGCCCAATGTCCAAAACAAAGCAAGCCTCAGATAGAAGAGAAGAGTCATATTGCATAGGTGTTTAGCTAGGTATATGAAAAAATCTAACATGTGAGGTGAAGCCAGGCAGAAGGGTCACGTCACCTTGATCCTGGTTCCTGAGATATGTCACAAGGTTCCCTTAGGACAAGTGTTAAACAAGAGAGTTACAACAAATAGGTTTAGATTCTACCTTTATGTCACAATGCCCTTTGTGGGCCACACTGAAGCAGGGAGTTACATTTCTTAGGTGATGGTCACAAGGATATGTCACAATGTTCTCCTTGAGACATGACCCTGGCAAAAGAGCACCATCACTTGTATGCCTGGTGTAGAAATATGTCACTATTCAGGAAAGCAGGACCGCAGCAGGAGAGCAACATCACCTAAGAGATTGGCCCAGAGAATTGTCACAGTGCATTTTTTAGGACATGGCTCTAACAAAAGAGTACTGTCACCTGTGTGCCTAGCCCAACCATATGTAATTATCCCCAAATATGTGTAGGACCCATTATAAAGAGCAGAGTTACATCATCTAAGTGGTTGACACAGTGATATATCACAATAATTTCTGTGGGCATGGCTAAGGCAAAAATATAACATAATCTAGGTGCTGGATCTAATAATATGTCATGATTCTTATTGAGAGCAGGGCCCAGGCAAAAGAGTGACATCATGTACAGGTAGGCCCAGGTAGACACTATAATAACGTATGTGGGCTGTAACTATTATGAAGAATTATATCACACAGGTGCTTGGCAAAAATTTATATCATGATAACACTAGCAGAAAATTCCCAGGATGAGATTTACAGTATCACACATGGTCTGTTTTCATGAGTGACTGTTAGCTTCATATAGGTGAGATGGTGATAGTATTTACTGTCAGCTGGGTGTGCATTTGAGACTCACAGTTTCACCTTCTGCTGTGTTCTGTTGTGACATTCTCTGTACAAGCTAAAGGCTTTATAAAATATGTAAGGCTGTTATAATCTTCTTTGATTTTTTTTTGTACCAGATAGAGATTTAACCACTCGTGTCTCTAAAGCAAGTTATGAGAGTCAAAATTATTTCCATTTGTGGGATCCACAGAAGAGAGTCATTATCATGCCTGTGAGCTGTGCTTGGGTATATGTCACAATTTAGTTTGTGGTAATGAAACAGGCATGACAGCCAAGTCACCTAAATAGTGAGCTAGAAATTTTCTGATATTCTCCTTGTATGCATGTTCTGGGCAGAAAAGTTGCATAACTTGGGGGTTACATCAAGATGTATAACACAATATCCCTTGTGGGTAGTGTCCAGACAGAAGAGGAGACCCAAGTCACCTAAATGACAGGCCCAGAGATATGTTACAAAGTCTCCCTTTGAAAGGACCAGGCAAGAGAGTCACATAATTTGGATGTAGTGCTTAGAAGTGCTACAAACCCTAGTGGAAGCAGGGTCAAGGTAAGAGAGGATTGTCAGGTAATTAGATGATGGGTCCAGAAATCTGTTACAATCCTTCTGGAAGATATTATTAAGGCAGGAGAGACAAATCATCAAGGTGATCAGTTGAAGTATACATCCAAATCTCATTTGAGGCCTACAACTAGGCAGGAGTATTAAATCACTCAAGAGCTGGGCAATGGTATATGTCACAATAACACTGGCGGAAAGTTCGAGGAATGGGAGTCTCCATCTTGAATATTACCTGGATCCATGTTTAACAGTCATGATTAGTCATCTTAAGTGGTCTTAGGTACATGGCATAATATCATCTGTGGGCAGAGAGCAAGCAGAAAGGTCACGTCATCTGGGTGGGTGCTGGTCTAGTGAGATGTCACAGTCTTTCTTTTGGGCAGGACCCTGGAAGAAGACTCACATCAGCTAGATACTGGCTTTAGTGATAAATCAAAATTTCCCCTCTGAGCAAATCTTAAAAGGGTGAGGAGACTCACTTTACCCAAGCAATTGGCCTAGATATATGTCAAAATATTCAATATATGCAGAACGAATGTATGAAAGTGACCTCACTTTGGTGCTGGGTTTAGCAATATGTCACAATCTCCCCTCTGGTCATAGCAGGGCAAGAAAGAAGAAACATTAGCTAGGTCCTGAGCCAAGTGATATGTTACAAAGCTTCCTGTTGGCAGAACCCAAAATGGAGAGTCACATCACCTGGGTGCAGGACCCAATTACGTGTCACAATGCACTATAACAGCAGGGCCAAAGTAGTAGAAGGGAGTCACATCACATATATGATGGATCTAAATGTAAGCCATAATCCCTTTTATAGACAGGAAAGAGAAAGAATTCACATCACCTTGGTGCTGGTCCCAGTGACATGTAAAAGTGTCCATGGTAGGCAGGCCCAGGCACCTTTGCTTAGGTGTATTGTCCACATATGTCACAATTTTATCTGTGGTCATGGCCTAAAAAGGAGAGTCAAATTATGCAGGAGCTGGGCTACCTGTTACATTCTAATCACACACTTGGAAATATTCAGAAATAAGTTTTACAGCCCTACAGAAGTCCTGGCTTTGTGCATGTGAGTCAACACCCCCTGTGAGTCAACACCCCCTGTGAGTTAGGTCTAAGCAGAGGAGTCACAGTCTCAACAATGGGCAGGATCCACGCAACAATTTCCCAATTCCACTTGACGATAGTGTTCCAGTAGGAAAGTCCAGCCTCATAGTTGGATGGAATATTGCATAACCAAACCATCCATGGGGTTATACTGTGTATGAAAGGAACAATTTCAGCCTTCAAATGTTCCTTTGTATGAAATTTAGTACCTTATTTGTAGGCCATGTTCTTGTGTGAGAATGACAATCAAGTTAGCTGGGTGTGCATCCATGATTCAAAATAACACCTGGTTGCTATTCCCTGTTATGACACTGTTTGTACCACTGAGGCTTTATATGGTATGCCTGAGTGTCATAATCCTCTGTGAAATTTATACAAATAGGAGACCCATTATTTTACTTATGGCAATAAGACTGGCTATGAGAGTCAAAATGTCTCTCCTTTCTGGGTCCAGGTACGATGGTTATAATTGTGCATGTGAGATGACCTAAGGTATATGTCACAATTTCATCTGTGGGCAGAAACAAGGAATGAGAGTCTCATCATCTTGATGCTGAGCTCCTGAAACATCAACTCCTTTGCTGGCAGGCCAAGTCAGAAGAGTCACATCACCTGCGTCCAGCCTCAAGTAACTTGGCACCATGTCTACTGTACACAGGGTTGGAAAAAAAAAAAGAAAACAGGAGAATCACACCACCTAGGTGCTAGGCTCAGCAATATGTTATAATCCCCTCTTTTGAGAAATCCAGAATAAACAGGAAAGTTGCATTACCTAGGTTTTGCACTCAGCAATATGTCACAATTCCTTTAGTAGGAAGGACCTAGGCAGGAGAGAAGAGAAATATTTCCTAGGTGCTACATTCAATGATGTCACAATGTTTCTTGAGGGCAAAGCACAAGAAGAAAAGACAAATCACTTAGCAGTTAGGCTCAGAGATATGTGATGATATTTCTTGTTGTCAGGGCCAGGGCAAAAGAGTCACATTATTATGATTCTGACACAGTATGTCACAATGCACACTTGAGAAACAATTTAAGAAAAAGTTTTAACACCCGGGTACTAGGACCAGTGATATGACACAATCTGCTCATCTTTGAGAGTGGCACATTAAACTGTTAGCTTGGTGAGTATATGAGTCACAATGTCATGTGTGTGCCGGGCCATTATATGACACTCTCTACAACATCCGAGGGATGTATATGGCATTTATGAGAGTTGCAAACTACTCTGAGGCCCACATGCTCATATGGACTCCTAGTGTTATATATATATAGATAAATATTTGAAGTTTATAAACAGCATTTTTGGTTTTTGAGAACAGTTCGACTTTGCTTCATTATTGGTAAGGTCTGAGGACAAACAGAATTAACCATAGCATTAATTAGGCTGAAAGGAAGTCAAACCCTTACTGCACCAAGCACATAATTAAAATAATTTACCTGGTTTTACATTAAAGTCAAAATCGCTAGAATTTACCATTCTAAAATGTAATTAAAAGCACTGGAAGTAGATTTACATATGAGTAAATGATTTACATATAGTAAAATGTGTTTCTAATAAAAAATTATAAGAAGGCATGAATATATAAATTCTTGCCTAGGGTAAAACATTTATTCTGAGTTAGATAACATAAATCTAAAAGTTCAAACAAGTTTTGGAAGAATTGTAAAAATGAATCTTGCCAAAGGAATTCTCTTTGTGAACATTATTTAAATTTAAAAAGATATTATATCGGTTTTTTGTAAATTGGGCCTTGAAATAAAGTACAACAATGTATTCTTAAAGGTATGAATCTGTTCCTTAGCAAAATTTGTAAAGAATTATAAAATGTTGTTGCTTTTTACATTTCTAAGTCATCATTTTGGTTAGATGATTGATTTAACCTAATTAATTAATTAATTAACATGTTTAGTGATATTGTCTCACTCTGGACAGTCTCCGCTTGCTGAAGCCAAAGGGAATACAGAATGGGTCTTAGAAAAAGGTAGTCATCAATACCAGCTGCAACCGCTTGACCAGCTGGAAAAATCAAGGACTGTAACTGTCATATGTATTTTCTCCTTCAATTGTTAAAAACATTTTTGTGTTTATACACTCATACTTAGAAAATATCTTCATTTCCTTTTTCCTTTATAATGTTTTATAAGATTTATTGACTTTGCATTAGCA
Organism: Pongo pygmaeus; assembly: GCF_028885625.2. Taxonomy (NCBI): domain Eukaryota; kingdom Metazoa; phylum Chordata; class Mammalia; order Primates; family Hominidae; genus Pongo; species Pongo pygmaeus. Next base: position 12,832,543 of record NC_072397.2, on the reverse strand, counting down.
TTTAAGTATTATTAACTTTATGTAATGATATTTGGGTTGGGGATTGGTGCATTTCCAGTTGTATGAAGAAAAGTTGTATTGTATTAGGCATAATCGTGACTTTATTATTTTCCTTATTCAAAGATTATGTATAATCTCAGTAGATGTGCCTGGGTTCAGGTTGCCAAGGGGTAGACTTGGGATAGTTATTACTGTGTGTCAATGTGATTGGATTGAAGAATGAAAATGGTGTTGATAAAGGAGATTAATGTTTCAGTAAGTGACCTCAAACATCAGGCTCCAAGTTCTTTAGTTTTGAAAACTGCATAGGCTTTCCTTGCTCCTTGCTCCTCAGCTTGCAGATGACTTATAGTGAAACCTTTGATAAATACAATGATTCAAACTCTCTCCACAGAGAGAGAGAAAGACATTCATCTTAACTTGGTTTTCAGTTTTAAAGAGTATAGATGTGATGCTTACTCTTTAATTTTATTACCAAAATCTGTTATCATGTAGGTTTGACAGAAGAATGTATACCCTCTCTGTCACTTTCCAAAAACTCAGTGTAAGAATTGGGTGTAAAAAAAGTCTTTTGTATAGCACCTGACTGCTGCACAACAAATATCCCTTTAAAAAATTTAAACTCAGGTCTTGAAGAATTTTCCTAAAGTTTAGGTGATTCACATAAATAAGAAAAATGTTTAAAAGTTATGAAAGAAACCATCATGAAAAATATAAGCAGAAACAGCTAGTACCATTTGAGAAATACTGCAGATCCTTTTATAAGCAGGCATTTAATATAACATAAGTAGCTTAATGAAATTTAAAAATAAAACAGTAATATTAAAAGTGTGGCCAGATATTAAAAGACAATCATAAAGGATAAGATATGTCTGAAAATCTAGACAGAAAAATAGAAATTTTAGATGCAATAAATACAATATATGGAAAGTAAAAACTCAATAGAACACTTAGACAACAGAAGTCAGAAACAGTTTAATTCCTTGAAAGACCTGAATGAGTAAACTAAAATCAAGAGCAGAATTTTATTCCCAGAAAAGAAAGAAAAATTCATAAAAAATAAAATGACTGAAAAAATGCTGAAAGATGTCTAGAACAGAGATTTTTCTCTATAAGAAATTTCTAGGAAAAAAGAGAAGTTCATTCTTCAAGAAACCTAGTAAAAAAATGGCAAGCAGTTATCAACAACAATGAATAATAATAATACATTTCATACAATTTAATGAAATGAGATAGAATTTAAAATATCATATTAAAGCATACAAAATAAAACAAATCAAAATATAACATAAGATCTTGAAATTTTTCTAAAGCTGGTAAAGATATTGATTAGTTCTAAACATAAGATATATTTTTTAAGTCATGAGAATATAAAAAATGATGAAAAAATATTACAGGTTAATACAACCAATTTTAAACAGGAGATGAAGGTGAAACCTAAAAGTGAAGCAAATATAAATAAAAACTTAAAGTTACAGACATATATCTAAACATTTGAATAATTAAAAGTTTAAATTAACATGTAAATTAAAAATGTATCTTTTTAAAAACCAGAGCTCTGTGCTGCTTATGCAACATACATCAAACACAAGGCAAGAAACAGTTAATAAATTAGGAAAATTGATATACCTGCTAAATTCTATGCTCCTAGTAAACACTGCATATTTTCAGATTTAAAACAACAATTAATACTATAGGAAAAATTATGGTCACCGAGATAACAACAAACTTTCAGTAGACTAGGAGGATAATGCAATTTTAATCTACACTTCTACAATATAGACAGCAAAAATTGATGAAATTATAATAAATTAATTACATTAAAATGAAGCATTTTAATACAACACTCCTAGATTATTGGTTCAGCAGAGGTTTAATTATGTAAGAAGCTATTCAGAAACTTTGTATGATAGGAAGTTATAAGATATAGTATCTAGCAATGCATATTGTTCTAAAAATTCAGAAACATTTAAAAACATACTATCCATAAGGCAAGTCTAAATACATTTCAAATGTTCATGTATTATCAAGAACACATTCTCTGATTCCAATATTAACAAGTCTAAAAACATACATACTTTTAAATCCTGTATATTAGAATTATATAAGACAGACTTCTTAATAATGCATGAAAAAATAAAATTTGAAATTCTGAACTAAATAATAGTTTAAAATATTAAGTATCAGCACTTTTGGAAACCTGCTAAAAGAAAAGTTAGTGATAAATTAAAAGGTTAAAATGTTGTATTTCATGAAGAAAAAAGAAGCTGGCACTAGTATGTGAATCATTTGTTATAATTAGGAAAAGAAGAAACACGTACATCAAAAGAAAAAAAAAAGCATAAATAAGAAGATAATGAATGAAGAGCAGAAGTTAAACAAATAGAAATAGAATTAGTTATTTGAGAAGATTATGAAGCTTACAACTCTTGGACGAGATTGACTGAGCAAAGAAAGAACACATAATATTAAGATATAAAGAGAGGGGAGGTTCAGGTAGGCAGCAGAAATTTAGAAATACAACAACAGTATTAGGAACATCTTTATGCAAACAAATTTTATTTTTTCAGTGAAACAGAAAAGTCTCTACAAAAAAGTACAGTTACCCAAACCAACTCAGGAAGAACTAGGAAACTGCACTTGCTATATCATTTTGAAAAATTGCATCCACATTTAAATTATCCCTATAAAAATGTATTAGAATAAACTGCTTTTATAGTTGGATTCTACTACACATTCAAGGAAAGAAATGTATCTGAAAAGTGAAAAAGAGAAGAAAAACACAAAAGCCTAATAAATTTTCAAATTAATAATGTCTTGTTACTACATTCAAAGAGTATGAGAATTAAAAACAAAAAAAAGATTGATATCACTTCCAAACAACAAAGTGAAAACATGAGCAAAATATAAATGTATTATTTTGTTTTTCACACAGCTGTGAAGAAATACCTGAGGCTGGGTAATTTATAAAGAAAGGAGACTTAACTGGCTCATAGTTTCTCAGGCTGTGCAGAAGGCATGGCTAGGAGGCCTCAGAAAACTTACAATTATGCAAGAGGGCCAAGGGAAATCAAATGTTTCTTCACATGGTGGCAGGAAAGAGAATGTAAAGGGGGAAGTGCTACACATTTTCAAAAAGCTCGATCTCATGAAAACTTATTTACTATAAGGAGAACATAAAGAGAAAGTCTGCTCCCATGATCCAAACATCTCCAACCAGGCCCCCCTCCAAAACATGAGGGTTAAAATCAGCATGAGATTGGAGTGAAAACAGAGCCAAACCATATCAATGAGGAAACACATGTAAGCTTACACATCGTAAATGCATATCTACTCTAAATTAATTTCAAAGAGAAAAGAGTGGCTCAACTTAAGAAAATCTATTAATTTAATGCATTATACTAATATATTAAAGTAGGAAAAAGTAGAATTACATCAGTGAATACAGAATAAGCATCAAATAAAATATAATAGCTATTTATAATAAGACATTAAAGTACAAATGAAGGAATTGTTCCTTATCTGAGAATACTTTCTTCAAAATCAGAAGAAAGAGAAGAAGTCTCACTATTACCATTTCTCTTCAACATTGTCCTTGTGATTTTTAACTTATACAATAAATAATACAAATAATAATACTTTAATACATAAGAATTGGAAAGAAAGAAGTAAAATATTCCTCATCCATAGATGACTTGATTATCTACATGGACAACTTCAAATAATATACAAACCATATATATCAATAAGAAAACCTAGAAAATTTTCTAGATGTAGTATTAAGATGTCAAAAGTTGAAATTACTTACCTACCTGTAAGAGAAAGCCACAGGAAGGCCAATTACTTGAGTGATAACGCAGGCTTTACTTCCATTGTGAGCCATGTGATATTGAAGTATACATAATCCTCCCTCAGTATCAGTGGGGGATTGGTTCAGGACTTCCATGGATACCAAAATCAGTAGATTCTCAATTTCTTGGCACTAAATGGTGTAGTGTTTGCATATAACTAGCTGTCCATCTCCTAAAGAAGGTTAGCAGTGATTCAGTGCACTAGGCACTAAAAAGAAGGCCTTTCTATTGTTGAAGGAAATTCTCAGGGAGAGAAAACAGCTAAGGCCACATCTAAAGAGGTAGCATTGTTACAGGCAACTGGCTAATGCAAGGTACTGCACCCATGTCTGAGACACCACACTGTATCCATGAAGAAATTTAATGAGCAGAACAAAAAGCATTATAAAAGAATCTCTCAGGATAGTTACAGAAAGCAACAAAACTCTTTCTCCCTGTGGCAATGCAATGAAAGACAGTTAAGCCTTTATGTGACTTCTCACATTTGGGATAAGTCTCAATATACAACTTATTTTCTCAAATCATTTAAGGAAAGAAACTATTCTAGACTATAAAGAGGATGACCAGGGCCTGTGAACTTTTGCTGTAATAATCCAGGAAGGTACTCCGTACCCCTACCTCTATTCAAACCTTTACAACATTGAGAGACATACCCTGGGAAGACTGGACATGGAGTCTTTCTTTGTCACTAGGCTGGAGTGCAGTGGCATGATCTTGGCTCACTGAAACCTCTGCTTCATGGGTTTAAATGATACTCCTGCCTCAGCCTCCCAAGTAGCTGATATTACAAGTGCATGCCACCACCCCCAGTTAATTTTTGTATTTTTAGTAGAGACGGGGTTTTACTATGTTGGCCAGGATGGTCTCAATCTCCTGACCTGATGATCCACCCACCTTGGCCTCCCAAAGTGATGAGATTACAGGCATGAGCCACCATGCCTGACAAGCAAATAGATTTTTATCAGATACAACCATACAGGGATGGAAATATTTGCCAGTATTTATAGATATCTTTAACCAAGTGAGTTAAGGCTTTTCCCCCAAGGACAGAGAGGGCATTATGAGTGTCCAAATTGTTACTTAATGAGATCAACTGTAAAGTTTTGAATACCTGAAAGTCTGCTAAGTGATAATGGACCACTTTCACAGCTAAAGTGACCCAGCAGCTTTCATTCAGCCTTAGGCATTACCCATCACTCTCACTCCCCGTGAAGTACTCTCAATCCTCATGTAAAATAGAAAAAGTTAATCATGTTTTGAAAAGACATTAGCTAAGCCATGTCAGGAGACCTCAGATATCCAAGTTCCTTTCTTAGCCATAGTCTTTATACACATATGAATGATCCTTAAAAAACCTCCCATACAATCCATTTGAAAGGAGTTATGTGAGGCCATGTTTAGCTTGAGATCTCCTGCTTAATAAAGAGATATATAGTTGACTCATAAGTTGACACATATTGTCAACTTTGGCCAGGTTAGAAAAGTCCTCCAAGCCTATGGACAAAAAGTATTGGTCCCTCTCACAAGGCAATTAACTGACCTCCTATTTAGTCATGAAAGTAAACATTTTGAAAGAAGGATCCCCTGAGAATCAATTACAACCAAAATAGAAGGGCCCCATCAGGTGTTGTTGACCATCCCTGCCCTTTTAAACTTTAGGGCATACTTAGTTGGATACAATTGTCCAGGATTAAACCTATTTCTTATAAGTTGCAGGGACAAATGGAAGGCACTGTTAATCTAAATCTAAATTTTTGGAAGATTGCCACTATCTATTTAAAAGAATCAGCAGTCACTCATCCACAAGTGGCAACATGATGCTGCCAGTGGGAATACAGGGTATTCCTACCAGGAAAGACTAAGAAAAACACAATTGAGCTCCTTAATTTTCTAGAAAAGGAAGGGTATCATTGTCAGTTTCCTAATTTCTGGAGAGAAGGGTATTTCTCTGTTTTTCCACCTTGTAAAAATCTATCATAGGACCCTTGACTGCTGTCTTGTTGTTACTAATTTATTTACTTGTTTGTTTAACTTCAAAGTAAGTTTTGTATCTTGTAGATTATGATATTTCCAGGTGAAAACAATGCTGACAAAAGGCTTTTGAGTTATATACTGATCTGGATAATTGTGGTGTTCTGCCTTTCACCCCTTTAGCTTTTGTATCCAGAGACATTTGCTTCTCTAGTGCTAGGCAAGGCCAGTGCTCATGACTCAGCAGGAAGCAGTTACACTTCATGGACCTCCTCTCTCCTGCAGCCCCCTTAAGATTAAGGGAAAGTATTTAATATCTGAATGGAGAATGAGGTTGAAGGTGGGACTCACCTCCAGGGGAAGGGCTCACACATGACTCAGTTTGAGGACTACCTAAATCAGGGAGAAGACAGAAGCAGTTTTTCAATCAGACATGCCCACCAGTGTGCCATTTAATTTACCCTTGCTATCATAACACCCAGGAGTTATCACCCCTCTGTGGCAATGATCAAATGATTACCACCTCTTCCCTATAAATTTCTGCATTTATCAATCCATCCAATTAAAAGAGAATATAAATATGGCTGCAAAATATCCCTGAGCTGCTACTCTCTTGCTTATGGCATAGCCGTGTTCTGAAAGAGGAGTCACAGAGCTGTAACACTGCCAGAGATGTAATTCTGTCTTATCAGCTACACTATTTTTTTTTTTTTTTTTATATTTCTGGTTTGGCATTGAATTCTTTCCTGGACAAAGCCAAGAAACCCATGAGCCTAGCTCTGCTTGGGCCTTGCCTTTCCTGAATTGTGTCTACTATTCCATTCCAATATTTAGTAAACTATGAATTGAGCAGATGGAGTAAATGCAATTACTTTAAATGCAAAAGTTAAAGGTCATCAAAAGAATTCAATAATCAACATAGAGAATATTTTAATGCAATATTTTCAAAATTCAAAATAATGCAATAATAATCATAATAAAGTATTAAAATATTTTTAAGGATAGCATATTGTTGATTCTTTATTTATTTTGATTCCTGCTTCAATATTCTTCATATAGCCTTAATATTGATACTGAGCTTATCTTTCTATAAAATATTTTGTTCAACATTAATTTTTTATTAATAATTATTTATGAATATTGAACTGAAATACAAATCTTAATTATTGAGCTTTTTAAATCAATAAATCTTAGTAGATTAGTTTTAGGCTTACAACAAAATTGAGTAGAAAGTACAGAAAGCTCCCTTACACCCTGTGTCCACATGTATAACCTTCCCCACTATCAACATTTCTGATGAGACTGGTATGTTTGTTCCAATTCATAAACCTATATCAATACATTATCACTCGATATCTGCAATTTACCTTAGGGCCCACTTTTACTGTTGCACATTCTATGGGTTTTGGCAAACCTGTAACAAAATGTATCCAAAATTGTAATATTATATGGAATATTTTCACTATTGTATACTCTAATAATCACCTGACTTGTGCCTATTTATTCCACTCTCTCCTGTAAACCATTAGGACCACTAATCTTTTTACTGCTTCAATAACTTTCTAGATTGTCATATATTTATTTATTTTTATTTTTTATTTTTTTTATTTTATTTTATTATTATTACACTTTAAGTTTTAAGGTACATGTGCACAATGTGCATGTTAGTTACATATGTATACATGTGCCATGCTGGTGTGCTGCACCCATTAACTCATCATTTAGCATTAGGTATATCTCCTAAAGTTATCCCTCCCCCTCCCCCAACCCCACCACAGTCCCCAGAGTGTAATGTTCCCCTTCCTGTGTCCATGTGTTCTCATTGTTCAATTCCCACCTATGAGTGAGAATATGCAGTGTTTGGTTTTTGGTTCTTGCAATAGTTTACTGAGAATGATGATTTCCAATTTCATCCATGTCCTTACGAAGGACAGAGAAGAATCAAATAGACACAACAAAAAATGATAAATGGGATATCACCACCAATCCCACAGAAATACAAACTACCATCAGAGAATATTACAAACACCTCTATGCAAATAAACTAGAAAATCTAGAAGAAATGGATAAATTCCTCGACACATACACCCTCCCAAGACTAAACCAGGAAGAAGTTGAATCTCTGAATAGACCAATAACAGGCTCTGAAATTGTGGCAATAATCAATAGCTTACCAACTAAAAAGAGTCCAGGACCAGATGGATTCACAGCTGATTTCTACCAGAGGTGCAAGGAGGAACTGGTACCATTCCTTCTGAAACTATTCCAATCAATAGAAAAAGAGGGAATCCTCCGTAACTCATTTTATGAGGCCAGCATCATCCTGATACCAAAGCCAGGCAGAGACACAACCAAAAAGGAGAATTTTAGACCAATATCCTTGATGAGCATTGATGCAAAAATCCTCAATAAAATACTGGCAAACCAAATCCAGCAGCATATCAAAAAGCTTATCCACCATGATCAAGTGGGCTTCATCCCTGGGATGCAAGGCTGGTTCAATATACACATATCAATAAATGTAATCCATCATATAAACAGAATCAAAGACAAAAACCACATGATTATCTCAATAGATGCTGAAAAGGAAATTCAACAACGCTTTATGCTAAAAACTCTCAATAAATTAGGTATTGATGGGATGTATCTCAAAATAATAGGGGCCATCTGTGACAAACCCACAGCCAATATCATACTGAATGGGCAAAAACTGGAAGCATACCCTTTGAAAACTGGCACAAGACAGGGATGCCCTCTCTCACCACTCCTATTCAACATAGTGTTGGAAGTTCTGGCCAGGGCAATCAGGCAGGAGAAGGAAATAAAGGATATTCAATTAGGAAAAGAGGAAGTCAAATTGTCCCTGTTTGCGGATGACATGATTGCATATTTAGAAAACCCCATCATCTCAGCCCAAAATCTCCTTAAGCTGATATGCAACTTCAGCAAAGTCTCAGGATACAAAATCAATGTACAAAAATCACAAGCATTCTTAGACACCAATAACAGACAAACAGAGAGCCACATCATGAGTGAACTCCCATTCACAATTGCTTCAAAGAGAATAAAATACCTATGAATCCAACTTACAAGGGAGGTGAAGGACCTCTTCAAGGAGAACTACAAACCACTGCTCAATGAAATAAAAGAGGATACAAAGAAATGGAAGAACATTCCATGCTCATGGGTAGGAAGAATTAATATCTTGAAAATGGACATACTGCCCAATTTGTAGATTCAATGCCATCCCCATCAAGCTACCAATGACTTTCTTCACAGAATTGGAAAAAACTACTTTAAAGTTCATATGGAACCAAAAAAGAGCCCACATCACCAAGTCAATCCTAAGCCAAAAGAACAAAGCTGGAGGCATCACACTACCTGACTTCAAACTATACTACAAGGCTGCACTAACCAAAACAGCATGGTACTGGTATCAAAACAGAGATATAGCTCAATAGATTGTCATATATTTTAAATAATATGTATAGTATTTTATGATTGACATATTTCACTTACAAATATACACTAAAATTCCTCCCATGTCTTTTCAAGACTTGAAAGCTACTTTTTTTTCTGTGCTGCACAGTATTCCAGAAATATTCCATAAGCCACAGTTTATCCTCTTAATTACTATAGAACAACATCCATATGCAGATTTTGAGGTAAACATGTTCTTAATTTAGTTAGATAAATTCTAAGAATCAAGACTGCTGGATGAGATCAAAAGAATAGGTTTAGTTTTGTTAAAACAAAACAAAACAAAGTTTACCGAACATTCTTCTAAATTTGCTGTTATCAGTGCTTTTGATTTTTGCAATTTTATGTTTAATTTATTTATTATTACCACATTCACGACTCCCAAATAATATATGATGTTTATCATCCTTTCATATGCTGATTCCCTTAGTCTTAACTACTGGGGAAGCAAAGGAAGAGGATATGTGAGATGAAATTGGAGGCTGCAGTGAACTATGATGCACTACAGCCTAGGGACAGAGACCCTGTCACACACACACAAAAAATAAATAAACAGAAGAAAAGAAGGAAGGAAGGGAGTAAGGAAAAGAAAGGGAAGAGAAGAGAAGGGAAAAAGAAGAAGAAAGAAAGAGAAAGGAAGAAGGAAGAATTTGTCAGCAAAATAGTGAATCCTAAGCCAATTTTTCAGGTTTATTCGCTAGAATTCATTACATACAAATGGGTTTTTTTGTGTGTGTATTTACTTTTTTTGTTTTGTTTTTGCTTGGGACAGGGTCGTGCTGTATCACCCAGTCCGGAGAGCAGTGGTGAGATCTTGACTTAGTGCAAACTCCACCTCCTGGGTTTAAGGGATTCTCCCAGTTCACCACCCGTAGCTAGGACCACAGACCCACACCACTACTCCCAGCTAATTTTTTGTATTTTTGATAGAGACAGAGTTTCACCATTTTGCCCAGGCTGGCGTTGAACTCCTGGCCTCAAAGTTACAGGCATGAGCCACCAAACGCTAAAAAAAAATAGCGTTTTTATTTCTTTCCAAACACTTCTTGATAAATCATGATTTTTTTTAACTTATCTGTCATCTTATTTTCCACATCAGTACGATAACAGTGCAAAGATTTCTTATAATTCTTTTATGTGTCTTTCTCTTGTTAAATTACTCTCTTATTATTTATTCTTCCAGGGTGTGTATGTATGTGAGTATGTATGTGTACTTATGCATGTGTTTTTCTTCATTTCTTTGTCTTCCTTGTTTAGGCATGTATAAGTGTAAGTATACAATAATATAATTAAACTATTGGATGTTTTACTTGATGCAAAGCAACCAAAGCAACACAATTTTTTAAATGTATATTTTGTATAGTATTGACCAGTCACTAAAGAAAGCAGGATTGCAAGTAAACCTCTAGGTTTCACTGAATATAAATGTAATTACAACAATTCTATAGATTTTTTAGACCTAAACTATGTTGCATGTACTGTGCTCAGTACATTATTAATCTTATGACCATAATATCTAGCAGATATCATTATTATATTCTCTTTGTTGATTGGGTAAATTTCAAAGATGAAGCAGTCTAACTTCACATAGCTATTTAGTGGTGAAGTTTAGATTTTTCTTGGTTTGCCTAACTTTATATTGCACAAATCATCACATGCATTATAGTACCTTGTGGACATTAAGCTTTTTTCCAAATGATTTTTAACTGCTGCTCTAAAAAAAGAAAAAAAATGTTGCCAATTTGCATGGCAAGCAAAATGTTTCATGATCTTGCCCTCCCTCCCTGTGTCCACTACTGACATTCCCTGATCTTTGTGTATTTAGTCCTTTTTCACTGATCACAAGAAAATGCAGGTTATTCCATCAAGTTGATTTTTACTTACCACTACATGTTTCTGCACATTCTCCCAGCAAATATCATTCCATATTTGTGTTTTTGCTTTTCCTTCCATCACACAGATTTTAAAAACAACATTCATCTGCACATGTTTTATCTCTGCCTAGATAATATTTCTTCATAGTATATGTAATAGATTAAAAATCATTTTCAGTCTTGTTTTTTTCCAAGTCTTTGTAAGAGGTAGTTTTCTTTAAGAACAAAATATTTATGGAGGGAAGATTTGTAGGTTTAAATCCTAATTTTTTTAGTAATATTCTTCTAAATCTGTGTACTTTTTAAAGGCTTGTAACTTAAGTTTCCTGATTTGCAAATTAGGCCTAATAAAATTATACAAATATTATGAGACTTCTAAAAATGAACTTGCTATAAAATATATGTATATATTTAATCAAAGAGGTTGATCCTTATCATTATTTAGGAAATGACATTATGTGTATCCTCTTTTAAAAAAAACACTGACCGGAGCTGTTCCTATTTGGCCATCTTGGCTCCTCTCCCCAGCTTCTGTAAACTAGTTCAACCCTTGTGGAAGTCAGTGTGGCAATTCCTCAGGGAACTAGAACTAGAAATTCCATTCGACCCAGCCATCCCATTACTGGGTATATACCCAAAGGACTATAAATCATGCTGCTATAAAGACACATGCACACGTATGTTTATTGCGGCATTATTCACAATAGCAAAGACTTGGAACCAACCCAAATGTCCAACAATGATAGACTGGATTAAGAAAATGTGGCACATATACACCATGGAATACTATGCAGCCATAAAAAATGATGAGTTCACGTCCTTTATAGGGACATGGATGAAATTGGAAATCATCATTCTCAGTAAACTATTGCAAGAACAAAAAACCAAACATCACATATTCTCACTCATAGGTGGGAATTGAACAATGAGAACGCGAGTGGTTCACCACTTGTTCTGCAGCCGGATTCCTAACAGGCCACAGACAGATACCGGTTGGAGACCAGGGTTTGGGGATCCCTGATCTATTGTATATTTCAAATCACTAAAATATTGTAAAAAATTTAAAATGTTCTCCCCCAAGAAAGCATGTATTTTAGTTAGCTTGATTTAATCATTTATTAAAATATCAAGCTGGGTGTGGTTGTTCATCCTTGAAATCTCATCACTTTGGTAGCACCAGGCCAGAAGATCGCTTGAGCCCAGGATTTCGAGAACAGCTTAGGTACCCTGGGGAAACCCATGTCTATTAAAGGAACACACAAAAAATTGACTGCTAGCTCTGGTAGTGAGCACCTGTAGCTTCCCAAGCAGCTGAGACATGGGAGGATCACTAGAGGCTCGGTAGAGGAGGCTGCAGTGAGCAGTGCACTTTAGCAACAGGAAATTTACATCTCAAGAAAATGTTGGGGAAACCAGCCCCACACCACCTGGCAGGTACCTTGAGTCCAGCAGAGACAAAGGAGTTACAAAGAGACAGAATAAGCATTAAAAGGCAGGTCCAGGGGACCAGAGCTTCAGAGGCTTGCTCCTGGCCCAGAGCTCTTCAGCTCTGCCTAATTTATTGGTTTACAAGCTCTTTGTTCTTAGGGCAGATGGGAGGGGTAGGAAGGGATGAGGAAAAGGATTAATCAGTGAAGGAGAAGTCATGAGTCATTCAGTAAAATGTATAGCAGTGACGGTTTCTGTGAATTTTCTAGAGCAAAGGCATGTGTCTAAACTACTTAAGATCTCTAACTTATTGAGGCTGAAAGGGGTGGGAGTGGGTTTCAGGAGGAGCCAAGATGTTTGATTATACTCCACTGCTTCAAGGGAGTGTTATCTCCCTGAGAAACCTGTGGAATGCCGCTGAGCGGTTATGCTCTCAGGGCATAAAGACTAAAAGGCAATAAGGAGAATTTTATCCTCAAAAGCCACCCCTTGCTCCCCATGGGTGTCTCACACAGGGGAGACCAATTCATTTGGCATGCCAGAAACTATTTCCCACAGAAAAAAATACACACAACATCACATTGTACAGTATAAATATATAGATTTCAAATAAAATTATTTAAATGGTGCATCCTGTGTATTACAGCTTAAGAAAATTACAATATCTTTTCCCATCTCATTTTTACAAATAAGTTTCTGTCAGGTACACATTAAAATGCAGCATTTGTCCATGAAGTCACTGCCCCTTTCGCTCTGCATGTTACACATTTTACATATTTAAAGTAAGAAATACTACAAAGATGTCAGGCTCTGTAAGGGAATTTCACTAGAGTTTTCAACACAGCATGCAATAAAATTTTATCTTTTTGGCTTATTTATTATCTCTTTTTTTCTTTTTCTTTTTTCTTTTTTTTTGAGACAGAGTCTTGCTCTGTCACGCAGGCTGGAGTGCAGTGGTGCAATCTCGGCTCACTGCAAGCTCCACCTCCTGGGTTCATGCCATTCTCCTGCCTCAGCCTCCTGAGTAGCTGGGACTACAGGCGCCTGCCACCATGCCCAGCTAATTTTTTGTATTTTTAGTAGAGACAGGGTTTCACTGTGTTAGCCAGGATGGTCTCGATCTCCTGACCTCATGGTCTGCCCGCCTTGGCCTCCCAAAGTGCTAGGATTACAAGCATGAACCATCACACCTGGCCTTATTGTTATTTAAATATATATATATATTGTTACCATTTACAGCAAAATGGTAGAAGCAGATTGGCCTGGCAAGCTTTTCATTGGTGGCCTCTGTTTAGAAACCAGTGAAAACATGCTTAAACCAGTATTTGGGAAATATGGTCCCATACTGGAAGGCAACTGTTATATATGTTATATATATGTGTGTGTTTATATATATATTTACATATTTATATTTATAAATAAATACGTTGGACTCAGGGTACTTGCCAGGTGGTGTGAGGCTGGTTTCCCTAACATATATATAGAGGTTATATATATATATTTTCCAAAGTAAATATATACTCAATACATTTACTTGGTACATAAGTTAAAATATTTATTTGTTTTTAAACAAATATTTTTATTTATTTTCCAGTTTCTATTTGATATTGGGAAAATTCTCATGGCAGCAGGTAAAGCATCTGTGGTAAAGTTCACCTACTACTGAGAAAGGAAAATGAGCAAAAGTAAATGTGTTGCAGTGGTAGGGAAAAAATTGGAATAAAATAGGCTGAATATAGAGGTGTGTGACTTAGTATTAATAATCATAGTAATGATATGAAATGCAAGTTTTTTGGTTTGTTCCTACTATGTCTGGAAATGGTGGGTTCTTGGTCTCACTGACTTCAAGAATGAAGCCGTGGACCCTCGCGGTGAATGTTACAGTTCTTAAACGCAGGATGTCTGGCGTTTGTTCCTTCTGATGTTCAGATGTGTTCAGAGTTTCTTCCTTCTGGTCAGTTCGTGGTCTTGCTGGCTCAGGAGTGAAACTGCACATCACTCCTGATGAGTGCTGTGAGTGCTACAGCTTCTAAGGTGGCATGTCTACAGTTGTTCATTCCTCCCAGTGGGTTTGCGGTCTCACTGGCTTCAGGAGTGAAGCTGCACACCTTCGCAGTGAGCATTGCACCTCATTAAGGCAGTGCAGACCCAAACAGTGTGCAGCAGCAAGATTTGTTGCAAACAGCAAAAGAACAAAGCTTCCACAGTATGGAATGGGACCAAACCTGGTTGCCACTGCTGGCTCAGGCAGCCTGTTTTTATTCCCTTATCTGGCCCCACCCACATCCTGCTGATTGGTCCATTTTACAGAGAGCTGATTGGTCTGTTTTACAGAGAGTTGATTGGTCCGTTTTGACAGGGTGCTGACTGGTGTGCTTACAATCCCTGAGCCAGACAAAAAAGTTCTACAAGTCCCCACTAGATTAGCTAGACGCAGAGTGCTTTTTAGTGTATTTACAAACCCTGAGCTAGACACAGAGTGCTGACTGGTATATTTACAAACCTTGAGCTAGATTGCGGATTGGTGTATTCACAATCCCTTAGCTAGACATAAAGGTTCTCCAAGTCCCCACTAGACTTAGGAGCCCAGCTGACTTCACCCAGTGGATCCTGCACCTGGCCGCAGGTGGAGCTGCCTGCCTGTCAGTCCTTGCGCCTTGCCAAGTCCTTGCCTTGTGCCTGCACTCGTCAGTCCTTGAGCTGTTGAAGTGACCTGGCACCCTGGAGCAGTGGGCGGTGCTCGTCCCGGAGGCTCAGGCGGCGCGGGAGCCGCTGGCTGGGCTGGGGAGGCTCAGGCATGGCGGGCTGCAGGTCCTAAGCCCTCCCCCATGGGGAGGCAGCTAAGGCCCAGTGAGAAATGGAGTGCAGCACCGGCAGGCCGGCACTGCTGGGGGACCTGGCGCACACTCTGCAGCTGCTGGCCCTGGTGCTAAGCCCCTTACTGCCTGGGGCTGGCCGGGCAGCTGGCCGCTTGGAGTGCTGGGCCCACCAAGCCTATGCCCATCCAGAGCTCTAGCTGGCCCTCAAGTGCTGCTGGCAGCCCAGGTTCCCGCCCCCCCACCTTTCCCTCCAGACCTTGGGGCAAGCTGAGGGAGCCAATTCCGTCCTCAACCAGGCCAGAGAGGGGCCCCCATAGCGCAGTGGGGGCTGGGTGATAGTGGGACTGAGGGAAAAGAAGGTGATAAGGCAGGTGATGTTTCTCCTTCCTTTTTTGTTTTTAGGCTCTTCTGTGTATAAAGCCATCCTTAGTAAAGCCCATTGTGTTAAAGCTGATGCTGGGACTTGATGCCCTTGTGCATAATATTGTTTATGATTTCTCCGTACTCATTCCCAGAGTTCTATGTTTAGTGTTCCTTTTTCTGGGAACCATGGATTATATGAGACCACACTTTATACTAATTTTTGAACCTGTGAAACTGAAGCTCTGCTAGCCATAAGCAACTGTTTCAATACTTTTATATCTTGTTTCTTCTGTGCTGATAACTGTTGTCCCATAATGAAAACTCAGGTTAAACCAACTTCCCTCAGAAGTTGGTGACCTCAAGTGTGGACCAACGACTTACTGATTACTCACTGACTTGACCACGTGGTTCCTTTCTTCACCTTCTTTTTCAGGAGTCCAAGTCTTTGCTATTGTGAATAGTGCCACAATAAACATAAGTGTGCATGTCTCTTTATTGTAGAATGATTTATAATCCTTTGGTATATACCCAGTAATGGGGTTGCTGGGCCAAATGGTATCTCCAGTTCTACCTCCTTGAAGAATCACCACACTGTCTTCCACAATGGTTGAACTAATTTACATGCTCACTGACAGTGTAAAATCTTCCTATTTTCCCACAAGCTCTCTAGGATTTGTTGTTTCCTGACTTTTTAATGATTGATATTCTAACTGGAGTGAGATGGTATCTCATTGTGGTTTTGATTTGCATTTCTCTAATGACCAGTGATGATAAGCATTCTTTCATATGTCTGTTGGTTGCGTAAATGTCTTCTTTTGAGTATTGTCTGTACATATCCTTTGCCCATTTTTTGATGGGGTTGTTTGTTTTATTCTTGTAAATTTGTTTAAGTTATTTGTAGATTCTGGATATTAGCCCTTTGTCAGATGGATAGATTGCAAAAAATTTTCTGCCATTCTGAAGGTTGGTTGTTCACTCTGACAGTTTCTTTTGCTGTGCAGTAACTCTTTAGTTTAATTAGATCTCATTTGTCAATTTTATCTTTTGTTGCCATTGTTTTTGGTGTTTTGGACATGAAGTATTTGCCCATTCCTATGTCCTGAATAGTACTGCCCAGGTTTTCTTCAAGGATTTTAATAGTCCTAGTGTGCCTGGAAATTAATCCTTCTGATAGATTCTTGGTCTCCCTAACTTCAAGAATGAAGCCACAGACCCTCCCAGTGAGTGTTGCAGTTCTTAAAGATGGTGTGTCTGGAATTTGTTCCTTCAGAGGTTCAAATGTGCCCAGAGTTTCTCCCTTCTGGTGGGTTTGTGGTCTCACTGACTTCAGGAGTGAAGCCACAGACCTTTGCAATGAGTGTTACAGCTCTTAAAGGTGGCATGTCAAGAGTTGTTTGTTCTTTCTGGTGGGTTTGTGGCCTTGCTGACTTCAGGAATAAAAATGTGGACCCTCCTGGTGAGTGTTACAACTCATAAAGGTAGTGCAGACCCAGAGTGAGCAGTAGCAAGCTTTATTGTGAAGAGCGAAAGAACAAAGCTTCCACAGCATGGAAGGGGACCTGAGCGGGTTGCTGCTGCTGGCTTTGGTGGCCAGCTTTTATTCCCTTATTTGGCCCTGCCCACATCCTGCTGATTGATCCATTTTACAGTATGCTGATTGGTCCATCTTACAGAGTGCTGATTGGTCCACTTTGCAGAGTGTTGATTGGTCCATTTCACAGAATGCTGATTGGTGCATTTACAATCCTTTAGCTAGACACAGAGTGCTGATTGGTGCAATTTTACAGAGGGTTGATTGGTGCATTTACAATCCTTTGTCTAGACACAGAGCACTGGTTGGTGCATTTACAATCCTTTAGCAAGACACAAAAGTTCTCCAAGTCCCCACCCAACCTAGAAGCTCAGCTGACTTCACCTGTCAATAGGACACCCCAACTGCTGTTGGGAATTCGGTGATGATCACTCTAGCTACTTCCTGTTGGATGGGGCATAGATGGGGCCTGCAGTTGTAGTGTCATCCAGAGGGGAACTCTTTAGGCCAGTGAAAGGGCCAGAGGGTCAGTCCAGGGGTCATCAGTAGAAGTTGTGAGTTTAGCTCATTTGGGGTTCCATTTGTAAGACTATCTGTAGCTTGATGGCCTCGATTCCAGAGGAAACAAATTTTACAAGGAGGTTAAAAATACAGGGCCTGAAGACAAGTAATGGCAAGATGGCTTCCATGGGACCTAGAAAGTGGAGAAGCAATGCTGCCTAGCTCCAGAGGTTGATATAAGAGTTCGAAAGGTGTTGTCTGATTTCAGGAGCCTTCTCCTGTAAATGCCAGGTGACATCTTGTACTATTCCTGACTGTTTAGTGTAAAAACAACACTCTTCCCCCAGGTGCAGAGTCCTCCTTTCTCAGCAGTGAGGAGGTCTAGGCCTCAGTGGTTTTGGAGAGTCACTGCTGCCAGAGTTTATTTGGGATTGTAGAGTAAGAACAGATTTTGTTATTTCTTGCAAACTGTCTGAGAAATCCTTTGAGAGTGTGTGGTAGTAGGATAATGAAGTAGATAAACTGGCTATTCCAGTTCCTGTAGCAGTAGCCACTCCTAACCCTATACATAGGGGTATTAGTTGTATGGTTCTGCACTGATGGACTTGAGTTTTTGAGGGGTACTGATAGGGTCAGATTTCCTCAAGATTAGAAGTTGGGATAATAAATGTTACATTGTTAACTTTTAGCAAATTTTTGTTGAAAACTTATAAGTTTGGGATTTCAACTATTCTGTGCTATTAATAAGACCACGTTCAGTCCAGTCCGTATTAACTTAGAATTCATATAGATGGCTCCTTCCTGATTCTGTAAGTACTTTAAAGTTTGGCTGAGTGCAAACAGCCCACATATTTCAGCAGACCAATTATCAGGCAATTTTCCTCACTCTGCTTCTACAAGAGTTTCCTTATCACTTACTGAATACCATTGTGTCTTTTTCCCTCAATCACCCGGGAGGAAGCATCTATTGTCCTGTCCTGAAGGGAGTTCCTCCTAGATCTGGTTGGACCTTTTTATGGTCATTAAGATTTAGATCCCCTGTTAGGAAACCTGCTGGGTTAAAGATTTTTGATAGTAAGGCTATGGGTTGTCAGTGGCCTCAGTGCTTATGGGCTATGCCCTTGCTTACACTGAAAACAAGGTAATATTGGAGTGTTATAGGGTCATGGAGAAGATCTTCAATTATCAATGATAGGTTTTAAATTTACCCTGGCTTTTAAAGTAATAGGGTACACTGTTTTTCTTTACTACTTCTCTCTCTTTCTCTCTTTCTTTGACTCTTTCTTTGTCTCTCTCTTTCTCTCTTACTTTCTGTCTCTTTCTCTGTTTCCTTTCTGGTAATCTTTCTCTGCCTTTGCCAGCCACTTATGTTGCTGTTCTCACCTCTCCTTCCCCTTTTGATGGCTCTGGCAATGTAAGACTGCCACCTACTTGGGTTTTATGATTTCCTTGTTACATTTAATGGAGGTTTCCCAGAGGTTATGTAATCCCTTTCTTTCCATATTGCAGCATGGGCATGTAGGATTAGATAAGCATACTTACTATCTGTATATGCATTTATGCTTCTTCCTTTTCCCAGTTCTAAGGCTTGGGTAATCACCACTAGTTCTGCTAACAACTGGGCATTTGTCCCTGGGGGAAGAGGCTTACTTTCAATTACTGTTACATCACTAAGTATGGCATAACCTGCTCTTCATATCCCATTTGCCACAAATGAACACAATTGGTATATATGTTAATGTCATAATTAGCTAAGGGGACATCTAAGAGATCCACTCAGGCAGCATAAGTCTGAACTTATTTAACTTAGCGTAATTTATTGGCTGTCATGCTGAGTTGGTTCTCCATCTTCTTGGAGAAAAGTGGCAGGGTTGGGGGACACATGCACCAGTCCCTCAAGGAGTAGTGTCTGGTATCTAAATAGGCAGTTGTCTGATAGCCAGAAACTTCCTTTGGCACCTACCGTGCCATTTACATCATGAGTAATCCAGACAGTGAGATAGTTTTCTTGTAGTATTTTGATAGTCTCTCACACTAAGACAGGCACCAACACAACTACCTGTAACCAGTGAGGCCAGTGTTTTGCTACTGCATCAATTTCCTTACTTAGGTAGGCCACTGGCTGTGGGGTTGCCCCATGAGTCTGAGTAAGGACTCCAAGAGCTATTCCTCCTCTCTCTGTGATGTATAAAGAGTTTTTTTTGTTTGTTTTTTGTTTTTGTTTTTGTTTTCTGTGGGAAGGCTTAAAGCTGGAGCTTGTACTATGACCTGCTTTAAGGTTTTGAAGGCTATTTCTGCCTCTGGTTCCCATTCTACTAGATGAGTATTTGCACTCTGGGTCTCATTGATTAGAGTCTAGAGTGGTCTGGCCATCTTGCTGTATTCAGGGATCCATAGTCTTCAAAAGCCAGTGATTGCAAGGAACCCTCACAACTGTTTTAATGTCTTAGGGTGAGGGTAAGCCAGTAATTCATTCCTTGCTGAGGGTCCTGGTCCCTTGGGTTCAGATTAGGCCTAGATATTTGACCTGCTGTAGGCAAAGCTGTGCCTTTGACCTAGACACATTGTACCCTTGATTAGTTAGAAAGTTCAAGAGATTTAGAGTAGCCTGCTGACATGAGGCTTCTGAACTTGTAGTCAAAAGTAAATCATCTACATACTGAAGGACCAGAGTGTCTAGACTTGAGAAGTAACCAAGATCTTGGGCTTGTGCTTGACCAAACAGATGAGGGCTATCCCTAAACCCTTGGGGCAAGACTGTCCATATAAGTTGGGATGTGTGGTCTGTAGGATCCTCAAAGGCAAATAGAAACTGAGAATCAGAATGCAGGGAAATAGAGAAGAAGGCATCCTTGAGGTCCAGAACAGTGAACCATTCTTCTTCTGGTATTTGAGAGAGCATTGTATAGGGGTTGTGTACAACTGGATATAGAGGAATTACTGCCTCATTGATGAGTCTAAGATCTTGCACTACTCTCCACTGACCATTTGGTTTTTGTGCTCCTAGAATTGGGGTGTTGCAGGGACTGCTGTATTTCCTTACTAAGAATTGAGCTTTTAAATGTTTAACAATATCCTGTAATCCTTTATGAGCTTCAGCCTTTAAGGAATATTGCCTTTGATAAGGAAAAATGGTGGGGTCTTTTAGCCTGATTTGGACTGGGAAGGTATTTTTTGCCCTTCCAAATTATCCTTCCAATGCCCAGATTTTAATGTTGATTCACTCTTCAAGTAACTTGTTCCCCATATTTATGTATATAATTGCTTCAGCTTTGGCTAATATATCCCTCCCTAATAAGGGTGTGTGAATTTCAGGCTTAATAAGAAAGGCATGTGAAAAGAGCACAGTCTCCCAATTACAACTCTGGAGGTGGGAGAAATACCCGGTTACAGGCTGTCCCAGGATTCCTTGGATGGTAATGGACCTTGAGGACAGCTTTCCAGGACAGGAGATTAACACCAAGAAAGCAAAGCCAGTGTCCAGGAGGAAGTCAATTTCCTGACCCTCAATGGTTAAACGTACCCAGGGAACAGTGAGAGTGATGACATGAGCTGGAACTTGCCCCAGGCACTCTCAATCCTGTTGTTGGATTGTCTGGTTGGGGGCTTCTGACACAGAGAAGCTTTGTCCTCTGGGGCAGTGTGCCTTCCTATGATTGCCTCAGCATAGTGGACATGGGCGAGGCAGCAGCTTGTTTCTTGTTGGATAATCTTTTTTAAAGTGTCCTTGCAAACCACACTGATAATAAGCCTTGTGGGTTATTGTCCTGCTCTATTTTCTGTCCTCTCTGAACCACCATGACTTGTTTTTTTGAGGACCATGACTAAGGCTGTGGCCTTTTTCTGATCTCACTTTTCCTTTTTGGTCTGTTCCTCTTGGTCCCTATTATCGAACACTATGATTTCCAGGTTTAATAATGCCTCCAGATTTTGTTCAGGGCCCAGGGCTCACTTTTGGAGCTTTCTCCTGATATCTGTGGTGGATTGGGTAATAAGCTTATCTTTTAGGATCAGTTGACCCTCAAGGAAGTTGGGTGACAGGGGAGTATATATTCTTAAGGCTTCCTGTAACCACTCAAGGAAGTCAGAAAGGTTTTCTTCCTTTCCCTGAGTTATGATGGACATCATTTAATAATTAATGGGCTTTTTCCTCATTCTCCTTAGTCCTTCTAGAACACAGGTCAACAGATGTTTACTACTCCTGTCCACATGATCTGAGTCTAGATCCCACTGATGATCCACACTGGGGATTGCTTGCTGACTAGTATGGAATTTGTCCCTTTCTTCAGCTGTCATTCTATCATTTACTTGACTAAGATACCAGGTATCTCCAAACTCTCAGGCTGCAGCTAAAGCCACATTATTTTCATTAAAGGCCAGGGTTTGGTCTAACAATAGCATGATGTCTCTCCAAGTGAGATTGAAGGTGTGCCCTAGACCCTGTAGGACATCTGTGTACCTATGAAGATCATCTGAAAACTTCCCCAGGTCTGCCTTGATCTGCTTTAAATCAGAGAGGGAGAAGGGGACATTCCTCTCCCCTCACAGCTTGAAGGGGATATAACCAATAGCCCAGGGGTTTTTGTGGTCCTTTGGGGATTTCTTTGCTTGTTTCCTTCTGGGTGGGGGAGAATAGAGGAGGCTTATCATTAAAAGGAAGGGGAGCCATAGGGAGTCTAGGATATGGGGGTAAGCTAAAAGGTTCTCCTTTGGGATATAAATTGCAAGTTTTGCATAGTTTTGTATTCTCCTTCAATGAAAATAAAGCTTGAACAAAAGTTATTTCACTCTATTGCCTTCTCTCTTACAGAAAAGGTCAAGCTGCAGGATATTATTGTAATTTATGCTTCCCTCAGGTGGCCATTTTTCCCCATCAGTGAGAGAATATTGGGGCAAAGACATAGTGCAGGAAAAGATGAGCCATCTCTTTTTCAGGGTTTGTGGGACAAATTGATCACAATGGCTTAGGATGCATTTCAAGGGTGAGCCTATTGATGCCTAAGTGTTTCCCATATGAAAGACAAAACCACCCATGGTTTTGGTTTGTTTGTTTCTCCCTCTGCCCAATAACCTGCAATGGTCCCAATAGTTGATCACAATAGTTGCACTCACTTATGCTGCAGAAATGCCTCCTACCCAAGTAAACACAATGGCCCCTGAACCCTGCTGATAGGAAAAGTTGTGCTTAGTGACATAGCAGAAATACTAGTTGTCCTCCTAGACCACAAGGAGGACTGAGGAATGTCAGATTTAGTGGCCCTTACTGACGCATTCTCAAAAACCTGTTAGAATCCTAAGCATTCTCTTGTTAGTATTGGGATGTTACCACTCCCCTATAAAGGTGTTATGCCCCAGAAATGAAGTGGAGGGCCATACACTGAGGGAGGGAAGGGATTTCCAGGGTTGGAAGAGTGATGCCTTTTGTCTTCACTTGAATAGGAAGGATATCATTTCTGAGGCTCCCCATATCCTAGCTTCAGGAAAAGCTTTTGTTGGGCCTGCTTATCTGAGAAAGGATTCTAAAATTCCAGATAGTCCCCCCTACAATGGGGCTTTGGGCAAAAATTATGTCTTTCTAATTGGTGAGACTGGTGCCTAAAGAAGGGAATAGAGTCCTGGAGTTTATACTAGAAATCATTCTTATAGGAAAAACTAGAAAAGTACCAGAAACAGGGAGTGGTTTTTAGAAGCATGACTAGCCTTGGAGAAGAGAGGTGAGAGGAAGTTCGCCTGACAGGCATTAGGACCCAGGAGGCAAGGGTCAGGATAGATAAGATAGATGGGTGAGTCTCACTTGGGTAACGTAACTTTGAGAGTTCCACTCACAGCTGCAGGGTCAACCAATTTGTTATTGGACCCTCCAACTGAATGGCTTTCCTCTCTGTTGACACTCAGCTCAGCCTAGAAGTACAGGAGGAGTGCAAGCTGACTCCAGGCAAACCAACACTCCCAGCTGTGAAGAGTCTGAGGTTGTTAGAGAGCCCTTTCCGAGAAAGCCTGACACCCATGTCTTTAGTCCAGCAGCTGCACTAGTCACTTTTAACTGGTAACTGGTGAACAAGTTCCTGGTATTTAGCCCCCAAATTCTAAGGAAAAATAGGACAGAATAGCAAGGGAAAGGGGTCCAATGGTACTTACCAATTGGCAATAGATGATAATCCCTTTGTGATTGCCAAAATGTGTCCAGAATTTATTCCTTCCAGTGGGTTCTTTATCTGTTGACTTCCAGAATGAAGCTGTGGACCCTCACAGTGAGTGTTACAGCTCTTAAAGATGGTATGTCCAGAGTGTGTTCCTTAAGATGTTCAGATGTGTCTGGAGTTTCTTCCTTCTGGTGTGTTCATGGTCTTGCTGACTTCAGGAGTGAAGCCTCAGACCTTAATAGTGAGTATTACAGCTCTTAAAGGTGGTGCATCAGGAGTTGTTTGTTCCTCCTGGTGGGTTTGTGGTCTCACTGACTTCAGGAATGAAGTTGTGGATCCTCACAGTGAGTATTACAGCTCATAAAGGTAGTGCAGACCCAAAGATTGAGCAACAGCAAGATTTATTGTGAAGAGCGAAAGAACAAAGTTTCCACAGCATGGAAGGGGACCTGAGCAAGTTGCCACTGCTGGCTTGGTTGCCCAGTTTTCATTCCCTTATTTGGCCCCACTGATCCTGCTGGTTGGTCAATTTTACAGAGTGCTGATTGTTCCCTTTTACAGAGTGCTATTGGTCCCTTTTACAGAGTGCTGATTGGTCAATTTTACAGAGTGCTGATTGGTCCATTTTACAGAGTGCTGATTGGTGCATTTACAATCCTTTTAGCTAGACACAAATTGCTGATTGGTGCAGTTTTACAGTGTGCTGATTGGTGCATTTACAATCCTCTATATAGACACAGAGCACTGATTGGAGCATTTACAATCATTTTGCTAGACATAAAATTTCCCTAAGTCTTTACCTGGCCCAGAAGCTCAGCTGGCTTCACCTCCTACTAAGTCTTACATTTAAATCTTTGATCCATCTTGAGTTGATTTTTGTAAATGGTGTTAGGAAAGGGACCAGTTTCAGTTTTCGGCGTATGGCTAGCCAGCTTTCCCAACACTAATTTTGTACTTCTTAAGAGTATATTTAAAATTCTTTGTCATGATTAAAATTTATTTCTTTTAGAAGGAGAAGCAAGGTACTAGCATTTTAGATATAATACACACCAAGCTATTTGCTTTTTTCACAGCTTTTATCTTTACTCAAAATTTCCACTAGTTTTAAAATTGATCAAAGTAAACAAATTATAATAAAAAAAGTTTTCCTACAATTCTAAAGTAGTGTTTCCTAAATAAATTCTCCCACAAAATGATTTGCATCAGCTAAACTTAATTTTGTCTAAAAGGCTATAAAAACCTTGGAAAAAATATTCAGTACTATGTTAATCAAGGGAATTAGTACACATTTTCAGGTACCCAACAACTATTACGTTTTTACAAACATGAAAGAAAAGACAACTATGATTCTTATTATATAACTACAGTCTGTGATTTTTCTTCTTTTTTTTCATTTATTTATATTCATCATGGGATTATTTGTATGTCTCTGTATTTCTCTGTATACCTCTGAAAGTTTAATGTATGGTTCTGTAACCATATATTCTTTTTACCTTTGAAAAGGTGAACAGCATATCATGATACATTTTCTATTAGTATACCTATCTCAGAATACACATAACTTTGAACCTATAAAACTTTTGTATTTGGTTAAAACCTAGGTAATGATTACCACTTGGGATGCACTGCTGGCTGATCTACAGAGCAGCTTTGATTTCAGTTTTACCAAGCCAGATTCCTGCTGTCCTAGGTGGAAGGTTTGTTTTATTTTGCTTGTAGTCAGAGGGGAAGTTATGCTTAATTTTCTACTAGCCTCTGAACTTTAGAGCTTAATTTTTCTCCAGGAAAGAGACTTTTTAAACCTGAAGAGCTTCATTTAGCTTTACAAAAGTGGGAAAAAATAAAATAAAATAAAATAAAATATAATAATAACAAAACTTGCTGATTTCTTGTTCATATTCCATCTATTAACTGCTGGATTGAAACTCTTTTTTAAATTTCTTGATGACCTCTGAGTCAAAGAAACAATGTAAGCAAGGGTATCACACCTGGAAACTAAGAAATAATTTGCACAAAAGAAAGTAAGACAGAAAGAAAATATGAAAATTCAGAGGTTACCATGAAAGCAGTTCTGAGTACCTTTGCCGGATAGTCAAGTCCCTTCTGCAATTAGTTGGAATTTCATTCTCCTTTCAGGGATCAGCTCATGTTGCAATTTCTCTCTGATCTTCTGCACCTTTTCCTTACATTACTTTATTTTCTCTGGCATGAAGAAAATAATGCACAGGAAAATAAAATATTGAGTACATTTTGTAGTGAAATATTTTAATTGCAGAGTAGTATAGAAAACAATGGATGCTAGGATAACAATTGTGTTTGTAAGCTTATGGATAAATTTGAATGAATGTCAGTTTAAGGAGAGTTTAGACTTCAAAGTATCATTAAATGTATGCTTTCATATCATGCTGATGTTTGACATAAATGTATATACATAAAAACATTTACATCAGAGAAGGTAGTTTTCATATATTGTGCATTAACCTATGGATCTCCAAGTTCCAAATATGCAGCACATGCTCAGCAAACTGGAACTGAATGAGGAATAAGTAACATTAACTGTACTTGTTAGAAAATTGGCACACTAAGTTCATACCAAAACATGAATGCATTCAATTTTTTCAAGTAATTAATTTCAAATAATCTCATTCATCTTAGATACAAAACTTAGTTCAGTGGTAAAATTATTGGTGATAGCATATTATTTTATTAAACATATGCTTTTGAATGTGTAAATAGTTTCTGTCCAAGTTTATCCTTATGTAAACCTTAGTAGTTAAAGCATTCTTATGTGCAA
Source organism: Pongo pygmaeus (assembly GCF_028885625.2). Classification (NCBI taxonomy): domain Eukaryota; kingdom Metazoa; phylum Chordata; class Mammalia; order Primates; family Hominidae; genus Pongo; species Pongo pygmaeus. Next base: position 12,805,788 of record NC_072397.2, on the reverse strand, counting down.
TTTTCTTTTTATGAGGTTCCAAAGAGAGAACATATTAATAGTATATGTTATAACCATTAGCTGACTGGATGGCTAAAAGATAAGTAAAGAAGCACAAAGACAAGTATTAAAATTTTATAAACAATTATTACTTATCCTTCATTAGTTAGCATCAACATTGATAAGTTAACAGGCAGCATTTTTACCAGGTCAGAGGGTGCATGAGTACTCACTGGGATTTATTACGGTAATCAATGCCCAACTAAACCTCAAGAAAATGTGCACATTTTGTGTACATAAAAGATAGTAGGTAACCTACTTAGAGATTATTTGAAATTTCTATTTGGTTTGGCCCATTCATCTGTCTAAGAATGTAGGGCAGGTCAGGTTCTCCTGGGATGTTGTGAGAATAGTCTTTTGTGCAAATTGGTTCATGTTTTTAGAACAAGGAATCTAAAAATTTCCTTGTTTCCCATCTCTGGGCATCCAATTGGCCCCTAGCAGGAAGCAAGGAGCAGGGAAGCACAATTCTTCCTTGGAAAGTATGAACATGTGCTCAGCAACAGGACTATTAATTTTAAATAATAAGCTGTTAGGTGCTTTTTATTCTGTTAACAATTAGATTGCAGGTAACTTGTACATGTTACCTTTCCACTAGAAATCCATACCCAGAAAGTTTTATCCCTTGCTCCTGATTTTAGAGGTGTTCAGTTGTCAGATCTTTTTCTAACTTCCACTGGCTGTATTCCTCCACTCTTATAGCCATCCTTCCACTTATTTTAGAATCAAAGTGAATTATGTCTTGCCTGTCAGAGTTTATTAATATTGGATCCTACAATTATAAATATTGTTATGTAACTTTCTAATTTTGGTGGCATTACTATTATGGGAAAATGTATACCTTTTTCAAAAATAACTAATTTGAAATAATGTTGTAACATAATCCATTTTACAATAAGAAATTCCCTGTCTCAAATACACACACACTTAAATATTCTCCATGGCAAACTTATTATAATTCAAATAAACATGAAATATTGAATTTAACTTACATGGTTAGTAGGGATTATTTTTTGTTAAATACAAAGTAAGTTGATATGTTAGGAATTTTTTCTCTTTTTGTCACAAAATTGCCAAACACATGTGCCAAAGTATTAATATACAGTATCATACATATGAGATTCCATATGACAAATTTTGACATTAATTCATCTTTTGATCCAAAAAATTCTTCTTATTTTAATAAAGATACACATTGGAACTGTATCTGTTCTGTACCTTTTTAAGGCTTCTTTTAACAATGAACTTAAAAATTAAAATTTTATATTTAATATTATTGCTGATCTAGCGATAATATAAATTTTTATAAATAAGTGTCCTGTTCTTTAAATGATGTGTGATACACATACAAGAGGATATCCTGGAGCTTTTTTATTTTATTTTATTTTATTTTATTTTATTTTATATATATTTTGTATATATTTTTGAGACAGAGTCCCACTGGATAACTCAGGCAGGAGTGCCATAGCACAATCCTGGCTGGCTTCAATCTCCAACTTTAGGTTCAAGTGATTCTTCTGTCTCAGCCTCCTGAGTAGTTGAACCAAAGGCATTCACCACCATGCATGGCTAATTTTTGTATTTGTAGCACAGATGTGGTTTCACCATATTACCCAGGCTGGTCTTGAAACCCTGACCTCAAGTCATCCACCCAACTCAGCCTCACAAAGTGCTGGGATTACAGATGTGAGCCATCGCACCTGGCATTTTGCTAATCTTGTTTCAATCTTATGCATAGTTGCTTGCAGAGGAAGAGCCAGGTATTAGTCAACTTATCATAGATATAGCCAACTAAATTTTCAAGAAGAATATATTTCCAAAAGTTACCATGAAAAATTATTAACAAAGGCATCATTCAAGAGGATTGTAGAAAGTGAACTATACTCAGTGGGATTAGTATCATAATGTGGTACAAAGACACTGAATAAGTTTATAGGATTATTGTTTTGTAGTGGTTGCAGGTCGGCTTTCACTGCTTAAACAATGTACAGCACGCTACTCAAACTTGAATGCCAGTGAGGCAGTCACGATTTGGAGGAAGGCCCAACAAGAACAATCAGGGAACAAGGACAGAATCCTGGATTTGCCTATGGTGCTTTATGATCTTCCACAAGTAGGCAAACTGATCAGTGCAGGGAGCATATCTTCTGTCATAAATTAGATATTTCAACTAAAATTATTACCTTAAATATATCTGTCCTTACTCTAAATAATTAAATCCACAGTGTTCAAGATTTAAAGTTGAATCCAAAAACTCTTCAATATTACAAAGAAATATGAAGTTACCTTAAGTTAAAATTGTTTAGAGGATATTGAAATAACTATGGTCTAGAACAGTGGCTCATGCCTGTAATCCCAGCACTTTGGGAGGCTGAGGCAGTGGATCACAAGGTCAGGAGATCAAGACCATCCTGGCTATGGTGAAACCCTGTCTCTACTAAAAATACAAAAAATTAGCCAGGCATGTTGGCGGGCACCTATAGTCCCAGCTACTCGTGAGGCTGAGGCAGAGAATGTCATGAACCCGGGAGACGGAGCTTGCAGTGAGCTGAGATGCGCCACTGCACTCCAGCCTGGGTGAAAGAGTGAGACTCCATCTCAAAAAAAAAAAAAAAAAAGAAAAGAAAAGAAAGAAAGGAAGGAAGGAAGGATGGACAAACAAACTACAAATATCTCCCAAAATTCTTCTTAATGTTGACATAAATAGTGTTATTTCAGGAGTCTATTTTAATGTGTGCTTCAGTAATGATCTCTCCATTAGAAGCCTCTAGGGGAGAAAGAATCACTGAGTTTCAATCACACAAATATTTACAGACAGACTTACATTTACTTTGAAAAATGTGCCCTTGTACAGTTTTCACTGGAGGTAATGAATATCTAACAGTAGAAAACAAATTGTATAATTCCTAAATACCTGAGTAGTAGTAGTATTTTTATATATGCTATTTATTTTCATTGATCAGGGATTTTCCCTGCACCTACCTTAATTATAATTACCAACCCAGCAAAGTTAAAATCACACTGTACCTGAAAATAGAAACACTATTCTATGAAGGTGAACATGCTATCATGCTTATGTTGGGTTGCCATCTTTTCCTCTGAAACAACAAAGAGGTTCCGCATGTTATTCTGCCTTCAACATATGCACTTGCTAGTTTCTGTTACCATTGTTAAAAATAGACTCATTTGACAATCTTTTTTTAAAATACTTTCCATCCTAGAAAGCTTATTAGTTTTACTTTACACAACCATTCAGCACATACTGCTACTAACTAGATGATTTGTCACCAAATAACGGAATCAGTAATTTGTAGGAAGAACAAAAACCTAGGCTCCAGGAATCCCAAAGCAGAAATCCTCCTAGGAGTTATAGTAATTTGGAGCCCTGCCATCTATTATTAGGGATGAAGAGATCCATAAAACTTTGTGGGAGGTAGTGCATCTGTGACATTGCATCTAGCAAGAATAAGGGATACTCAAGATACATACTATTTCACATTCATACCCATGAATCAATGACACAACTCTTCAAAATGTTATGGAACAGCTACCCACAAGACAGGGAAAATAAGTTATGACTGTATGCTGTGTTCCAGATATTATGGATGTAATGCTTAAACACATCCAAATGAATACAGTTGGAATAATGGCTACCTACTTCTGGGTAAAATAAAATGCATTATAAACCTTAATTTTTAGTTAAAATGTAAGTATATTATTAACCATTATTGTTCATACTATCTTTTAACCTCATTGCAATGAAGAAAATAGTGGATGATATACAGATCACTACTCTCCTGCCTTTTGAGTAAAACTATAAAGGATGATTTATTTCACATTCTTAGAGAAGCAAATTAATTTTCATAACTTTTCTAGGTTTCTCATTGCCAACTGATCACTTCTTATAAAGAAATAGAAGACAGTCCTGCTGAATTCAAAAATGATATATCAATTGGTCTCAATATTTGTCTTCTGTTTTAACTAAGGCCTTATTCAAGGATAATCAAGATATGCATTGCCTGTTTTTGTTTTAAGTAGACACCATGGGGCCAGAAAAAGGTGGCTTGCTGGTCAGTTAAAGTTAACAGAGGCTATCCTGGTCTTACAGTAGATCCAGGGGGCAGATGGGCGAGGAAAGCAGGGCTATGGTGATGAACCATTAAAGTGTTCCCCTCGGAGTGCATTAGTAACAGCCGAGGTATTAGAGGGATTCCCTCTAGAGTCACTGGCTTTGATTTTTTAGGCCGTTTTTCCCCTCTTGTTATATAGAAAGACACAAATCTAGGGAAGCAATAATTCTATTCTAGTTATGGTAGGTAGTTGTATAAAATCATCAGTCTTGAAAGCCACTTGTAAATACAGGACCCATCTCATTAAAGAGTGTTCCACTTGGGAAATATGCTGTATTATCAAAATGAGGAATTCTGTGAACTGATACTACAGTTTAAACTCAGTGTACCCGTTCTTCCAAAGTTCAATTATAGACTGAAGTGATGATGGTTTGTTTATTCCAGTTCATTGAAGGTCCAGTTATTCTACTACCCCTGAAAATGTATTCTAAAAACAGAAATAAAGTGATGGTACTCTTTTGGAAAAGTCCATCCCCACATCTCTGCCCATCCCCACATCTCTGCCCATCCCCACATCTCTGCCCTTACCCACACCAAGATTTATTTTGACAAAAATAGTTTTAATGATACCTCACTGATGGCAATCAACGTATTTAGCTGTAATGTTGTAAAGATTTATGAAGTTCTGATTAGATCCATCACTACAGCTAGAAAAGCAGTCTCATTTACATTGTTGAAAAAGAAAGTTCTTTCTAGAAAGGGGACGTGCCTGGCAAGGTCCAATTGGAAAAACATTCAGAAGACAAGAGGTAAATTAGAAAAGTGGAAAGAGATGTTGAATGAAAATGTATGCAAATTTTTGATGACAAACTGCAGGTAAATCATAGGTTATATATAATTCTAAAGACGGAAGATTGATGGCCTTACGTCAGTCTTAGTGCCAGAGTAAAACAAAAGGAGATGCGCGCCACTAGGGTCTTTCCTAAAATACAAAGTTCCAAAAAAAATACGTAAACATAAATAATAAACTGAGATTTGAGAGTGAATAAGGGACTGATGGTCAATATGACTATGTGGAAATCACTGAAGAAATAAAGCTATAAACAAAAAGATGAACCATGTTTACTTAAAAAGCTGCAGGAACATGATCAGGTCATGCCATATGGTGCCAGTTGGGTGTGACTGTTTCAGTTGAAGCCAGAACCTACAAATAATATATAGATAACAGATCTACCTCCATTTACTCTTCCTGCATAGCACAAATTTTGGCTTTCTTATTTAATGAAATAATACAGTAGCAGAGTTCATGCTGATTACAAGCTTTACCTTTAGCTTTTTGTGGCCCCTTCTTCTCTCCTTCCCTTCCTCTTTCTCTTTCTTTCCTTCCTTCCTTCCCTTCTTCCTTCCTGCCCTCCTTCTTTCCTCATTTTAAATTAGAAGTCCAACTGAACCATGCTTTGTGCTTATTTTGACCTAATGATCAGGCTTTAAAATGTTACTGATTCAACTGTAATGTCAGGTGGCCAAGAAAAAGCAGTGAATAATTCAATCTGATTTAGTATGTATTTGATTTGAAACTTAAGGCCATGAAATAGTATCATCTCCAGCACCGTGAGTAGTAGTTCCACTACAGAAATAGGTGGTAGTTAATTTATTTACCACTTAGTTTTGAAGTCTTCAATAACTTAGTTGAAATAAAGATGGTGAAGTCTCCCAATAAAATGAGCTAAGACTTTAAGATTAAGCAGAGGAAAGACATGACAATTTTGAATTGGTAAAGCTGATGTTGTGTTACTAATTTTCCCTGAGAAAATGACATGGAGGAAGATTTGAGACCATCAAAAAAACAAGCAAAGAAAAAAAGATACTTTATTGAATTTAAATGAAGTTAGATGACTTTAAATTGATTTAAACATATTTTAAAATCTATGTCCAATTTCACAAAATTAAATTGAATGTTTTATAATAAAATAAACTTGTTTTGAGTTTTAAAGTCACACAACCATACCCACACATTATTTTTGTTAATTAAAAGAAAAGAACACAAGTTCTACCTATTGACATAGTGGCAAAATAATAAAAAGGAATGCACAACTCAAATTTTTCTACACACACACAGACATTCTAAGTGACATAGAGGGTTAATTCTATGCAGATTGCATAAAATATTTCAGTTTTGTGTCTTGTACTTGTCTTTAAAAATAAAGAATAAATACAGGCAGAATAAAAACTAACCAAAATGAAATAAACATTTTTTTTTAACAGAAGTAGGGAATAAGTCTGAATGACATCATTAGGAAATCCACGAGGGTTAAACCTAAATGAATACACATAAGATGCTAAGAGATATGTCTTAAAGCAGTATTTGCAAAGTAAGCACACTGTTTTCTCTTACTTTACATATGATACATTGCAAGGAGAGCCACTGCTCGTCCCTACACTGATCTTCAGTCATATGTTATGACAGTGGTAGCGAAAATTAGATAATAGGTGTGATATAGAACATTCAGATTGAGTGCAAGATAATACATATTTGCAGACATCAGGCAGAATGCAAATGTTCCACATTTGCAGCTACTATTGTTTTTCTGAAAAACAAAGTTTATAAATGCTAGGAGACGTAAGCTATACCATTACAGATCTAAGACATCTGGAGAAGGAATCTCATTATACACCACAAGCCTTGACAGCTGGAACTTCATTGATAGCTCATGCAAACATTCCCCTATGGTGACTATGTTTACCAGTACTGTACTGTATACTTTACAAACTTGCTCAGAGAGTAGAGCTTTATTGTTCTCCCCCAAAACGAACAAAAAAAACACCCTAGACAGATACCAAATACAATGAAGTTATCTTAAAGGAAACTAGAAATAAATGAGAAATGTTGTGTGCCTGAATGGCATTTACACTAGCTAGCAGTTTCTAAAAAGCAACAATTAAACATAAAGAAGCAGGGTTTTTTCAAGCCGTTATCTAAAATAATATATTAAAAAAACTATCGTTAAAATTTGAGTGTGAAATAAAGATACTTTATGATATAAAAAACTTGAAAGGACATAGTACACAGAGTTTGCTTGCTGTAATAATTTCTTTGGTTAAGTTTCAGGAAAGAGGAAATTTCACACAAAAGGGAAAATTTAAGAAGTAAAGTGAGTAAAGAAATTACTAAAGAAGATCATATGCCTAAGCTGGCAATAACAATGTAAACAATAACACTAACAATGGGTAATTAAGCATATGTTTAAGGTGCACTTAGAATTCTAAATAATTTGATTCGAATTTAATTACAATTTAATTGATAGAGTTTATGACAACAAACAAAATTATAAGCCATATAAAAATGAATGTAGTAAAAACTGAAAATTTTCAAGGAAAAGTTTTAAATTTTATTGAAGGGCAAAATAAATGAAAGCCAAAATACACTAAAAAGGTGTGCCAAGCAATTGTTAAAAAATCTTCACATTGTATGGAAGAACATACCATGCTCATGGATAGGAAGAATCAATATCATGAAAATGGCCATACTGCTCAAGGAAATTTATAGATTCAATGCCATCCACATCAAGCTACCAATGACTTTCTTCACAGAATTGGAAAAAACTACATTAAAGTTCATATGGAACCAAAAAAAGAGACCACATTGCCAAGTCAATCCTAAGCCAAAAGAACAAAGCTGGAGGCATCACTCTACCTGACTTCAAACTATACTAAAAGGCTGCAGTAACCATAACAGCATCCATGATACTGACTAAAATTGAAAAGTCAAACATCATCATGTGTTGAAAAGGGTATGGAGAAGCAGGAACCTTAGTATTTAATACACTGTTGCTGTGAATTGAAGTGGTAACTTCAGAGTGTTCTGTACCCATGCTTGGTTAATTTGGAGACAGTCACACCAAATTACCAGGAGCTTTTATTTCTTGATCTACACTATAAAGAAGCAGTTTTATATGTTTATTAAAAATAAGCACATGCCAAAATGTTTTGCGGTTAAGAAGAAATTGTTGAAAAATATTAACTGTCTTTCAATGGAGGATATGTATTAAAAATCACTTTTCTCTCACATAATGGAATGTAATACCATGGTTAAAATGAATGAAATAGAACTGTCAGTGTAAACATTTGCAATTTCAAAACTATAACAAGTTTGAAAACTAAATTGCAAGGGAATACATTTGGTATGAAATACTTATATACTCTTTAAATGCCTTTAAAGCAATAGTATATATGGATAAATATTATTCTATAAAACATGATGTGGGAGAATTACACACAAAATTCAGGACAATGATTACATATGGAGAGAAAGAAGGAAGGAAGAATGGAAGTGTTGTGCAGCCTTCAATAGTCTCATGATATTTATTTACTTTTTCAACTTCTAAGAGAGATTAACTGACATGGAAAAATGTTAACATTTAATTTGTGCATTACATTTCATAAAGGCATACCTTCCCTAGTATGCAGCAGTTGCTGTTGTACATGCTTTACAAATGTTGCTTGATTTAATTTTAATGGTAAAACCTATGAGGTAGTATTAATATAATGCTCATTTCCTATATTACAAGACTAAGGCAAAGAAAGTTTAAATGGCTTGCACAAATTCACATAGAGCTAGATTTGAAGCCAGGTATGTCTATTGTCTATTGATATGATGCCCTTTCTTGCATGGCCCATTTCTTCAACATCTATAGTACATGTAGATGGATATTTACAATATATTTTTTCATACTTTGGGATTTTTTGAAAATTATCACAATTAAAATCAAACACTTAAAAATTCAAGAAAATTTTGCTTTCCACTATTAGGTGACAAAAGGACCACATATATGTAGAAAGGCAGTTCTTAGGAATAAGTCCCAACATAACAATAATTATTGATAGAACAGGAGCACTGGCATGTTGGACAAACACCACCACATTAAATTCCATCTCCTTTTCTGGCCTCATACATTTCAAGGAAATCACTTATCTTCTGAAAAAAGCAGCTAAAAAGAGCAGACAGTAAAACACAAATAAGACAACTTAGCACAGAGGGAAGTGAAGGGAAGGTCCATTGAGTAACTGTCAAAATTCCCCTGATACAATGGGCCCCAGTAAAGCAGTGGGCCTTATTAAGTACACTCCTTTCCCTTCAGGTGCACCAAGTTAGGGAAGCTAAAAGCAGAAAGTGGGGATAAGCCTGCAGCTGCAGAAAGATGTACGGGAACAGGTACCCACCTATCCCTCCCAAGCAAGCACAACAAAGAGACACAGAAGTGGTCCAAGCCTCTGATAAACTCTCCCACCCTGAATCCGTAAAAACTCTTAGTCCCCAAGAAAGTGTGTCTCTGACCTAACTCAGCCAGAAGGTGCCCTCTCAGGTTTGTTTTCTTTAAAATAAATCTGTCCTTACTGGTGAGCCACCTTTTTGTGTTTCTTTCCTCTCTTCATTTCTTATAATCATAATAAATGTAAATGATTAAAACTCACTCATTAAATATCAGCTAAATAATACTTGCAAGAGAGAAGCCTAATGCATCAAGCACATGGGGACTGAAAATAAAAAGATAAGAACAAATAAACTAGGTAAATACTCATCAATAGAAAGATGGTATGTTTATATTAATTTTATAAAAACTAAGCTTTTATACAAGAAAATATATATTTTTAAGAATAGAGAAGGCCATTCCATCACGGAAGTCTTTATTCAACAAGAAGTTAGTTACTTAAAATGTGCATGCACCCAATAAAGTTAGCACACATATATAATAAAAAAGGATAAAATTTCAGGGATATATTTTTTCATCCACTCATATTGTAATTTTATGTGTCAGTCTGACTGTGCAACTGTGCACCCAGATGTGTGGTCAAGCATTATTCTGTTGTGTCTGTAGGGGTGTTTCTGGATGAGATTAACATTTTAGGTAATGAGTAAAGAAAGATATAAGACTTAGGTAGAACAAAAGGATAAAATAAAGGGGAATACTTCCTGCCTAGTTGAATTTGAGCTGGAGTTTTGAATTCTTCTGCCATTAGATTCAAACTAAAACCTTGGCTCTTCCCAGATCTCAAGGTTGTCAGCCTTCAAACTGGAAACACACCATTGGCCATCCAGATTCTCTGGCTTTTGGACTCAGACTACAACTATACTATCAAAGCTCCTGGGTCTCCAAATTGCCAGCTCTATTTATTAGAACTTGCCAGCCTTCATAGCTGCAGGAACCAATTTTTTATAATCAATTTCCTTGTCTACATATTTGTGTGTGTGTGTTTGTGTGTGTGTGTATGTGTGTGTATTTGTAGGCATCTGTGTGTATACACACACACATATATGCATCATATTTATTTCTTCTACTGTGGAGAATCCAGAATAATACAACCTCCAAAATGGGTGATTTCAATAAAAATTTCTTGGAGATTGATAGGTCAGGTTTACAAAAAAACATTAAAAACAAGTCTTGAAAAATTAAGTGAACATTCTAATAGATACATATCAACTTCTAAGTACTATAATTAGAGAAAAACAATATTCCCAAACACAAATGAAACTTCATTATTACCATTTTACATTTGGTCACATGATAGTATGTAAGTAAGTCTTAACAAATGTCAAATAATCAGTGTCATAAACACCACAAGTTCTTTGACCTCATGCAATTAGGTTGAAGTCAGTTACAAATGAGTTGTTTCAGTCACTGTTTACTGGAAAAATGAAAAAAAACACACACAAGAAAGCAGTTCTCATGAATCTTTTGGATCTATACATCAAAATAATTTAAATGTGCTCACATATGTATAGAAAGATGTCTGTGTAAGATCTTACTGGTTTTTTTTTTATTATAGCAAAAGCCTCGAAATGACATAGTTTTTCAACATGAAATAAGGAACTTCTTTAGTACAGTATTTTGCCTTCAGAAAATGGTATGTGATAGCCGTTAGTGTTATTAGAGAACAAATTTGCTCTTTGTTGATAAAGTAGTATTAGGATAAATAAGGTAGGTACAGAAAGCACATAAAGTATACACTCATTTTAACTTAAAAATTCTGTTTTAATATATATTTCTGAGAAATTTAACAAACTTCTATTAGGGACAACTTCAGAATGGAAAATTATACATCTGGGCTCATATACTCTGTTTTGTTGTCTAATTTGTTTTTTTCATATCCTTTATTCATTTACAACTTAAAAATACTAGTTAAAATGTAGAATGAATCAAAGAACCCCAGTCTAAAAATGCATCTTCTGAAATGTTGTCAAATGGCTTTCAGATCCTTCCACAAGTGATTTTTTCCTTTGGTTTTAGCACTGGCATGTGCATTGGAATACTCTTCAATAAAATCCATCCTCATGGAAGTATACCATATGATGTCATCAGTAGATTACTGTAAAAAGAATAATTGGATTTTCAAACCATAATTCTCTGGACTAAAGACACTGGGTGCCAGGGAAAGGAAAGGAGACACCTGGAAATGAGAAGGTAAGCTAAAGACACTGATACTTCCTAGGTCTGACAACAAAATTTCAGGTTGAGACTTCACCGAATTATCTTAAAATTCTTGAAACATTTCCTGCAGGCACTATTTCTCCAGATAAGAATGTCAAGTTCTGCAATATTCTTCATTATAATATCTGGTCTGAAGGGAAAAATGATTGAGATTCCGGGGAAAGTGAACAGAGAACTATGACGAAAGCAATGGTTAACATAGGCCTCAAACTTAAAAGCACCAAATTTACATAAACATAATTTTTTAAAAACCAGCATAATTTTAATTTTATTATAGTCATCACCTGCAGACACTTTATTTTGGAGAAGTGATTACCAAAATGTGAAAAATCAAGGCCTGATGAGAATACTTAAATTAAGCACACTCCAGATGCTCAAATATGAAAAGCAAAGGTGTTTCTGATATAACAGCCCAAATTCTGCATTTCTTCTCTATTGGGCAGTGTAATATTGCACATATGAAAAATAAATGGAGCATTAAGTAAAAAGTAATGGATTAAGAGGAGTCATTGCTTAGTGAGTTAAAATGACACACAAATTCAGAAGAAGAGGAAGACAGTGATAGAAAATATACTATTGATTTATATCAGAATAATTTTTATTTTTATTACCATTAAATAGTACCATTACAATAATATAATTTTGCATATTGACTTCTAACATGTGAGTGGTTTGTATTTTGTGTATTTGGAAACCTGATCAAGGTTTTTTAGATATTTCATTTTTTCCCAAATTTACTAGCTAATAGCTAGCTAAATGCTAGTTGCCTGAATACCTCTCACTAAGTAGTTTGTCTTTTCCCATTAATTTTAATATGAACTTGGTCTGTATTTTGTTGGCATCTTTACTACATTTCTATAAGTTGAAGTTGTTCAGATCTCAGTCATGGATCCTCTTGGGTTTTCTCAAGGCTAAAACACCCTTTCTATGCTGACCATTAACAAATTCCCAACTTCAGGCCAGATCTTTGCTCTGACCTTCAGACTTGGCATATCCAACTGCATACCTTACATCTTCACACACCAAAAATAGACCTTCATTTCATCCTCCAAACATGTTTCCCCCTACAGTATTCCATATTTCAGAAGTTCACAGCACTGTAAACCTTGTATTTCAAGCTAGAAATTGAGAGAATGACCCTTGAGGCAGCCTCTTCTCAATGAGTCTTCATCCTTCACATCCAACACTTCACAGGTTGTGTGTCATCTCCAAAAATTATGTGTCCTCCCAAAAATCTTAGTAAATAAATCTTAGGACACACAAAAATTGTGTGTCCTCTACAAAAATCTTAGTAAATAAAGACGGGCCCCTAAACAACCTTCAATCATCCAGTTTTTTTTTTTCAATTCATGTCATTTTCTTTGTGGAACAGCTGGAGTTCTGCAAAGTCAATGTTGGAATAAGTACCATTCTCTAACAGTATCACTATTTTCTTTATCACGAGATAAACATTCCTTAAAAATGCCTACACAAAGCTATACTAAGTAACAAAGTTAAATAATGCCTTTCTTTTACAGAAAAGTATAAGGCAAACAGAATCAATTGTTATTATATGATCTTTATAACTACACACACAGGTACTAGATATTTTAGACCCCACTTCATACATCTGAAATTTGGGTCTCAAAATAGTTAGCTTATCTTAAAGTCTAATGTCATATCACAGAACTGCCTCTTTCCACAATATTGTGTTATCTCCCTTTAAGAACCAGCTGGGATATCATTAAGAATAAAAAATGTCCTTTTCTTGAACATCTCCAAGGTGAGCCAAAAATGTAAATTTTCTGTGGAGATGCTGTCATGTGCAATTTCACCAAAACTTTTACAAATTTAACCACAGTTATTCCTCAGTGGCCTGTTTATCCAATACCCACACACTTGCTTTAACATAGAAAAATTTTCAAGTTAATACAAGTATTAACTCTTATCATTATAGATGCTGACTCTGAAGACGCTTTCTGGTCTTCCATGAATATGTGAAATACAAAATGTCGGTAGTCTCCAAAATGTGAGCGTAATCTTAGTAGAAGTGGATCATTTACAGAAGGTAATTTTGCCACAGTGGTCAAATATTTTTGTTAAATACTCCTATTTTATAGATATACATAGCATTAACTGACACACAGTGTATAGCTAGAAACATGTTCCTAAAGGAAATGTTCAGAAACAGATTTCTTACTGTTTGCTAAATTGCAAACTAACAGGTTAATTACTGCTGTGAAGTGCTAGATAGTTGGAGTAGTATTTACGAAGAATGAGAAAGAAGATAAGGGCATATGATTGAGAAGGTGGGAGTGAGGAAAAGATAAGGTATTTATTCCTGACTCCTGACTTGATGTTCTTTGATTCTTCTGTTTTTGTTGTTGTTGTTTTTCTTTATCTTATGTGTCAGACCAGAGTTTCACAAACATCCCCAAATAATTACATGGGTCATAAAAAATATATCCAGATACTTCTCGTTATTTTCCTTCAAAATCCTGGTTCAATCATTTGAAATGAGACCTGGAGAACCAGTAATTCTAACAAGTATGAAAAGTGATTGTTACCAAAATGACCATTGTGAAATATTTAGGAAACCATGCAGGAGCTAGGTAATTAACATTTAATAATTGGTTCTTACTGTAGGATAAAGGATTTTATTGAAATGACTATTTAAATTTAGGTTTTATGAAAAAGAAAGATTGAGCACTTTAGTGTTTTCTAATTAGTATGTTTAAAATATGTTTTGCTAAAGTGGTAAAAAATTTTTTCACTGGAAGTTAGCATTATGGCCACAAATGTCTTCTGAGTTAGCTTTTTGAAAATCTTCAGATTGTAAATTCTAAAAATTATCTTGGGGGTTTATAAAACTCCAGAAAATCACTAAGAAAAATATGCATAAAAATACCCATATCCAAAACATCAAAATAACTCTTACAAATAGTCAAGAAAATATGTAGACAATCTAGCCCAGTAGAAGAAAGCAGGACAGGTAAATAAATCCATTTTAGAAAAGAAGAAAGTCACATGACCAACAAAGAATGGCTAGATGCTTGAGCTTATTAGTAATCTGGGCAAATAAATCAAAACCACATTATGTTCCAACTTTTGTTCATTAGCTTGGCAACAAAATAATAATACCAAGTGTAGTCAAGGGAGTAAAAAATGGTAATTTGGTTCCATCAATCACAGGACTATCTAATGATATTTAATGAAATTAGGGTGACTAAAACTTTTATTGTTCCAATGGAAACTTTTTTTAGAATAAAGAGTACAAACATATACAAAATTATTTAATATTTATTATATTATCTCCTTACAGGCAATTTTTTAATTTTATCAATGAATCTGTAAAATAGTTATCTTCTATCTATTTTGGAAAATTAAATCCCTTCAAAAATTTAAAACCACAATTACATATCTTGAGGCAAAGTAGAAAAATAACTTCTTTATATTTATTATTTACATATTAAAAACAGTAGACAGAATAATTATTCTAGAACATATTTATATGAATTAATCTGTTTCTTAACAATAATTATCTGTATTTATTTTCTGGAAAATGCATTCATTTTAATATTATATTGATTTTTAAATAAAGTTACTTGCAAGCTTTTCCAAAGTTGGTTCTTCCTGTCACCAATAAAAGTTATCAACAATGTTTAGCTTTTTAAGTGAAGTTTAAAAAAAATTTGTCATATTGTTCAATTTGTTTTTTTCTGTCACAATAATATTTCCACAGCTTTATTTTGGACCCAATGATTGATTAAATATTCAAAACACTTTTTAATCCAATTTACCTCTTTGAAACATCTAAATGGCGTTATTCAACTTTTTTGGAATTTCTTCTGGAGCTAATGGAGCTAACATGCTAACAATTACTGATGCATATTTCTTAAATGCAGACAAATTAGAATTAAAAATGTACACAATTGATTTTAAAAAATTGTAATCAGATATAAATAAAATGCCAAGCATCTCAGAATTATATGCTTAATTTTTCCAAATTCACATATTAAACCTGTGAAAATGTCATCTTCAGACATAGTTTTCTTAATGTAACTAAGTATTACCTTTTGAAATAGCAACTGCTGTTTCCCCTCAGCCCTCTATATTCTGGATTTCAGGATATCACTTTAGCCTTGTGGTCCCAACATAGACTACAAGGCTTCCTGATTACACCATGTGTTTATTGACACTTTTCAACCTATAATTTGATTGAAAGGGAAACTGAGTAGTTTAATTAAATATCTACTTGTATTTTAAGGCCATTGCTGCTGAAATCATTTTTTAAAAAATAGTCATTAGCAAATAGCCCATAAATAAATAGTTGTAGGTATATGAGAGATGACACAAACACTGTGGCCAGACCAATTAACTACTCTCTGTGTGCTCAGCTTCTATTTCCAGCACATAATTTACATATATGTAGCTATTATTTCCTTCATTTTCCCCAAACCCACCAAATGATGACCTGGCAGTGTCATGTAAGTGAGCCACATAGAAAAAAAAAATAAACAACTATGTCAAATACTTCTTCCATCACCAAGCCAAGATTGGAAGAAACTAGCCACTTCTAGCCAATACTGACTCAGTGCATATTGATTTATTATCAAGCACTCTGCTGCATGCTGTCCTTGAAAAAGAAGCATTATCTATGTTTTGTATAAACTATGTTAGGAAAATAAAGTTGATTTTCAGACTTATACCCCTACTCATCATTCTGTTAATATTTTATTTTCTTCACATACTGATAGAGCCTTGACAATGGCTGTAATTATTAAACAAAATGAGCATTTAACAAACACATGCTGGTCCTAATCAATGTAACTTATAATAATACTTCATTAAAAATTAAAAATCTAAGACATATGCTAAGCCAATTAGCATGGATGAACAATAGTAATAAAGTAGTAGCCCTAGAAGCTAATGAGAATATTTTATCTCCTCAAAGTTAAAACTGTATGCACACTGTAGTTCAGCCATTCTTCTAGTGAATTCGTTAGAAACTCTCACACATGTGTACCCAGAGGCAAAAGGAAGGTTTTTCATTGTAGCATTTCAATAAACACATCATGGAACTTGATGGAATTCAGTAGACTGAGAACTATGCCATCAATAATGGCAGCTCTCTACAAGAATGTTAACAAAAAAATGTGAAATAATACACAGCTTATAATATTCACATAAACATTAAAAATTCACAAAACACCAATGTTGTTTAGAAATAAATATTTTAATAAATTTATAAAAAATATGAAGGCAATACCAGGTTCATGATAATGGCACCCCTGGAAATGGAGAAAAGCAAATGAACCTGATGGGGTGTATTCCAATTACAACCAGAGGTAATGTAAATAGAACAAGGAATGTATTAATAGCTGTTTTTTTTTAAGTCAGGTTAAAATGATATTTATTATGTATATATTTTTTAATTTTACTCAAAAACAAAATAATTCTATAATGAACAATATTCTGTATGAATTGGAATTGCCTTGTGAAATAATTGCTTTAAAATTTCCCTGTCTCCATTGCCACTTTCAAGGAATTAAAAAAAATTAAAAGTTGGAGAATATGGTGTCTTTCAAAGAAAAACATTTTACATTTATAAGTATGAAATAAAATGTATTACCACCACATCACATTTTTGACTCGTTATGCATGTAAAATCATGTAGTGGAAGAAGAAAGAAGAACATAAGCAGAATTTGACCTATGAATGGAGGGAATAATTGTATGTTTATTTAAAATATCTTCTTAGGATATACAAGTGGCCAAGAAATATAAGAAAAGTGATCAACATCACCGATCATCAGAGAAATGCAAATCAAAATCACAACAAGATACCATCTCATACCAGTTAGAATGACTATTATTATTAAAAAGCCAAAAAAAATAAATAAATAAGGAAGGTGGGCCAGGCTGCAGAGGAAAATAAATACTTATATGCTGGTGGAGAGAATGTTGAGCCACTGTGGAAAGCAGTTTGGGGATTTCTAAAATAACTAACAATAGAACTACCATTCCACCCAGCAATCCTGTTACTGTGTATATGCTCAAAAAAAAATAAATCATTAACGCTACCAAAAAGACACAAGAATTCTCATATTCATCACCATAGTGAAGACATGGAATCAACCTAGGAGCACATCCATGTGAATGGGATAATGAAAATGTAGTACATATAAACAGTGGAATAGTATTCAGCCATAAAAAGAACAAAATCATATCGTTTGCAGCAATGTGGATGCAGCTGGAGGTCATTAACCTAAGAAAATTAATGCAGAAACAGAAAATCAAATATTGAATATTCTCATAAATAGGAGCTAAAACTTAAGTGCACACAGAAATAAAGATGAGAACAATAGGCACTGGAGACTTCAAAGGAGGGACAGAGGGAGAGGGGCAGGGCCTGAAAATCTTCCTATTGGTTACTAGGTTCACTATCTGGGTGATGGGATCAATAAAGACTAAATGTCAGCATCAAACAATGTACCTTTGTAACAAGCCTGCACTTGTACTCTCTGAATCAATAATAAATATGGAAATAAAATATAAAATAAAAATATTATTAAAGAAATAATAAGTTACGTTTTAGAATTGATATTATTGCAGTCATACATGATTTTAACATGCTGATAAAATCTATATAAGCTTTACAGAAACAGCAAATAGTCTCCCAACTGTCTTTAAAAGTATAAAAGATGGGATAGCCACCTTTATGCAAATTAACTAGACTTCAGTTGCACTAATTAAGAGAGCAACAGCTTAGTCAATCAAATGATAATAAACAAGTTATAATTGATGTCAAAATTCTACCTTATTATATATTGACTTTGAAATCATATCCCAAGTTTTATTCTACTTTGAGAAACATCACTCTACTAATATATAGAACAAAGATTGATTTTGCAGATTTACATGATTTCAATAGAGCACATTTCATCTCCAAATATGATAAGCACTTTGCAATGCATAAAACACTGTTAGAAAAAAACTGTCAATCAGGCTAAACACACATTTCAAACAGGTTTTGAGGTTGCAAATCACTAATCCCTCAAACTCGTGTTACCATGATAATGCATAGCACTTACATAGTGTTTCTTAGCTTGAAAGAGCCTAGGAACTTTAATTAATACTTAAGACTAACCAGTGAGAGAGTGATAAGAAGCCCATTGAAGAGATCATTAAAGTATATAATTCACAGTTGCTTAAATGTAATTCAGCATATGTGCCATGTTGTGTTTTGCTAGCTTTCTATTTCAATCTTCAGAGAAATAATATTTATCTGTGAATACATGATGTGTAGGCATTTATTATGAATAAAATTATGTAGACTGCACCCTGTCTGCCACTAAAAGCTAACAGATATATGTACATCCAACACACAGAAAAACATCTGGTACATTCTGCTGTATCTTCTTTTCTTATTCAATTCATATCTCATTTTCAGGTATTTCAGAGTGGACTTCATAGCTTTGAATAGGCTAAAACTTTTTAAATGAGGAATATACAATTTTCTGGTTAATTTTTATAATTACTTTAGTTTTTCGGGAAGTATATTAAAACTAAACATTCATAATTATGCTGAATATAAAAGAATATCATATGTGAACGCTTCACCCAAATGAAAGAATATTTAATATTCAATTTAGAATTCTCTCCAGTAGGATTTCCTTCTCCGTAGGTAGCTAGGTACAGGGGACTACCAAAACAAATCTATTTCTCCAGTAAATACCAACACTGGCTTATTCAGGAAAGAACGCTTTCAATCTGCAAAGCAGAATACAACTTTTCCCTGAACAGGATAAATTCTTATACAGTTTTATTGTTCAACTAAAATTTCAATAAAAGTTAATCATTTTCCTTTTTATTACAAAGAAAATCTGTTTACTAATTACTTGCCTGAAATCTTTTCTCTATAACTGTCTAAAATTACATAGACATACACATACGCATTCAAAAGAAACAGTACAACTGGAAGACCAACCAATGTGTACATGTGTTCTGTTTTAGAAATCATTCTACTGTACTGTTTGCATTGAAGTTATAGTTGTAATTCAATCAATGACCTATTTTAAATGAGTGCCTAGGACATCACTGGAGAAAGTGTGTACAATACAAGAAACTTTGTTTGTAAATATGTTTATACTGTATAGTTGAAATGGTTAACTTTGTTGTCAAAGGCTGATACTGGCTAAAGTTTTGTTTTTTAATATATTCTTCTTTAATTTTTCCAGAATGTTTTGAAATAGCATTCATATCTTTACTCTAATTTCATCTGGGAATATATGGCCAAAGAAAAATGGAGAAAAGCTTTTTTTTTCCTATAAGTGTATCATCTCTTGAGGGTCAATCTTGTCATAAAAGGAGAGATGCCTCCACTGCTCTTACTTTAGGACCAGACTTTATATGAATAGATTATAAATATGAAAATATCAGCCTACTTAAAGCTACTGTTTTGCAGAAAACACTATTGCAGTCTGAGGTTGAACCCAAAGGACTGGCCTTGGGAAACTTGAGACTTGGTCAACAAATTTCCAAGTGAATTTCTAAATATGTTCTCCAGTATCAAAGACTGATACTAGCTATAGTTTTGTTTCTTAATATATGTATCTGATTTGTTGTTTTGTATACTATAAACTCTTCATGCTATATCTAAGACTTCAGATGTTTTAAACATTGGATGTTGGTCTTTAGTGAAGTCAGGTGGGGGGAACCCACACAGTTGCTGTCTGGGGAATCTTATCTAAAGAATGAAGTCAGTAACAGGCAGCTGATTGGGCAGGGGGCAGTGGCCAGGTTTTTAGCTGAGACATGTAGAAGTTTCTCAGGAATTCTCAGAAGTATTTGAGAGAAATGAAACTGGTCTGCCAATGCTCTTTTTAAAAATCAGCTAAAGAACATCCTTAAGTGTCCTGAGGAGAAAAAATGAGCAAGCACATAATTTGAGACTGGAAACATGCTAGGTGATTGCAGGAGAAAAGAAAATCTCAAGCAGCAGTTTCACATAACTAGCAAAAATACAATGTTAAAGTAGCTGCATAACCTAGAAGCTGTTAAGACTCTGAAAAACCAGAGCATTGGCAAAGCTGGCTAGCAACAACTGGACCCAACATGGTGTTGGATTTGAGCTAGGTTTCACCTTGGAGAAAATATCAAAAAAAAATCCTCGACACATACACTCTCCCAAGACTAAACCAGGAAGAAGTTGAATCTCTGAATAGACCAATAACAGGAGCTGAAATTGTGGCAATACTCAATAGCTTAACAACAAAAAAGAGTCCAGGACCAGATGGATTCACAGCCAGATTCTACCAGAGGTAAAAGGAGGAACTGGTACCATTCCTTCTGAAGCTATTCCAATCAACAGAAAAAGAGGGAATCCTCCCTAACTCATTTTATGAGGCCAGCATCATCCTGATACCAAAGCTGGGCAGAGACACATCCAAAAAAGAGAATTTTAGACCAATATCCTTGATGAACATTGATGCAAAAATCCTCAATAAAATACTGGCAAACCGAATCCAGCAGCACATCAAAAAGCTTATCCACCATGATCAAGTGGGCTTCATCCCTGGGATGCAAGGCTGGTTCAAGATCTGCAAATCAATATATGTAATCCAGCATATAAACAGAACCAATGACAAAAACCACATGATTATCTCAATAGATGCAGAAAAGGCCTTTGACAAAATTCAACAATGCTTCATGCTAAAAACTCTCAATAAATTAGGTACTGATGGGATGTATCTCAAAATAATAAGAGCTATCTATGACAAACCCACAGCCAATATCATACTGAATGGGCAAAAACTGGAAGCATTCCCTTTGAAAACTGGCACAAGACAGGGATGGCCACTCTCACCACTCCTATTCAACATAGTATTGGAAGTTCTGGCCAGGGCAATTAGGCAGGAGAAGGAAATAAAGGGTATTCAATTAGGAAAAGAGGAAATCAAATTGTCCCTGTTTGCAGATGACGTGATTGTATATCTAGAAAACCCCATTGTCTCAGCCCAAAATCTCCTTAAGAAGCTGATAAGCAACTTCAGCAAAGTCTCAGGATACAAAATCAATGTACAAAAATCACAAGCATTCTTATACACCAATAACAGACAAACAGAGAGCCAAATCATGAGTGAACTCCTATTCACAATTGCTTCAAGGAAATTAAAATACCTAGGAATCCAACTTACAAGAGACATGAAGGACCTCTTCAAGGAGGACTATAAGCCACTGCTCAATGAAATAAGAGGATAGAAACAAATGGAAGAACATTCCATGCTCATGGGTAGGAAGAATCAATATCATGAAAATGGCCACACTGCCCAAGGTAATTTGTAGATTCAATGCCATCCCCATCAAGCTGCCAATGACTTTCTTCACAGTATTTGATAAAACTACTTTAAAGTTCATATGGTACCAAAAAGGAGCCCACATCACCAACTCAATCCTAAGCCAAAAGAACAAAGCTGGAGGCATCACGCTACCTGACTTCAAACTATACTACAAGGCTACAGTAACCAAAACAGCATGGTACTGGTACCAAAATAGAGATATAGATCAATGGAACAGAACAGAGCCCTCAGAAATAACACCGCAGGTATACAACTATCTGATCTTTGACAAACCTGAAAAAAACAAGCAATGGGGAAAGGATTCCCTATTTAATAAATGGTGCTGGGAAAACTGGCTAGCCATATGGAGAAAGCTGAAACTGGATCCCTTCCTTACACCTTATACAAAAATCAATTCAAGATGGATTAAAGACTTAAATGTTAGACCTAAAACCATAAAAACCCTAGAAGAAAACCTAGGCATTACCATTCAGGACAAAGGCATGGGCAAGAACTTCATGTCTAAAACACAAATAGCAATGGCAACAAAAGCCAAATTGACAAATGGGATCTAACTACACTAAAGAGCTTCTGCATAGCAAAGGAAACTATCATCAGAGTGAACAGGTAACCCACAAAATGGGAGAAAACTTTCGGAATCTACTCATCTGACAAAACGCTAATATCCAGAATCTATAATGAACTCAAACAAATTTACAAGAAAAAACAACCCCATCAAAAAGTGGGCAAAGGATATGAACAGACACTTCTCAAAAGAAGATATTTATGCCACCAAAAGACACATGAAAAAATGCTCACCATCACTGGCCATCAGAGAAATGCAAATCAAAACCACAATGAGATACCACCTCACACCAGTTAGAATGGCAATCATTAAAAAGTCAGGAAACAACAGGTGCTGAAGAGGATGTGGAAAAATGGGAACACTTTTAAGCTGTTGATGGGACTGTAACCTAGTTCATCCATTGTGGAAGTCAGTGTGGCGATTCCTCAGGGATCTAGAACTAGAAATACCATTTGAACCAGCCATCCCATTACTGGGTATATACCCAAAGGACTATAAATCATGCTTCTATAAAGACACATGCATGCATATGTTTATTGAGGCACTATTCACAATAGCAAAGACTTGGGATCAACCCAAATGTCCAACAATGATAGACTGGACTAAGAAAATGTGGCACATATACACCATGGAATACTATGCAGCCATAAAAAATGATGAGTTCATGTCCTTTGTAAGGACATGGATGAAATTGGAAATCATCATTCTCAGTAAACTATCGCAAGGACAAAAAACCAAACACCGCATGTTCTCACTCATAGGTGGGAAGTGAACAATGAGAACACATGTACACAGGAAGGGGAACATCACACTCTGGACACTGTTGTGGTGTGGGGGGAGGAGGAAGGGATAGCATTAGGAGATATTCCTAATGCTACATGGCCAGTTAATGGATGCAGCACACCAGCATGGCACATGTATACATATGTAACTAACCTGCACATTGTGCACATGCACCCTAAAACTTAAAGTATAATAAATAATAATAATAATGATAATAAAGAAAACAGCAAAAAAAAATTACTGCTACTACCATGCAGCTCTGCTACTACCACGCAGCAGAGCAACTGATCAAAGCCAGCAACTGCCTAACTATGGCTGGTCACATGTGAAAACTAGAAATATCTGTTTGTTTAATTAATGCTTACTTCTTCTGTTATATTAAGTCCAAGACATTCCTTACTGACAGTGTTTCATTTCTCTTCCTTATTCTCCACCATTTATTTTCTTCTTACATTAGTTATACTTTGTAACTTATTTTCTCAAATACATGCAATGAGGTAACACTGCAGTATTGCAGAAAGCACACTGCATTGGAAACAGACTGAAATTTAAACGGGAAAATGTCCCTTATGCACCACCGCTGAGTGAGCAATGAGGTGAGGTTGTGGAGCTCCGACCCCAGGCAGCATCTAGGGGTGAATGTTTACAGCTCCTGAATCCCTAGCAGGCTTCTGTTACACTGTGATAATTTAGTTCCTCCATCTGTAGGCAGCTTCTGTTAGCTCAGTTAGACACCCTGCTTTATTGAAGACAGTGGGCTTCATGGATCCCATGGTTTCCTGCCTTGGTGTACCTGGAGAATTGGCTCAAACGTGGGCTTGGAGAATACGTGCAAGGATTCATTAACTGGAAGTTGTCAGCAGATGGATGGGGAGCCAGAAGGGAGGTGGAGTGGGAAGGTGGTTTTCCTTGGAATCAGGCAGGTCAGCACTCTCTCCACACAGCACAGCCCCTTGGAGCTCCGTGTTCTTCTGCAGTGGATGGCCTGCCGCCTCAGTCCTTGTGCTGTCCTTCCTGCGGTGTCTTCTTGAGGTCCAGTTGCTGTGAGTTCTTCTGCTGATGGTCCCTCTCGACGTCCAGCTGCTCTGTCTCTGCCTCTTAGGGTCTCGGGGTTTCTTAAGCAGAGGATGGGGGTATGGCAGGCGAGGGTGGTCTTGGAAAATGCAACACTTGGTAAAAGAAAAACAAAAACAAAAACAGAAACTCATGTCCTCACCAATTTCCGCAAGAAAATGGAAGTGTGTGTCCTCACCTAGATCAGTGAACACAGGCCTCAAGGTGGTGCCCTAGCCAAGAACCACACCCTCTACCAGGCACTCCCGGACCCTCTTCCAGGTCAATATTTTTTTCTTACTTTAAACTCTAAGAATAGTACCCAAATCCTTTAGAGAAGACAATTGGAGAAAATGGCATTAGAAGAGCCAGTCTAAGATTAGGGTCACTACATGGAAAATGGTAACACAGAGAGCATGTCTTGCAGGCGTGGAATCACTGTGGAAACATATCCCCTGCTCAGAAGGAGAGGGACACACACTGGCTTCTCTTGTCTCCTTGTTCTCTAATCTCTGCACTGTCACCCCTTGACTGAGCTAAAACAGAAACTAATTTTTATATAATATAATAATACAAGTATTTAATATTAATATAAATATAATAATTTTATTATTATTATTATTTTGAGATGGAGTCTCGCTCTGTCACCCAGGTTGGAGTGCAGTGGCATGATCTTGGCTGACTGCAAGCTCCGCTTCCCAGGTTCATGCCATTCTCCTGCCTCAGCCTCTGGAGTAGCTGGGACTACAGGCGCCAGCCATCATGCATGGCTAATTTTTTTGTATTTTTGGTAGAGACGGGATTTCACTGTGTTAGCAAGGATGGTCTCAATCTCCTGACCTCGTGATCCACCTGCCTCGGCCTCCCAAAGTGCTGGGATTATAGGTGTGAGCCACCCTTCCCGGCATACACTTTATTTGTAAGTACATTTATACTGTATACTTAAAATGGTTAACTTTATTGTCAAAGGCTGATACTGGCTAAAGTTTTTCTTCTTAATAGATGTATCCCATTTGTTACTTTGTATCCTATAAATGCTTTATGCTGTATCTAAGAACTAAAATGTTTCAAACATTGGATGTTAGTCTTTAGTGGAAGTGGGGGGGACTCATGCAGTTGCTGTCTGAGGGATCTTATCTAAAGAAAGAAGTCAATAACAGGCAGCTGAGTGGACAGTGGTCCAGTGCCAGATTTTTAGCTGAGACATGTATAAGCTTATCAGAAATTCTCAGAAGTATCTGAGGGAAATGAATCTGGATTACCAATGCTGTTTTTAAAAAGTCAGCTATTGGAGTATAAGAATGCTTGTGATTTTTGCACATTGATTTATTATCCTGAGACTTTGCTGAAGTTGCTTATCAGCTTAAGGAGATTTTCGACCAGGACGATGGGGTTTTCTAAATATACAATCATGTCATCTGCAGACAGGGACAATTTGACTTCCTCTTTTCGTAACTGAATACACTTTATTTCTTCCTCTTGCCTGATTGCCCTGGCCAGAACTTCCAACACTATGTCAAATAGGAGTGCTGAGAGAGGGCATCCCTGTCTTGCATCAGTTTTCAAAGGAAATGCTTCCAGTTTTTGCCCATTCAGTATGATATTGGCTGTGGGTTTGTCATAAATATCTCTTATTATTTTGAGATACATCCAATCAATACCTAGTTTATTGGGAGTTTTTAGCATGAAGGGATGTTGAATTTTGTTGAAGGCCTTTTCTGCATCTATTACAGGAAGCCAGATCATGAATGAACTCCCATTCACAATTGTTTCAAAGGGAACAAAATACCCAGAAATCCAGCTTACAAGGGATGTGGAGGAACTTATAAGGGATGTGAAGGACCTCTTCAAGGAGAACTACAAACCACTGCTCAGTGAAATAAAAGAGGACAGAAACAAATAGAAGAACACTACATGCTCATGGATAGGAAGAATCAATATTGTGAAAATGGCCATACTGCCCAAGGCAATTTATAGATTCAATGCTATCTCCATCAAACTTACCAATGACTTTCTTCACAAAATTGGGAAAAGGCTACCTTAAAGTTCATATGGAACCAAAAAGGAGCCCACATTGCCAAGGAAATCCTAAGCAAAAAGAACAAAGCTGAAGGCATCATGCTACCTGACTTCAAAATATACTACAAGGATACAGTAATCAAAACAGAATGGTACTGGTACTAAAACAAAGATATAAACCAATGGAACAGAATAGAGCTCTCAGAAATAATACCACAAATCTACAACCATCTGATCTTTGACAAGCTTGACAAAAACAAGAAATGGGGAAAGGATTCTCTATTTAATAAATAGTGCTGGGAAAACTGGCTAACCCTGTGTAGAAAGGTGAAACTGGGTCTGTTCCTTACACCTTATACAAAAATTAATTTAAGATGGATTAAAGACTTAAATGTTAGACCTGAAACCATAAAAACTCTAGAGGAAAACCTAGGCAATACCATTCAGGCTATAGGCATGGACAAGAACTTCATGACTAAAACACCAAAAGCAATGGCAACAAAAGCAAAAATTGACAAATGGGATCTAATTAAACCAAAGAGCTTCGGCACAGCAAAAGAAACTACCATCAGAGTGAACAGGCAACCTACAGAGTGGGAGAAAATTTTTACAATCTACCCATCTGACAAAGAGCTAATCCCAGGAATCTACAAAGAACTCAAACAAATTTACAAGAAAAAAACAACTCCATCAAAAAGTGGGCAAAGGATATGAACAGACACTTCTCAAAAGAAGACATTTATGCAGCCAACAGACACAAGAAAAAATGCTCATCATCACTGGCCATCAGAGAAATGCAAATCAAAACCACAATGGGATACCATCTCACACCAGTTAGAATGGTGATCATTAAAAAGTCAGGAAACAACAGCTGCTGGAGAGGATGTGGAGAAATAGGAACACTTTTACACTGTTGGTGGAACTGTAACCTAGTTCAACCATTGTGGAAGACAGTGTGGTGATTCCTCAAGGTTCTGTAACTAGAAATACCATTTGACCCAGCCATGTCATTACTGAGCATATAACCAAAGGATTGTAAATCATGCTGCTATAAAGAGACATGCACATGCATGTTTATAGCAGCACTCTTCACAATAGCAAAGACTTGGAACCAACCCAAATGTCCAACAATGATAGACTGGATTAAGAAAATGTGGCACATATACACCATGGAATACTACACATCCATAAAAAAAGATGAGTTCATTTCCTTTGTAGGGACATGGATGAAGCTAGAAACCATCATTCTGAGCACACTATCACAAGGACAGACAACCAAACACCGCATGTTCTCACTCATAGGTGGGAATTGAACAATGAGAACACTTGGACATAGGGTGGGGAACATCAAACACCAGGGCCTGTCATGGGGTGGGGGGAAGGGGGAGGGATAGCATTAGGAGATGTACCTAATGTACATGACAAGTTAACTGGTGCAGCACACCAACATGGTACATGTATACATATGTAACAAACCTGCATGTTGGGCACACGTACCTTAGAACTTAAAGTATATTTAAAAAAATCAGCTAAAGAACATCCTAGAGTGTCCTGTGGAGAAAAAATGAGCACGGTACATAATTTGAGACAGGAAAAATACTAGGTGATTGCAGGAGAATAGAAAATCTCAAGCAGCAGTTTCACATGACTAGCAAAAATTAACCGTTAAAGTAGCTGCGTAAACCAGAAGCTGATAGGACTTCGAAAAATGAGAGTGTGGGCAAAGCTGGCTGGGAACAACTGTACCCATCTTGGTGTTGGATTTGAGCTAGGTTTCACCTTAGAGAAAATAGCAAAAAAAAAAAAAAAAAAAATCACGGCTACTACCATGAAGCTGTGCTACTACCATGCAGCACAGCAATGATCAAAGCCAGCAACTGCTTAACTATGGCTGGTTCACATGTGAAAAATAGAAATCCTTGGTTGTTTAATTCATGTTTATTTCTTCTGTTATATGAAGTAAAAAAAATTCCTTACTGACACAATGTTTCATTGTTCTTCCTTATTCTCCACCATTTATTTTCTTCTCACATTGGTTATACTTTGTAACTTATTTAGTCAACTATATGCCATGAGGTAACACCGCAGTATTGCAGAAAGCACACTGCATTGGAAACAGACTCACATTGAAACGTGAAAATGTCCCTTATCCCCCTCTGGGGAGCAAGCAATGAGGACAGGTTGTAGGGCTCCGACCCCAGGCAGCATCTAGGGTTGAACGCTTACAGCTCCTGAATCCCCAGGGGGCATGTGTCACACAGTGTTAATTTAGTTTCTCCATCTGTAGGTGGCTTATGTTAGCTCAATTAGACACCCTGCCTTACTGCAAAGACAGAAGGCTTTCTGGATCCTGGGGTTTCCTGCCTTGGTGTCGCTGAAGAATTGGCCCACACGTGGGCTTGGAGAATAAGTGCAAGGTTTCATTGAGTGGAAGTTGTCAGCAGATGCATGGAGAGCCAGAAGGGAGATGGAGTGGGAAGGTGGTTTTCCCTTGAGAACGGGGCAGGTCAGTGGTCTCCTCCCATAGCCCGGTGGAACTCCGTGTTCTTCTGTGGGGGATGGACTGCTGCCTCAGTCCTTGTGCTCTCCTTCCTCTGGTGTCTTGAGGTCTGGTTTCTGTGTCTTCTTCTGTTGATGGTTCCTGTTGATGTCCTGCTGCAGTGTCTCTGCCTGCTAGGGTCTCCAGGTTTCTTATAGCAGAGGATGGGAGTATGGCAGGCAAGGGTGGTCTTGGGAAATGCAACAATTTTGCAAAAAAACAGAAGTACATGTCCTCACCAATTTGGGCAAGAAAACAGAAGTTCATGTACTCACCTAGGTCAGTGAGCACAGGCCTGAGGGTGGATCCCTAGCCAAGAACCACACAATCCTCTACCAGGCACTTCCTTGCGCTCCTTCCATATCAATATTTTTAAATTTAAAACTCCAAAAATAATACCCAAATCCATTAGAGAAGACAGTTGGAGAAAGTGGCATTAGAAGAGCCAGTCTGGGATTAAGGTCACTACATGGAAAGTGGAAACACAGACAGCATGTCCTGCAGGCCATAGAATCACTGTGGAAACATACCCCTTGCTGAGAAGGAGAAGGACACAAACTGGCTTCTCTCGTCTTCTTGTTCTCTAATCTTTGCACTGTCACCCCTTGACTGAACTGAAACAGGAAGTAATTTTTATGGGAGCCTAAGAACCATGCCTCCAAGGGACCAGGTCTCTCTATTACAGAACAGTGTCAGGGAGAGGTGAGTGATGAATCTTCGGGCATGCAAACCCAGGACCTCACACAAAGGAGTATCAGAGACAAATGGAGTATCAAGGGATCAAGGGAGAAGTAGTCTCAGGAACATTTCATGCATGATATTTGTGAAAAGACCAAAAAGTAAAACAGAGCTTATGAGGTAGTAAACCTAACAAGAACATAAAGAAAAGCAGGCAAAATTATAAAGTCCATATTATTTACCTTCCCTTTACAGGATTTTCAAAATCTTTTCCAGAATCCTTTTCCCAAATATCTTCCATTCATGGATTCATTCAATAAATATTTATTGAGCTAATATGGTCTAAGAATTGGGCAGATGACATCATATGTACTGTTAGTACAACTATCATTGATAGAAAGAATGTTTCTTTTTGTCTACAACGTTTTCCTCCCACTTGTCAGAGTGCATTGCAATTATTGCTCTTCTCTTCATTCTCCAATTAAACTATGAATATTTTGAAGGAAAAGTCTATAAACACAATGGTTTGACATTTGTCAATATTTATTGTACAAAAGATCATTAGATATTTATATATATAATATTCTAACATATTTATCCTAATTTTTGGAAAACAATATAAACAATGTTCACTGCCCATTCCCCATGAACTGCTGAACTTTATGCTTTTGGAGAAATTATACAAACTTGCAAAAAAACACCTGAAAGTGTTTTTATTTTAATTTATTTTGTTTTGTTATATTGAATTATTTTGTAGAGACAAAGTATTGTCCCTCAGCCCAGGCTGAAGTGCAGTGTGCAATCACAGCTAACTACAACCTTGAACTTCTGAGTAAATAGAACAACAGATGTGTGCCATCATGCCCAATTTAATTAATTAATTACTTATATTTGTAATAGGTCTTGCTATGTTGCCTGTGCTGGTCTCGAACTCCGGGCTTGAAAAAACCCTCCCTCCTCAGCCTCCCAAAGAGCTGGGATTCCAGTAATGAGCCACCACACCTCAAAGAGGAAATTATAGATTTTAGAATATTGCAATATGTTACACTTAATTTCTTCTTTCAGTTTTGCATTTGCAGTGGCACTTGAGAATAATTATTTCTTATGGTGAGAGTGTGATTACTCATATTTGGTCACCAAATTTTGAAATCTTTATTCTGTTTACTTAAACCCTAATAACAGATAGTCAAGTCAGCTGAAAGTCAAGTATGTGGGCGTTTTTGTTTTGAGGTTATGAAAACAAATGTAGAGAGATATTAAGAACCAAATATATTTATTTTATATATATGCTAAAGCTTTATCCTTGCAGGTGAGGCATCACACATGGTATGGATAGTTTTATAAAATACCCTGAAATACATAATTTAGTAAGCAGTTCAGCACTTGCAATTTCCCAGCTTTGTCTTCATCAGGAGTTAATGATGTATGGCACTTCTAGTAAGTAAATGAATGTTTAAATCGCTGTGAGTTATTTTAATCATTGCTCAGCTTAATCATTTAAGTTATCAAAGATCTTTATATCATAAATCATAATGTGCAATATCATAAATGCTACATATTAAAAATTAATCAACATGATTTGTGTAACTAAAAGCTGCAATCTAATGTGATAATTTTCAGTAAGACGACAGCAGTAATTATGCTGAAAAATAGTCATTCCTGTAGTTTGAACCATTTCCACCTGGGGATTTCTCGGTCATAGTCCAGATCTGGGCAAAAGTGATTAACATAATTGTTATTAATTAGAAGAGATTTTGGTACATCTAGTTGTGTTTAGATGTCAGTGCCTTGAAGAGAAGAGTTTGACATATGAACCAGAAAGGGTGCATTTGACTGATACTAAGAAACATATTGAATTATTTTTCTTGTCCTCTATAACATGGAAGTTCAATTAGAGACATAGAAACAATGGAACATTTCACAGCATGGCCTGTCATTTCACTGCACTTTTATTTTTTTAACCTTGTACAAAGTTCCCTAAATATGCAAAGATAGGACTGTTGTTACAGGGCAAAAATGGTGGAGTCAGAGATCACAATCCACAGCAAGGTTATAGTCTCTTGTGGATGACACCCTAAGCACTGAATTAGAGTGAGAATCAACTTTCAGGCTGCCAACAGGGGACAAGGAGAATGAAGCTATCAGCAGTTAACATTATTGGATTAATTGAAATAAATGTTGACAGAGATTTTGTTGGCTTTACATCAAATTGAGTATAGCACTTCAAATTGAGTATCTGATAAGGTTAAACTCTTATCGAATTTCCGATATGTAAAATTGAGGAATAATTAAAAAATTACAGAACCCATACGTTGTGGGCATCTCATTTAAATTTATATACATGTATGCAAACTTGCAGTGTGCAAATATATGTCTATATCTAAATATATCTAAATTCATTGATGAACAGTTAGAAATTAAAAATTATTCTCCCATTTTACCATTCCCTTTCCTGGAATTTTATCACAAATATAATTTTTCCATCTCTTTGAAGCCTACTCTTTGGAGGCATGTAATGTATGGATACAGTAAAGCTGTGAGATATCACAGTGTTTGCATCAGAGAAAACAATAACACTGGTGTTATAAAACCAGTGTTATTTCCCTTTTGTGAGGAGAAAGTTATACATCACATGACTACACATACAGAATTATTATTTCATTGAAAGCTGAAATCAGTCAATACAATTAGCTTTTAATGTTTTATTTAAAATAATCTCAAAAGGATTACTTGAGTAGAATAATGATATTGGTATTAATGTTTAAAAATTTTCTTTAATTTGTTGATTATTTAAGATGTAAGTAAAATTCTAAAAAGTACTGTATAATGTAGTTTCATGAAGCATTCTTTACGGTTTTTGTAAAATTAATAGCCTCAATGGAATTTTTTGACACAGAGATTTCATATATCATTTTATCACTGTGCTTTCACTTTATTACTTGCTTCTATGTCATAACTGACAGAAATAAAAATATTTTTATTTACACATATACAAAGCTTGCATTTTTGTTTATGGTTTCTTGTAACAGAAAGTCACCAATAATTTTATCTATATAGAAAAATTTTGACAATCCAAAATGCTTACCTTTCTTTCCTTTTGAAGTTTCATATTTCAGTCTAAGTATGAGACGGAATTGACTGTGGAATCAAATTCTTTGATTTCATTATGACTACTGAGTTTGTAATATAGTGTTACAAATGTATAGACTTTAAAGCTTGCCTTCTTCTTCTCCTCCTTCTCCTCCTCCTCCTTTTCCTCCTCCTCCTCCTCCTTTTCCTCCTTCTCCTCCTCTTCCCTTTGGACTTGTACATATGATATCTGTAGTAATGTGCACCGTTTTCTGAAATAAGGTTGCTGAAAGATACAAGTATAAATGAAATGCTTTATTTCTGTGAATCTTTAGGAACAGAAAAGTAAAACTGAAAGACATTTGTGATATGAAAGTACATCTACAGTTTCTCACAGAAGTACAATAAGGGTGAAAATAAATTTTAAAATACATACCTCATCGAAAACATGAGGTAGAAAAATGAAAAAAATAATAATTTGAGATAAAGAACAGTTTAAAAGTTGTGATTATTTCTAGTGAGAGAAAGTAGCACTAAAAATCCTATTTTCCCTGTTTTTATTTATGAAACAATTACTGCATCTTTACGGCCATTTCAAACAGTGGGTGTGTCATCTTAGAATTTCTCTGAGACTCTTTTGTGAGAAATATTATCTAATTTAGCTCTATAAACAATTGAATTAATGAAATTATTATGACTGTAGTCTCACAATTTCATTGTCCTTCTCTTTTCTGTTTTTACCTATTTTCTTTAAAATTCAAAAGCCCTATAAAGCATATGATAAATAATAATGACTGAAACAGTTGAAAAATAAAAACTGAGTAGCAGACACATTTCAAAGTTTCCTTTATGAGAATGCTACACTAACCATGTGATATACTCATGGTATAAATTGCCGTGAGAAAATATTTGCGTAGCACTTGACAGTTTATACAGTGACCGCAAATATTCTCATTTGACCTTCAAACTGATTTTTAACCTCATGTTTCATAAATGAGGAAAATGTAATTTAGTAATACAAATCAGAGCTGTTACATCTCTTTAGGAATATGTCAGTCAATAAAGCAGAGGCATGAATTTTCTTCTGGAGGGAAGAGGAAGGCAACATTTATTAAAATATTGAGTGTTTCTTTTTTCTTAGTTTTCATGATTTACTAATATTTTATCAAAATCGTTACATTTCCTGTATTTGCCTATTATAGCAGTTATTACACTCATTATTCCTCATTTTTCTCTGTGCCTGTAACAACTTCACACTCAGAAGAGCAAGGAGCATTTTTTTCTGAGCTTCTTGCAGACTGCCAAGGCTTATTGTGGCATTTAGAAACTATCTGCAGAATGTTTGTGACATTTTCATGTAAGTTACATTCTAGACCACTTGATACTAATTTACTATTTAATATTTGGGTTTAGTATTTAGTATTTAGTATTTTTCCTTTCAAGTTTTTTTTTGTCTTTTTTTTATTATACTTTAAGTTCTGGGGTACATGTGCAGAACATGCAGGTTTGTTACATAGAGATACATGGGCTATATTGGTTTGCTGCACCCATCAACTCATCAATTATATTAGGTATTTCTCCTAATGCTATCCCTCCCCAAGTCCCACACCCCCTGACCAGCCTGGGTGTGTAATGTTCCCTGCCCTGTGTCCACGTGTTCTCATTGTTCAACTCCCATTTATGAGTGAGAACATGTGATGTTTGGTTTTCTGTCCTTGTGATAGTTTGCTAACTTGATGGTTTCCAGCTTCTTCCATGATCCTGCAACCACAATGAAACACCAAGTCATGCAAGTTAGAATGGTGATCATTAAAAAGTTAGGAAACAACAGATATTGGAGAGGATGTGGATAAATAGGAATGCTTAAGTTTTTTGGTTTTTTTTTTAAGTATATTTTAAGGATATAATTATACGGATGTGGAATGGACAGTGCAGGTCGTCGTCAGTGAGACCTCCAAAGGAGGCACCCAGTTCAAATTGGAGGTTCTGCAAGAGAAGGCAGCCAGGGCATGGAGTGCAGAGGCGTCCTTGGGGAAAGAGAAAGTGCTGGTGGTGGACGACATCATGGCGGTGGTACCGGTGGTTGCTGAGGAGAAGGCTGATATGGAGTGTCAGGAGAAGGGCCAGCGGGCACAGCCTGGCCCTGGCCCGAGCACGCCCCAGCCGGCAACATACTCACTGGTGGTCCTTCACTTGGCGCTGGGCTCCGTGAATGCCCTGGCATTATTGAGGGGGTGAAGTGTGGGAGGCTAGGCCTGGCATGAGCCTTCCCGACTCCTCTTGCTCCAGGATACAGGGCGTCTGGCTCTACCACAGTCCAGTGGTTATAGGGTCATTCTGGAGAAGCTCCCAGTGAGGACTCTCCTCCCAGTATATGGCCACCCACAAGCACTGTCAGCAACCTAGGGCCCTTCTACATTCCGGGGTCCTGGCATCCTACCCTGCAGCAGGATAATGGGAAGGGAAAGAGCTGGAACAGACCGGAGACCACAAGCCTCACCCTACTGCATAGCAAGGGAGTTGGGGGATCCTTCCCAGCCCAGGGAGCTGCTTCACAAACACACCTGGAAGCCTAGCACAAGCTGAGGGCTTCACTTCACCACAGCTGGGCAGGGGGGATTTCAATGTGTGCTGGAGACCTTGATCCTGGTCGCCCTACTAGGTGTACCTCTCCTCCAGGTCACATTATGTGACACCTTCCTTAACCTGGATGGACTCCTCTTCACCACACAGTATTGGCCAGAACTGTTACTCCTAGTGCCCCAGCCTGTTTCAAGGTGAAGAGACTGACCAGCAGACCCCTGAGTCCTTGTCCACCTGTCCAAGTAATATCCATAGAAATAGTAAAAGAGTGGCACATTAGACCCCACAACATTTTTAAGGTTTACCTCTTTATAAGCATTTCATCCAGATATTTATGAGTTTATCTCATTTGTTTTATTGATTTATAGCTCTCATTTCAAAATCAATTTTTGCTTGAGTTATTTCAACATACAACCAAATATTCAGAGCTATGACATATAAGTTTCAAGTTTAAAAGTCTGTGTCTGCTATTATGCTGGAGAAAACCCATCCAGCACTTATAAAAATAAGTAATTATTAGGCATGGCCACTGTAATAGTCTAAAACACATTTTGAAATTCTTTGAAATTTCACATCCATTTGAAAATATTCCTGATGTGACTGAACACAGTACTTGCTTCTAATGAATGGAAAACAGTGCAAGCATTTTCTGGATACTGGACCAAGTGTGGCCTGGGGTAGAAAATGTGACACAGCTCTGCCTAAGTCTTCTGCTCTCATGTAGACAAACCCCTCAGGAGTGCTGGACCAGTATATGATGAAGTCTAACACCCTGATAACACTATGCAGAAGGGACATCCCATGGAGAGACACATAGAAACAGAATGAGATGCCTGAAGATCTCAGCAGTCCTGCCCCCACTATTTGAGTCATGCTAGCCATGGCACTAGGGATATGAGAAGACACCTGACAATGTCCTCATCCTGAGCCATCACTAGACTGAATCCTCTTAAATGCCCTGGAACCGCAATCATTTGGCTGAGAGACTGTAGAAGATTGCTGAGACTGACAGTTAGTAAACTATAATTATTGTTTTAAGCCAGTAAGTTTGGATAATTTTGAGAAGCAGTTTAGACACCTAGAAAAACTGAGTTGTCTACTGATTTGAGTAATTACGGAGAGCTTTAAAGGCCAATGTCATGAGTGTTATTACCCTGGAAAAGTCAAACCATCAAGGCTCTCCTAAACACAAATAGATCTGTAATGTCCCTTTTCTATGGCTGGAGAATAATCTACCATTAATCTGATAGAGTTTTTTGAAAGCCTCTTTTCACATCTCTTGGCTGGGTATGGGTCAACTCTGATCTGGTTTAATTCTAGTCAACTGCAGCAACTCATCTTTCGTTTTAGGTCCTGGCCTACACTGATCTTTTGATCACTGTCTGTGTCTGCGTCTGTGTGTGTATATTTTGTGTGTTACCATATTTTATCTGAAGGGGCTAAATAATAGGACTAGTTGTTTTGTAAACATAAAGCATTCCAGGAAGACAATATTGCTTATTAACTGAGCTTTAGAACAGATATGAGGCAGGGCATGGAGGCTCACACTTGCACTCCCAGCAGTTTGTTAGGTCAAAGTGGGCAAATCTCTTGACATCAGGAGTTTCAGACAAGCCTGGCCGACATGGCAAGATCACACATCTAATATCATACCAAAGCTAGATGGCATGGTGGCCCATGGATGAAAACCCAGCTACTCGGGAGGCTGATGCAGGAGAATCCATTGAACCCCAAGGACAGAGTTTGCAGTGAAGTAAGATTACACCACTGCTCTCCAGCCTGGGCACCAGAGCAAGACTCTGTCTGAGAAATAAAAATAAATAAAATAATAAAAGAGATAGGAGAGATCACTGAGGAGAGAAATGCATAAAATTGGTTGAGCATTGTGGCTCGTGCCTGAAATCCCAGCATTTTTAGAGGCTGAGGGGGGTGGATCACTTGAGGATAGGAGTTCAGGACCAGCCTGAGCAAATATTGTGAAACCCTGGTCTCCACTAAAAATAATAATAAAAAAAATTAGCCAAGATTGTTGTCATATGCCTGCAGTTGCAGCTACTTGGGTGGGTGTGACTGGAGAAATTCTTGAACCCAGGTTGGGGAGGTTGCAGTGGGCTGAGATTATGCCACTGCACTCTAGCCTAGGTGACAGAGAAGAATTCTGTCTTTAAAAAAAAAAAGAGTAAAAGAGAGATAGAGAAAGGAAGGAAGGGAGGGAGGAAGGAAGGAAGGGGGAAGAAAGAAAGAAAGAAAGAAAGAAAGAAAGAAAGAAAGAAAGAAAGAAAGAAAGAAAGAAAGAAAGAGAGAAAGACAAAGAAAGAGAGAGAGAAAGAAAGAAAGATAAAAGAGAGAAGGGAGAGAGGGAGGGAAGGAGGGAAGGAGGGAGGGATGAAGGAAGGAAGGAAAGAAAGAAGGAAGGAACGAAGGAAGGAAGGAGGGAGGGAAGGAAGGAATTAATAAAAGCAAAAGGAAATGAATAAAAAATAATTGACATTTTGCCCATTATCCACATGAATTTTGAACTATGTTTAAAATATTTAGGTCTCTAGTAGACTAACTGAAACTTTAAAATAAGCTGGTATATATTGTCAAAATGACTTGTAACTATGGTGTTAAGTAAGATTCTTGGTTTTCAGCAACCAAATCTAATTGACATTTGTCATCAAATCACATAGTATTAGGGGCACGGTAGTTTGTGTTATGCTGCCTAATCTACATTAAATTAAAAATGAAATCAAATCTGCAAAAGATTTTGTAGTTACTATTACCAGTAAAGACTGTTTTGTTTCCTGACTTGTGGAGGGTTTTATTTCCACAATTTTGGTGGCTCTGGCAGAAAGCCTTCCTTGTCAAAACTCACCCCTTATCATCACAGTATACATGTGTTCAGAGATTAAGGGGAAACAGCATCCACTCCCACTGCTTTCCTGCATTGTTTCCCATGCACAAGCAAATGTGTGTTAGTGACTATCAAATACTCTTATATTTGATCAAGGAAATTTGTGTTTCCAAACTGTAAAACAAAAATATCTCTATCAATAGTATTTTTATTATTTATTTACTTATAGGCAGGCTCTTGCTGTGTCACCTGGCTGAATCATACATCACTGCAGTCTCAGACTTTTGGGCTCAGAGGATCCCCCAATATCAGCCTCCCAAAGTACTGAAATTACAGGCTTGAGCAATTTTACCCAACCTCAACTTTAGAGATAAAGGGTAATGAAGATACTGTAAGCCATATAAATAAACATAATTACAGGTTCTCTAGAGAGTTGTAAGAAACCTCTGAAAAACTGCCATTGTGGACAAGGCTGCTGGCAACAATGTAATGCAGGCAAAGGAGAGGGTCCTTCCCCACAGAGAATTCAGATGATACCAGAGACCAGCTTGGTATTTCCATTGCAGCTTTTAGAGAGAACATGAAACATAGGTGTGTCCGGTTTTTTTTTGTGTGTGTGTGTGTGTAAGCATGTATACATAACTGGTTGAACAAACTAGGAGCACTCACACAATGGAATATGATGCAGCTCTTTGTAGATCTGGTAGAAATTATCCTGAATCTATCAGTTCCTGGGCCCTTTATTTTATTTTATTTTTTTTGGCTGGTGGGTTATTTATTACTGATTCCATTTCAGAAATTGAAATTGGAAAGGCTAAATCTGAGACTGGGTCCACTTAGATTTTGTTGTGGAACAGAATTACATGACATGCCTCTAATTTTGTCTGCAGTGGTTACTGGAAAGTCTCTGTACAGATGGGCTAGTTTTCTGCCTGCAGCAGGAGGGCCTGGAGCTGAAAAATCAGCTCCCTTGACATCTGCTGTTGAACAGATCATTTAGAGCCTCACCTCTGCTAAGAGAGTTGCATATTGCCCAGAAAGTTTCTCAAAGATTATGTAGTTCCCTGACTAAAGTAGAAGGGGCAGAGCTGAAAGTGGGTCCCCCGCATAGGGGACAGAGGCTGGAGAGTCTAGATCCATTTTCTGCTGGACAGAGCCAGGATACACTACATGCATTGGCTCAGACAGGCATGTTCCCCAGCAGGATAGCTGCTTCCCAGCAGCAGTGGCAGGAGATGGAGCTGAGACTGTGATTCTCTGTTTCTCAATAAATCATGTGTTTTAGAGTTTCTAATGCCCCAGTGATTTCTATTAGATATATCCGAAGTGAACTTCCTTCCAGGGGTACCAAGGCTTGTTATATAAGCTACTTGCCCACTGGGTCCAGGTAGGTCAAGGAACTTCATCTTTAATCACTAAATTGCCTCTACTTTTCAGCCTTGGGATGGGTGGAGTACACAGGGCTAGGATGGTCAAAAGTATGGCAGCTAGCATTGGGTGGGATCACATGCCGCTTCTGTGGATAATCACCAAGCTGCCTCTTTGTCACAGCCTTGGAAGTTTTGCAGAGAAAACTAGGGTGGGATTTGGAAGTTGGCCAGTGATTTGAACCTTGCAAACGCATCAACCATGGTTGGTTGCTGCAGAATGATGCTGTTGCCTAGTTTCTCTGGTGGTGCCCCTCTGCTGGCTGGAATGCAAAGCCACCAGTAAGATGAGTGTTACGGTCACTGTGAGCCCCATCCATGTAGTTTGTTTCTAACTGGCCCCAGTTGTCTGACACCCCTAATGATTCCCACAGGGTAAGACTAGAGAGAACATCATGTGAAGAATTGTAAAATGGAAAAGAAATGGCTGAATGTACACCTTCAACTCTCCCTTCTCTGAAGAAACTGAGTCCAGGGAAATTTTTTGTATGCAACACTGTACTGGCTTGGGGAGGAGAAAAATCATCAAGTTAAAACTGATCTTTTATCCTATGTATGTTCTACAGCCAAAAAAGGTGTCATAGATTCAATCTGAAGTTACAGAATCATTCACTAAGGTGTCCTTATCTAAGGATAGTTGAATTGAGTTTTTTTTGCAGAGAGGGAGGAAATTAACAGAATCACAGAATGCCTATTCTGCCACATCAGACCCCAGAACAGGCAAGTTAAAAGACTGTTCCAGGCTGAGCAAAGTGGCTCATGCCAGTAATCCCAGCACTTTGGGAGGCCGAGGCAGGCATATCACATGATCAGGAATTCAATACCATCCTGGCTAACATGGTGAAATCCCCTCTCTACTAAACACACAAAATAAAAAAATTAGCTGGGCCTGGTGGCATGTGCCTGTAGTCCCAGCTACTTCGAAGGTTGAGGCAGGAGGATCTCTTGAACCCAGGAGGTGGAGGTTGAAGTGAGCTAAGATTATGCCACTGTACTCCAACCTAGGTGAAGACTCAATCTCAAAACAAACAAACAAACAAAAAACATACAACAACAACAACAAAATACTAGTCCTGAGGGTGCAGTTTAAAAGGTTAGGGTGCTTCCATGGAGAAGCTGAAAGCTTGAGCAAGCCAAGGGTTGGATTTAAGGAAGAGCTCACAGGACAATTGAAAACCACCTCTTTGTCCTCTATGGAACGCAGGAAATAGTGAATGCTGATCTCCACCGCTTACTGATACAGGCAAGTTATCAGCCAGACACACATATCTTGTCTGTTTGTGTTCCTATAAAAGAATATGAGGCTGGAAAATTTACAAAGAAAAGAGCTTTCACTGGCTTCTTGTTCTGCAGTCTGTAAAAGATGTGTGGTAACAACATCTGTACCTGGTGAGAGCCTCACGAGGCTTCCACTCAGGACAGAAGGTAAAAGGAAAATAGGCATGTGAAGAGAGCAAGGAAGAGAAGGGAAGAAGGCATCAGGCTCTTTTAAAGAAACCATTTGGATGTAAGCTGCATTGTGGGAACTAATACATAGAAAACTCACTTATTTCCCATGGCGAGGGTGCCAAGCCATTTATGAGGCATCCATCCCCATGACACAAACAAACACCTCCCACTAGGTGCCATTTACAGTGTGGAGGACCACATTTCAACCTGAGGCTTGGAGGGACAAATGTCCAAACTATGTCAATAGGAAAGTTTAAAAATCATGCAGAGTTATTGTCAAACAATCCTTTTTTCCTCTTTAGAATCCTGGGACTACAAAAAGCTGGGCTTCATTAGCTTCCAGACATTGGCAAGTTAGTATTCAAATTCTTAGGCTGAAACCTGACAAGTCAGGGCAATAGTTGGGTAGTTTGACTT
The DNA here is from genome assembly GCF_028885625.2 of Pongo pygmaeus. NCBI lineage: Eukaryota > Metazoa > Chordata > Mammalia > Primates > Hominidae > Pongo > Pongo pygmaeus. Next base: position 12,764,435 of record NC_072397.2, on the reverse strand, counting down.
CTTGGAAGTAAAATTTAGAAGCTCAGTATATTGCTAGAGTGAGTGATGAATACTGATGAGAAATGCCTATGTGCCTGCTCTCAGATGACCCTGACAGATCCAAAAGTCAGGAGAATTAGAAGCAAGATAACTGAGCAGAAGCTATAAAAGTCAAGATATGGCCAGGTGCGGTTGCTCGCGCCTGTAATCCCAGACCTTTGGGAGGCCAAGGCAGGTGGATCACCTGAGGTCAGGAGTTCGAGACCATCCTGACCAGCATGGTGAAACCTTGTGTCTACTAAAAACTATAAAAGCTAGGCTGGCATGGTGGCAGTCACCTGTAATCCCAGCTACTCTGGAGGCTGAGGCAGGTGAATCACTTTAGCCTGGGAGGCAGAGATTGCAGTGAGCCAAGATTATGCCATTGCACTCCAGCCTGGGTGACCGAGCAAGACTCTGTCTCAAAAGAAAAAAAAAAAAAAAGTCAAGGCGTTAGATGTACAATCTAAATTTTTTGAGGTACAAAGTGGGAGCTGAGCTTTCTTGACTGCTTGAGATCTAGTAAGCCAGGAGGAAACAGTTTCAGAAGTGCTTGAATATCTATTTAAATCCCTCTTTTATCTTGGAGGTCCTAGGAGAATTAGGAATGCCAATCTGTGTTAGAATCCAGAGATAGGCAAGTCAGGAATCATTTCATTGACAAGCAGCTGTAACAGTTGGGGCATTACATATGTGGTTTCATATTTCAGTTCTCTGAGAGAAGCTGTGAAATAACAGTTACCTATTGATTCTAGGGCACTGGGTCAGACATAAACTCTAGAACAAGATCATGATTCAGTTTTTCTTACCTCTTTTTAAGCGAGTAATTTCATAGTCCTATGTGCAAGAGTATCTCAACTAGTTTGTGAATTTATCTCATAGGGAATTGATGTTGGTATGGCTTTTTATTTGTTGCATTTGTAGATGGAGGAATAAATTAGAGCCTCCTATTTTACCATGTTTTTGGAGATATCTTTTTATTAATTTTTTACTTATTTAAAAAAAACTTGTACATAACAGTTGTAGATACTTTTAGCATACATGTGATATTTTTATACAAGCAATATGTACTGGTAAAGAAGGGATCAAAGAGGGATGGGGTGGGTTAAATTATAGTTGCTTAGGAGGAATAAGATCTAATGTTAAGAAGCACAAGATGAGTACACTTAATAATGATTTATTGTATATCTCAAAAGAATTAAAAGAGCAAAGGTGGAATGTCACTCATACCAAGAAATGACATGCCAGACTCAGTGGCTCAGGGCTATAATCACAACAATTTGGGAGGCCAAGGAGGGAGGATCACATAAGCCTTGGAGTTTGAGACCAAACTGAACAATATATCCAAAGAACTGTCTCTACTACACACATGCAAACACAAAAACTGGGCATGGTGTTGTGTGTTTGTAATTCCGTCTTCTTGGGAGGTTGAAATGAAAGGCTCATGCATTTGAACCCAGGAGTTGAAGGTTGCAGTGAGCTACCATGGTGCCGCTGCTGTCCAGGCTCAACAACAGAATGAGAACCTGTCTCTAAAAAGAAAAAAGAAATTATAAGTGCTTGAACTGAAGGATACCCTATTTATTTATTATTTATATATTTGGTGATTTATATAATTATTTTTGAGTTGGAGTCTTGCTCTGTCACCCAGGCTAGAGTGCACGGCACAATATCAGCTCACTGCAGCCTCAGTCTCCCAGATTCAAATGATTCTCCTGCCTGAACCTCCCAATTAACTGTAACATACCACAGGTGTGTGCCACCATGCCCGGCTAACTTTTGTATTTTGGGTAGAGATGGGGTTTCATGGTGTTGGCCAACCTGGTCTTGGACTCCTCACCTAAAGTGATCTGCAAGCCTTGGCTGCCCAAAGTGCTGGAATTAAAGACCTGAGCCATTACACCTGGACAATAAGATACACAAGACTAGGGAGTTTCATCTTTTCACTTCATCCTCACAATCCTACACTATAGGTGAATGAAAACACAACTTCATAACATGAATAACTCACTTGAAAATCAAAGTTGGTAACTTCTCCCTTTAAAATGATTTGCACCCTTACACTATAAAAATTGATGATCTTGTCAAAATTTTATCAAGAAAATACTTCCTCCTTACAGATTAGTCTGTTAATTGTAAGAATTATGGACTGTAAAACTTCTGGAACTTGAGGTATTTCACTTCTGTTGGTTGTATAGTCAGAAAAATTAATTGGTTTAGTTATTTAGGTCCAAATCTTTTTATTTTTATCATTCACTGGTTCCTTAAACTTTTAAGCAATCCCCTGTCTGAAACTTTATGCTGTTGTTTTATGTTTTATACACTTCACTTCCCAAAAGTATGAGGCTTAAAGTGCTTCCATTTATATCATTAATTAAATCTGACAGGCTGAGAGCGGTGGCTCATGCCTGTAATCTTAGCACTTTGGGAGTCCGGGGAGGGTGGATCAGGATTTTAAGAACAGCTTGGCAAATATGGTGAAATGCTGTCTGTACTAAAAATACAAAAAATTAGCCAGCTGTGGTGCATACACATCTAATAACAGTTACTCAGGATGCTGAGGCAGGAGAATAGCTTGGACCCAGAAGCTGGAAATTTCAATAAGCCTACATGGAGCCACTGCACCCCAGCTTGGGCTACAAAGCTACACTCCATCTCAAAAAAATAATTAATAAAATCCCAACCATTCTAGATTATTCTTATTTGTAAGAACTTATTATTAAACCATGACTTACAACAACCATTGTCAAAACTTTTAAGAAAAAATTAACATGAGTACCTCTCAAGGCAAAACACTTACTTTCCACTATTTAAACTAGGAACATGTAATTTCATTATGCTATGCACTTGAGAAACAGATGGTTCAGTTTTGATTTATGTTAAAAAAAAAGGTTTTCATTACCATTATCCCTCTTCAGTCACAGAATGCTTCAAGTATGGTTGAAACTTTAGTATCAACCATATTTAATTATTTCTTTGACTTGTACTATTCCTCTAAAAGATAAATGTTGTATGGTGAGGCAGACAGTTTTGTAGTCTTTCTGAACACTACTCAAACATTTTAAGCTTGTAAGTTTTTAAGGAGAAACAGCCTAATTAGAAAACTTGTGCAGCTTGTAAGGGAGATGTAACATATGCCTAATTTTGTATCTGCTTATGTTCAAAGAAACAAAGGAAAATGTTCAACAAACAACACAATTTACTTTCCTATTGAATTTACTTTTAAGCATGGGCAGCTAAGCAATAACATCAGGCATTTTGCATCACATGTAAAATTTTATTTCGAAAATTTTAATGTTGATATTACATCTAAACAGATAGTTTCCAAATAGCATTAGCAAGTATGAAATTTCTTTGAAAATAAATTCATTTTCTTTGGAATACCTCAAAAACTTCATGGAGCAAGGTAGTATCTACCTCTCTCCACAAAACCAACATGTTTCTTTAAGTGGTATGCAGAAAGATGAAAGATGAAGAAATAACTTTTCAATTTTCAATTTGCAAACCAGGTTTGGTATGCTATACCTATTATTTTGAATACGTGCTTTAATACCTGCTTCTGTCTCCTTTTTCAGATCGACTTTCCCCATCATCTCCTGTAGATGCCACATAACTCGAGCTACCATATGCTTCATGAGGAGCAGGGTGCACCCTATGCGAGAAGGTGGATTCCTTTGGTCTTTTCTGCCAACGTGCTCACAACCACAGGAATAAAAATCACCGCAGCTCCTTGAATAACTCTCCCAACTTCTGCCGTACCAATCTCGTGTATTGTTACACATGTTAAAATCATGGCAGCTGCCTCCACCATAAGACATCTGAGGCCCTCGTGCAGCTGGTGCAGCATGAGAGCTCCTGGAAGGGTTGATAAAATAATATGTTGGACTACATTTAAACGCTTTGACTGCTATCACTAAAGCATGAATTAGATAAAGTACTATTTGGAAATATCTACTTTCCTCTCCCTTTGTTGACAGGATATTAATTATGCCTGCAACAGTCACAATGTTTTATTTGAAAGAAATGTAAGAGCAGTATTTTGAAGCTTAACAAATTTAATTCTAAAGTAAACGTTGAGTAACATTTTCTGAATGTGAACTGACGTTCTCACCTTCATAATGTTCCCTATGCTTTATACTGTCAAGAATACCCAATATTTAAATAAGTTATTTTTGTCCTTTATAATTTTCATTAGAATTTCATTAAAATAATCTGGTCTATTAAATATAATTCTATAATTTACAGATCCATGCTGGACTCTTACCATATCGCTGAAATGCATCTCTGTAAGAACTTCCACTTGGGTGTTCAGAATGATCTCTACCAAAAGCCTCACCATAGCCACCAAAAAAAAAAAAAAAATTCTTAATGCCGGAATGAACCATTTAAGAAATCTATCTGATAAATCCAGAAAATGTTATAGTACCTATATCCTCTAGAGGAATGTTCTTCCCGACTAGAATGACCATAATCACGGTATGTGTAGCCTCTAGGTGGTGGAGCATAATCCCTGGTTTCTGGGGAAATTGCATGATTTCTATGTGCATAAGTTTAAGCAACAAATTTAAAATTTTCAACTTCTAGTATGCAAAACATAACTAACTTACAACTTAAACAAAATTAAAGGGCCAAACATCTAAATAGATATTTCTCCAATAAAATAGGCAAATGCCTAAAAAGCACATGAAACGGGTACTCATAATTGGTGATTCAGAAAATGCATTTCAAATCCAAAATGAGACACCATACTTCACATACACACTGGAATGGAAATACATTTTAAAAAGCAGGAAATGACAAGTGTTTGAGAGGATGTAGATAAATTGGAAGCCTGATACAACACTAGATGGAATGGAAAATGATGCAGCTACCATGGAGAAATGTGGCGGTTCCTTAAGGAAACAAACACAATTACCATAAGACCAAGGAATTCCACTCTTACATACACACAGAATTGAATAAGTGTGCTCAAGCAAATATTGGTGCAAAGAAATACTGTGGTGGAAACAACCCAAATAAAATAATGGGTTAACAGGTTGTGGAAGGAGTGAAGTGCTACCATGTAAATGAACCTTCAGGATGTCATGCAAAAGGAAAGGAGACAGATAGAAAAAGTCTTGTATTGTTTAAGCCCATTAATACTAAATTCCCACAACAGGTAAGTTCAGAGGCAGAACACTGATTGGTGTTTACTAGCAGCTGAGGGAAGGGAGAAAATGAAAGGGACTGCTTAACTGGTAGTTGGAGTTTTAGTTTGGAGTGATGAAAATATTTTGAAACTCAATGGAGGTAGTGCACAACACAGAATGCATTAAACACCACTTAACTGTTTATCTTATAATTTTAATTTTGTTATGTGAATTTCATCACCACAACAAAAAAATCAACATTTTTTTTCCTTTTTCCTTTACCTATCCTTAGCAGCATAACTATCATTTCTTGGTGACCTATGGGCATTTCTCCAGGAAGAGATTGGCTCTCTGAGTGGAGGCCCTGTATAATTCTCTCTTCCACGTGATATGGGACATTTAATATTAAAATAATGGAACACTATGTAAAGAACACCAAATGTGAAGCACTATTTTTTCTCCTCTAAAACAACTTTTAAAATTATTTCTTCTATGACTTTGTTATTTGTTCCCTAAATTACTAGATGGTCATGACACCGCAAAAAATTCTTATGGCTTTGGATAAGCCTACAAAGTCCAGTTCTTCTAACAAAGCTGAAGCCAAATGTTAATTCTTTGGTAAAAGTTCATTTGTAATGGTTAATAATTACTTAGTCATTATTTTCATTTTTATATGAATTACTGATGACTACTAATGACACAGGGAAAACATGTAAAACCATTGAACTCTTCACTGATTTTAAAGTTTACATACATTGTCCTTTGTTGGCTGAAGAAGGTGAATTTTCCTTGCTGTTCAATCCATATCACACATACAAATACTGTCACCTTTGAATGACTGCGGGCTAAATTTTTACATAAAAGTTCCCCTTTAGATCTAAGTGGTTGGCTGTATATTAAATGTTGACAAAATAAAATGTACTACTGAAGATTTCCTAATGATGGTCAAGATTTACTTTTACTACAATAGGCAATACTTTTAAAGGGGTCATTACAACATTGTTGCTATTTCAAAATAGAAAAGATTCTCCTTTAATACACTCTTCACATGCTATTCCTTAGAGGTCAGTCTGTCGTCTATGATATGTTCACTGGCTAATTTTCCATGAAAATGTATTGGCTTGTATATCCTGCAGTCAATAAATATCTAACTTCACCAATACTCTACATATGAAATGTAAAATTGAAAATGTCTGTTTGCAATTTCCTCCATATGAGGATAGAGGACTAAGTAAGAATTTTAATTTGTTCTGCTTAAACTTCTTTGCTAAGAACTTTTATTTATTGTCTTGCTTTCTTCTGTTCAGTCTGCAATCTTACAATTTTCCTTCTCTAAAATAGAGAAGAATCAAATAGATGCAATAAAAAATGATAAAGGGGATATCACCACCAATCCCACAGAAATAGAAACTACCATCAAAGAATACTATAAACACCTCTACACCAATAAACTAGAAAATCTAGAAGAAATGGATAAATTCCTTGACACATACACCCTCCCAAGACTAAACTAGGAGGAAGTTGAGTCTCTGAATAGATCAATAACAGGTTCTGAAATTGAGGCAATAATTAATAGCTTAGCAACCAAAAAAAGTCCAGGACAGGGTGGATTCACAGCCAAATTCTACTAGAGGTACAAGGAGGAGCTGGTACCATTCCTTTTGAAACTACTCCAGTCAATAGAAAAAGAGGAAACCCTCCCTAACTCATTTTGTGAGGCCAGCATCATCCTGATACCAAAGCCTGGCAGAGAAACAGCAAAAAAAAAGAGAATTTTAGACCACTATCCCTGATGAACATCAATGCAAAAATCCTCAATAAAATACTGGCAAACCGAATCCAGCAGCACATCAAAAAGCTTATCCACCATGATCAAAAGGACTTCATCCCTGGAATGCAAGGCTGGTTCAACATACGTGAATCAATAAATATTATCCAGCATATAAACAGAACCAATGACAAAAAACATATTATTATCTCAATAGATGCAGAAAAGGCCTTTGACAAAATTCAACAACCTTCATGCTAAAAACTCTTAATAAATTAGGTATTGATGGGACGTATCTCAAAATAATAAGAGCTATCTATGACAAACCCACAGTCAATATCATACTGAATGGGAAAAAACTGGAAGCATTCCCTTTGAAAACTAGCATGAGATAGGGATGACGTCTCTCACCACTCCTATTCAAAATACTATTGGAAGTTCTGGTCAGGGCAATCAGGCAGAAGGAAATAAAGGGTATTCATTTAGGAAAAGAAGAAGTCAAATTGTCCTGTTTGCAGATGACATGATTGTATATCGAGAAAACCCCATCATCTCAGCCCAATATCTCCTTAAGTTGATAGATAACTTCAGCAAAGTCTCAGGATGCAAAGTCAATGTATAAAAATCACAAGCATTCTTATACTCCAATCACAGACAAACAAAGAGCCAAATCATGAGTGAACTTCCATTCACAATTGCTTCAAAGAGAATAAAATACCTAGGAATCCAACTTACAAGGCACGTGAAGGACCTCTTCAAGGAGAAATGAAAATGAAATAAAAGAGGGTACAAACAAATGGAAGAACATTCCATGCTCATTGGTAGGAAGAATCAATATCATGAAAATGGCCATACTACTCAAGGTAATTTATAGATTCAATGCCATCCCCATCAAACTACCAAAGACTTTCTTCACAAATTGGAAAAAAACTACTTTAAATTTCATATGGAACCAAAAAAGAGCCCACATTGCCAAGTCAATCCTAAGCCAAAAAAACAAAGCTGGAGGCATCATGCTGCCTGATTTCAAACTATACTACAAGGCTACAGTAACCAAAACAGCATGGTACTGGTACCAAAACAGAGATATAGACCAATGGAATGGAACAGAGCCCTCAGAAATAATGCCACATGTCTACAACTATCTGATCTTTGACAAACCTGACAAAACAAGAAATGGAGAAAGGATTCCCTATTTAATAAATGGTGCTGGGAAAACTGGCTAGCCATATGTGGAAAGCTGAAATTGGATCCCTTCCTTACACCTCATACAAAAACTAATTCAGGATGGATTACAGACTTAAATATTAGACCTGAAACCATAAAGACCCTAGAAGAAAACCTAGGCATTACCATTCAGGACATAGACATGGGCTAGGACTTCATGTCTAAAACACCAAAAGCAATGGCAACAAAAGCCAAAATTGACAAATTGGATCTAATTAAACTAAAGAGCTTCTGCACAGCAAAAGAAACTACCATCAGAGTGAACAGGCAACCTACAGAATGGGAGAAAATTTTTGCACTCTCCTTACCTGACAAAGGGCTAATATCCGGAATCTACAATGAACTCAATCAAATTTACAAGAAAAAACAAACAACCCTATCAAAAAGTGGGCAAAGGATTTGAACAGACACCTCTCAAAAGAAGACATTTATGCAGCCAACAGACACAAGAAAAAATGCTTATCATCACTGGCCGTCAGAGAAATGAAAATCAAAACCACAATGAGATACCATCTCACACCAGTTAGAATGGAGATCATTAAAAAGTCAGGAAACAACAGGTGCTGGAGAGGATTGGAGGAATAGGAACACTTTTACACCATTGGTGGGACTGTAAACTAGTTCAACCATCATGGAAGTCACTGTGGTGATTCCTCAGGGATCTAGAACTAGAAATGCCATTTGACCCAGCATTCCAATTACTGGGTATATACCCAAAGGATTACAAATTATGCTGCTATAAAGACACATGCACATGTATGTTTATTGTGGCTCTATTCACAATAGCAAAGACTTGGAACCAAGCCAAATATCCAACAATGATAGACTGGATTAAGAAAATGTGGCACATATACACCATGGAATACTATGCAGCCATAAAAAATGATGAGTTCATGTCTTTTGTAGGGACATGGATGAAGCTGGAAACCATCATTCTCAGCAAACTATCATGAGGACAAAAAACCAAACACCGCATGTTCTCATTCATAGGTGGGAATTGAACAATGAGAACACATGGACACAGGAAGTGGAACATCACACACCAGGGCCTGTTGTGGGAAGGGATAGCATTAGGAGATATACCTAATGTTAAATGATGAGTTAATGGGTGCAGCACACCAACATGGCACATGTATACATATGTAACAAACCTGCACGTTGTGCACATGTATCCTAAAACTTAAAGTATAATATAACAAAATTTAAAAAATATATATTACTTCTATTCAATCCTACTGCTCATCTCAAGTTGCTTCATTCTAAATTCTCTCCTCAAATAATCTCAAATCTTACACTAAGGATCTTGTGTTAACATTTAAACATCCCTGTACAATCTTAATAATTGATTTACATCAGTTTATATTTCACAATTCTGCACTCTTGTGATATCCACTTAAGAATATTGGACTGCTTCATGTCTAGATTTCAAGTCTTAAATTTATTTTTAAATAATATTTAAGCCCAGTGACTCCTTTCTTTGCTAAATATTCTTTTATTTCTTTTGAATTCTCATATAAGCAGTAAGAATGCCTTGCACATGAGCATTATTGAGGTATCAGAAGCTGAATGGCCAGGCTAAGCACCTCACACTGTGAGCCAGTGTGGAAGGCTGAGGCAGATCGACTGCTTGAGCCCTGGGCTTTAATGTTGGTTTTGACAATGTAATGAGATTCTCTCCCAACAAAAATATAGGAAAATAATTTAGCTATGGCTGGTGGTGCATGCCTGTAGTTGCAGCAACTCAGGAGGCTGAAACATGAGAACTGCTTGAACCCAGGAATTTGAGGTTGTAGTAAGCTGTGTTCTCACCAATGCTCTCTGACCTGTAAGAAAGACTGCAACCCATCAAAGAAACTGAACAAGTAACGTTTAGATTGGCACACCAGGGACCAGTACTAGGAGACCTAGGAAATGGAATAATTCATTAGATGAAGAAGCATATCAAGAAAAAATACTGTTAGGAACTTATAGAAAAATTAAGGAGAATTCTCTAGCAAACATGGGATTATAAGGAATTCTGGCCTCATTCTAGTCACTTCTTTGATCTGCAATGAGAAGCTCGAGTATTTCTTAACCTGAAGAAATACTGAAATGTACCTAGGGAGATAGAAACTATAATAAAAGCTATCGATCACTAATTATGCCCATGTTTGTGTCACTTCTATTTTGTTCGATGAACTTTAAGCTAAGCTTCCAGTTAAAATAGCTCATTTTTAGTCATACAAAAACTATGGTCTTTCTATCAGGTAGCATTTACCTTGGCCTCCCATACAACAATTGCTTCTTACCACAGCACAAGAGATTTTCTTAGAGGGGGACCTCCACTTTTTAAAGATGGTCCTCTTTTAAATGGAAAGGGTTCCCCATAATAATTCATATTGTGAGAAAACTGAGATGGCTGAATAGGAACAGCTCTGGTGTACAGCTCCCAGCATGAGCGATGTAGAAGATGGGTGATTTCTGCATTTCCATCTGAGGTAGCGGGTTCATCTCACTAGGGAGTGCCAGAGAGCGGGTGCAGGACAGTGGGTGCAGTGCACCGTGTGTGAGCTGAAGCAGGGTGAGGCATTGCCTCACTCAGGAAGTGCAAGGGGTCAGGGAGTTCCCTTTCCTAGTCAAAGAAAGGGGTGACAGACAGCACCTGTAAAATCGGGTCACTCCCACCCTAATATTGTGCTTTTCTGACAGGCTTAAAAAACGGTGCACCAGGAGATTATATCCCACACCTGTCTCAGAGGGTCCTACACCCACAGAGTCTCACTGATTGCTAGCACAGCAGTCTGAGATCAAACTGCAAGGTGGCAGAGAGGCTGGGGGAGGGGCACCCGCCATTGCCCAGGCTTGCATAGGTAAACAAAGCAGCTGGGAAGCTTGAACTCGGTGGAGCCCACCACAGCTCAAGGAGGCCTGCCTGACTCTGTAGGCTCCACCTCTGGGGGCAGGGCACAGACAAACAAAAAGACAGCAGTAACTACTGCAGACTTAAGTGTCCCTGTCTGACAGCTTTGAAGAGAGTACTGGTTCTCCAAGCATGCAACTGGAGATCTGAGAATGGGCAAACTGCCTCCTCAAGTGGGTCACTGACCCCTGATCCCCGAGCAGCCTAACTGGGAGACACTCCCCAGTAGGAGCAGACTGACACCTCACATGGCCAGCTACTCCTCTGAGACAAAACTTCCAAAGGAACGATCAGACAGCAGCATTCGTGGTTCACAAAAATCCGCTGATCTGCAGCCACCGTTGCTGATACCCAGGCAAACAGGGTGTGGAGTGGACCTCTAGCAAACTCCAACAGACCTGCAGCTGAGAGTCCTCTCTGTAAGAAGGAAAACTAACAAACAGAAAGGACGTCCACATCAAAAACCCATCTGTACATCACCATCATCAAAGACCAAAAGTAGATAAAACCACAAAGATGGGGAAAAAACAGAGCAGAAAAACTGGGAACTCTAAAAGGCAGAGCACCTCTCCATCTCCAAAGGAACACAGTTCCTCACCAGCAATGGAACAAAGCTGGATGGAGAATGACATTGCTGAGTTGAGAGAAGGCTTCAGATGATCAAACTACTCTGAGATACAGAAGAAAATTCAAGCCAAAGGCAAAGAAGTTGAAAACTTTGAAAAAAAAAATTAGACGAATGTATAACTAGAATAACCAATATAGAGAAGTGCTTAAAGGAGCTGATACAGCTGACAGACAAGGCTCGAGAACTATGTGAAGAATGCAGAAGCCCAGGAGCCAATGCGATCAACTGGAAGAAAGGGTATCAGTGATGGAAGATAAATGAATGAAATGAAGCGAGAAGGGAAGTGTAGAGAAAAAAGAATAAAAAGAAATGAACAAAGCCTCCAAGAAATATGGGACTATATGAAAAGACCAAATCTACATCTGATTGGTGTACCTGAAAGTGACGAGGAGAATGGAACCAAGTTGGAAAACACTCTGTAGGATATTGTCCAGGAGAACTTCCCCAATCTAGCAAGGCAGGCCAACATTCACATTCAGGAAATATAGAGAACGCCACAAAGATACTCCTCGAGAAGAGCAACTCCAAGACACATAATTATCAGATTCAACAAAGTTGAAATGAAGGAAAAAATGTTAAGGGCAGACAGAGAGAAAGGTCAGGTTACCCACAAAGGGAAGCCCATCAAACTAACAGCAGATCTCTCAGCAGAAAATCTACAAGCCAGAAGAGAGTGGGGGCCGATATTCAACATTCTTAAGGAAAAGAATTTTCAACCCAGAATTTCATATCCAGCCAAACTAATCTTCATAAGTGAAGGAGAAATAAAATACTTTACAGACAAGCAAATGTGGAGACATTTTGTCACCACTAGGCCTGCCCCAAAAGAGCTCCTGAAGGAAGCACTAAACATGGAAAGGAACAACCAGTACCAGCCACTGCAAAATCATGCCAAATTGTAAAGACCATCGAGGCTAGGAAGAAACAGCATCAACTAATGAGCAAAATAAACAGCTAACATCACAACGACAGGATCAAATTCACACATAACAATACTAACCTTAAATGTAAATGGGCTAAATTCTCCAATTAAAAGACACAGACTGGCAAACTGGATAAAGAGTCAAGACCCATCACTGATCTGTATTCAGGAAACCAATCTCACGTGCAGAGACACACATAGGCTCAAAATAAAGGGATGGAGGAAGATGTACCAAGCAAATGGAAAACAAAAAAAGGCAGGGGTTGCAATCCTAGTCTCTGATAAAACAGACTTTAAACCAACAAAGATCAAAAGAGACAAAGAAGGCAATTACATAATGGTGAAGGGATCAATTCAACAAGAAGAGCTAACTATCCTAAATATATATGCACCCAATACAGGAGAACCCAGAGTCATAAAGCAAGACCTCAGTGACCTACAAAGAGACTTAGACTCCCAAACAATAATAATGGGAGACTTCAACACCCCACTGTCAACATTAGACAGATCAATGAAACAGAAAGTTAAGAAGGATACACAGGAATTGAATTCAGCTCTGCACCAAGTGGAACTAATAGACATCTACAGAACTCTACACCCCAAATCAACAGAATATACATTTTTTTCAGCACCACAGCACACCTATTCCACAATTGACCACATAGTTGGAAATAAAGCTCTCCTCAGCAAATGTAAAAGAACAGAAATTATAACAAACTGTCTCTCAGAACACAGTGCAGTCAAACTAGAACTCAGGATTAAGAAACTCACTCAAAACCACTCAACTACATGGAAACTGAACAACCTGCTCCTGAATGACTACTGGGTACATGACAAAATGAAGGAAGAAATAAAGATGTTCTTTGAAACCAATGAAAACAAAGACACAACATACCAGAATCTCTGGGACACATTCAAAGCAGTGTGATAAGGGAAATTTGTAGCCCTAAATGCCCACAAGAGAATGCAGGAAAGATCTAAAATTGACACACTAACATCACAATTAAAAGAACTAGAAAAGCAAGAGCAAACACATTCAAAAGCTAGCAGAAGGCAAGAAATAACTAAAATCAGAGCAGAACTGAAGTAATTAGAGACACAGAAAGCCCTTCAAAAAATTAATGAATCCAGGAGCTGGTTTTTTGAACAGATCTGCAAAATTGATAGACCGCCAGCAAGACTAATAAAGAAGAAAAGAGAGAAGAATCAAATAGATGAATCTAGAAGAAGTGGATAAATTCCTCGACACATAGACCCTCCCAAGACTAAACCAGGAAGAAGTTGAATCTCTGAATAGACCAACCACAGTCTCTGAAATTGTGGCAATAATCAATAGCTTACCAACCAAAAAGAGTCCAGGATCAGATGGATTCACAGCCGAATTCTACCAGAGGTACAAGGAGCAACTGGTACCATTCATTCTGAAATTATTCCAATCAATAGAAAAAGAGGGAATCCTCCCTAACCCATTTTATGAGGCCAGCATCATCCTGTTACTAAAGGTGGGCAGAGACACACCAAAAAAGAGAATTTTAGACCAATATCCTTGATGAACATTGACGCAAAAATCCTCAATAAAATACTGGCAAACCGAATCCATCAGCACATCAAAAACTTACCCACCATGATCAAGTGGGCTTCATCCCTGGGATGCAAGGCTGGTTCAAGATCCACGAATCAATAAATGTAATCCAGCATATAAACAGAACCAAAGACATAAACCACATGATTATCTCAATAGATGCAGAAAAGGCCTTTGACAAAATTCAACAACTCTTCATGCTAAAAACTCTCAATAAATTAGGTATTGATGGGATGGATGTATCTCAAAATAATAAGAGCTACCTATGACAAACCCACAGCCAATATCATACTGAATGGACAAAAACTGGAAGCATTCCCTTTGAAAACTGGCACAAGGAAGGGATGTCGTCTCTCACCACTCCTATTCAACATAGTGTTGGAAGTTCTGGCCAGGGCAATTAGGCAGGAGAAGGAAATAAAGGGTATTCAATTAGGAAAAGAGGAAATCAAATTGTCCCTGTTTGCAGATGACATGATTGTATATCTAGAAAACCCCATTGTCTCAGCCCAAAATCTCCTTAAGCTGATAAGGAACTTCAACAGAGTCTCAGGATACAAAATCAATGGACAAAAATCACAAGCATTCTTATACACAAATAACAGACAAACAGAAAGCCAAATCATGAGTAAACTCCCATTCACGATTGCTTCAAAGAGAATAAAATACCTAGGAATCCAACTTACAAGGGACGTAAAGGACCTCTTCAAGGAGAACTACAAACCACTGTTCAATGAAATAAAAGAGGATACAAACAAATGGAAGAATATTCCATGCTCATGGGTAGGAAGAATCTATATCGTGAAAATGGCCATACTGTCCAAGGTAATTTATAGATTCAATGCCATTCCCATCAAGCTACCAATGACTTTCTTCACAGAGTTGGAAAAAACTACTTTAAAGTTCATACGGAACCAAAAAAGAGCCCGCATGGCCAAGTCAATACTAAGCAAAAAGAACAAAACTGGAGGCATCATGCTACCTGACTCCAAACTATACTACAAGGCTACAGTAACCAAAACAGCATGGTACTGGTACCAAAACAGAGATATAGATCAATGGAACAGAACAGAGCCCTCAGAAATAACACTGCGTATCTACAACTATCTGATCTTTGACAAACCTGAGAAAAACAAGCAATGGGGAGAGGATTCCCTATTTAATAAATGGTGCTGGGAAAACTGGCTAGCCATATGGAGAAAGCTGAAACTGGATCCCTTCCTTACACCTTATACAAAAATTAATTCAAGATGGATTACAGACTTAAACGTTAGACCTAAAGCCATAAAAACCCTAGAAGAAAACCTAGGCATTACCATTCAGGACATAGGCATGGGCAAGGACTTCATGTCTAAAACACCAATAGCAATGGCAACAAAAGCCAAAATTGACAAATGGGATCTAATTAAACTAAAGAGCTTCTGCACAGCAAAAGAAACTACCATCAGAGTGAACAGGCAACCTACAAAATGGGAGAGAATTTTCACAACCTACTCATCTGACAAAGGGCTAATATCCAGAATGTACAATAAACTCAAACAAATTTACAAGAAAAAAACAAACAACCCCATCAAAAAGTGGGCAAAGGGCATGAACAGACACTTCTCAAAAGAAGACATTTATGCAGCCAAAAAACACATGAAAAAAATGCTCATCATCACTGGCCATCAGAGAAATGCAAATCAAAACCACAATGAGATACCATCTCACACCAGTTAGAATGGCGATCATTAAAAAGTCAGGAAACAACAGGTGCTGGAGAGGATGTGGAGAAATTGGAACACTTTTACACTGTTGGTGGGACTGTAAACTAGTTCAACCCTTGTGGAAGTCAGTGTGGTGATTCCTCAGGGATCTAGAACTAGAAATACCATTAGACCCAGCCATCCAATTATTGGGTGTATACCCAAAGGACTTTAAATCATGCTGCTATAAAGACACATGCACATGTATGTTTATTGTGGCGTTATTCACAATAGCAAAGACTTGGAACCAACCCAAATGTCCAACACTGATAGACTGGATTAAGAAAATGTGGCACATATACACCATGGAATACTATGCAGCCACAAAAAATGATGAGTTCATGTCCTTTGTAGGGACATGGATGAAATTGGAAATCATCATTCTCAGTAAACTATCACAAGAACAAAAAACCAAACACCGCATATTCTCGCTCATAGGTGGGAATTGAACAATGAGAACACATGGACACAGGATGGGGAACATCACACTCTGGGGACTATTGTGGGGTGTGGGGAGGGGTGAGGGATAGCATTAGGAGATATACCGAATGCTAAATGACGAGTTAATGGGTGCAGCACACCAGCATGCCACATGTATACATATGTAACTAACCTGCACATTGTGCACATGTACCCTAAAACTTAAAGTATAATAATAATAAAATAAAAAATAAAAAATAATTCATATTGAGATCAATCATGTATCTTGATCTCATCTGTATTTCCAACAAAATATTTTAGTTAACTAACATCACTGTTTCTTAAATGGCTAAGTTTTAGTTGTTTATAAAGTTTTCTACCTATTATAATCTTACAAATTCACACTTACCTAAACTAATAAAATTAACATTTCTATATGAAGGTAATACAATTCAAGTAATAAAAATCCTTTTAGAAAATCTAGAAAGAAACTCAATAATCATAATATGTTGGTGTGAAAAGGAGATGTGTGAAAAGTGGGGAGTAAACAGGAAGCAGAAATCTGTCAGTAAAATATCTAAGTATAATATACATAAAGAAAAAATTTTAAAAGAAAAATGATAAATGATAGTTTATATCATTCTGTTAGGAAAAATTGTCCAAGCATATCATAAAGATTAACTAAATTCCATTCAAAGAAACTCAAATATTTACAATATCAAAAGGTGACACATCAGGAAAATATATTATATCTAAAATTTGTTAACAGAATATAGAAGTCTTAAACTTCCTTTATGAAACACTAATTGTCAGATTAGACTATGCTAAATTCTAATAATCTTTAAGAATTGCATATTAAATAATATAAAATATATCTTTATATATCTACAAAAAATGTAGATATATGCCAATTGCCAGGTGGTGTTATAGGTTAGAATACGAAAATTCTCACACATGGTAGAGTATTATTGAACCTCACCCTCAAGATCAATGGAGACAAAATAACCATGAAGCTATGCATCTTAAAATTGAGCAAACACTGCAGTTTCAACTTTAAAAAAAAAAACTCCATTTAATTACACATCTGGTTGTTAAAATTTGAAATTAAATGATAGATTTTTGAAGGTTGGTTAATAGATAATACAAGTTAACTGATAAGTTTATTTATTTATTTATTTATTCATTCATTCATTCATTCTTTATTTATTGAGATGGACTCTTGCCCTATCACCCAGGCTGGAGTGCAATGGCATGATCTCAGCTCACTGCAGCTTCTGCCTCCCAGGTTCCAGTGATTCTCCTGCCTCAGCCTCCTGAATAGCTGGGATTACAGGTGTACACCACCATGCCAGGCTAATTTTTTGGATCTTTAGGAGAGACAGGTTTCACCATGTTGGCTAGGCTGGTCTGGAACTCCTGACCTCCTGTTCCACCCACCCTATCCTCCCCAAGTGCTGAGATGACAGGCGTGAGCCACCTTGCCCAGCCCATCCAATAGTTTTTTTTTTCTTTTTAAATACACGGTTTGTTTTTCTTTTTTATGTAAAAATTGACCCCTCATTTCCATTGTGTAAATCACTCATAAATATCATTTTCCATGACTCATCCTCCAGCAAAGAAAGATACATACATATCTGTGAAGCAGTGTTTTTTTACCTTTACAGAGCCACAGACTGTTTTCAGACATTAAAGTTCTGCATTTGTTAAACTGAAAATGCTTTATTGCAGGCCAATGTACAAACTCTCCATATTAAAATTACAAAGCAATAGATTTGCACAGATGTTTGCACATGTATACACAAAAAAACAAATAATGCAAAATCAATCTTCAGTACTGAGTTATTTTTTTCCTTTTGGAAAGTTTTAAATATGCCATCGTAATTTGATAATACAAATGATACGAAGTTCGGGGCCGCAAAGTAGAAAACTCTGAAGTATAATGAATATAAATGAATTCTTCAGAAAACCTGTTGAGTACAGGCAATTAGCATTCATAAACTCAATTCAGTTTGAAATTCGTGTTATTTCAATGCAAAGTTATTACAATTTTGAAACAAATTTCAGATATTAGTTCAATCATTCTTATAATACAGTTTCAATACTTAGAAATAATTTTGCTTATCAATAAGTTAATTTTCTGTTCACAAAGGAAATAAATAAAATTGAGAAATTTTTATATCTTCAAGTGTATTTTCTTTCAGTACTATGGTTCTATATTTATATTTTGTAACATTACCGCAGTGTCCCTCATGTGAGGGAAGCCACCCTCTTGTTCCTCCACTACTTCCTCTTACAGATCTCAGACTTCCTGAAGGGCTTCCGTTCCTTGAAGAAGGTGGTGGTCTCTGCCTACCATCACTTTGAAAAGATAGTTTCTTGCTTTCTTCTACTTTCATTGCTTTTCCATCCAAAGACTACAAGTATTAAGGGTACTATCAATAACATTGACACATTTAATCTAAGCCCATTTTATAAATATTTTCACATTGACTATAGTTCAATTCTAGATATTTTCTCCCAAAGAAAACCTTTTTTTCTCCTAAAATGAACACGTCTTTCCCCATGCCAAATTTGAGACATTTACTGAGTACATGCCTTCCATTAAGGGACCAATCACAAATTATGTTATTCAGAGTCCTTGAAAACTCCTGTATTATAAAAAAAAAAAAAACTCAGAAAAAAAGATTAACCCATCACACATTCTATAGAACAATATGGCACATCTGTTTTTTTACAATATATAATCCACTTCATCTTTGTATTCACATCACTGATATAAAAGTCTCAGTGTCCCAAAGGTATATGATAGGATGTGTCATTTAAAAAAAATGAGGTTATTTATTCAAAGTGATTAATCCTATTGGTCATTATGAGTAATTTCCTCTTTGATCTGCTAACACTTACATAAAATGTCCCTATATGATTTACAATTCTATACTTACTGTAAAAATGTCTCTGTAATTGTGATCTTTGTTTGATCTCTTTAAGGTTTCTTGCCTTACTCATTTCTTATTTTGCCTTAGACATGTCCCTAAAAAATGACTCTTAATATAGTACTTCATAAAATTTCTCATAAATGCTTAAATGTCCTAATTAATTTCACAATAACATTTTTCAGTGTAATCTTTTCTATAGGCCAAAGTAATTTTTGAAAACAGTTCAGTTAATAACTCAATTTAAAAATTACAGGGCTTTTGTTATTTGGGGGAAGATCTTAAACCCCTTACAAGACCTCTTGCAGCCACATCGCCAATTGTTCCTACCTTGAAACTTCTTTTGTTATTTCTGGGCCCAAAATATTTTCCCCAGATTTGTGCACAGCTGCTTCCTTCCCAGTGTTCGGAAGTCAGCCAAATTCCCTAAATTGTTCATTCCCCCTGAAAACTCTAAGAACCTCCTTTATTGGCTGTCTTAACATTTATATGCATATAACAATTTTATTTATTTTTACACAATAAATTATGTGAAATTAGGTAATTCAGAAATTACATTGGCCAGGCACTTTGGGTCACATCTGTAATCTCAATACTTTGGGAGGCTGAGGCGGGCAGATCATGATGTGAAGAGATAGAGACCATCCTGGCCAATAGGGTGAAACCCCTTCCCTACACAAAATACAAAAATTAGCTGGGTGTGGTGGCACATGCCTGTAGTCCCTGCTACTCAGGAGGCTGAAGCAGGAGAATCACTTGAACCCAGGAGGCAGAGGTTACAGTGAGCCAAGATCACCCCATTGCAGTCCAGCCTGGCGATACAGCAAGACTCCGTCTTAAAAAATAAAAACAAACAAACAAATACTCTACACGAATTACCTGCTCTTGTGCTTGAAAACTAGGAGGAAAAAGAAATTATCCTAGATTACTACACGTAAGTCAAAGTTATCTCCGTACCTACCACAAAGCCATGAATCAAAAACTACTCTCGGTTTCTATCACAGCTTAAAATACTAATTCATAAGTGTGAATACAAATATACTTTCTGCTATGTGCCAGGAAGTGTGATAGATGTAACAGAAATAAAAACAACTAGGAAAACTTAAATATGCACTATAGACAATTTCACAGTCAATAGATTAATACATGGTACAGTGAGTGTAATATATACCTACGATATTCAATGAGGAAGAAAATATGAAATCTAAGTTGTTCTTCAAGCATAAAGTGTTATTCATGAGACATACACGGGGAAGGATAATTCTCAGAAAGCATTTTGGAGATAGTGTAAAGAGAAACAGGAGCTACAGATTGGGATAATGTTATTTATTATTTTTTATTTATTTTTTGTTTGAGATGGAGTCTCACTCTGTCACCAGCCTAGAGTGCGACGGCGTGATCTCGGCTCACTACAACTTCTGCCTCCCAGGTTCAAATGATTCCCCTGCCTCAGCCTACCTAAATAGCTGGAACTACAGACACATACCACCATGGCTGACTAATTATTTGTATTTTAGTAGAGATGGGGTTTCACCATGTTGGCGAGGATGGTTTTGATCTCCTGACCTCATGATCTGCTCGCCTTCACCTCCAAAGTGCTGGGATTACAGGTATGAGCCACCACATCCAGAGGGATTGTGATAATGATGTAAAGCAAAAAAGCTCTAAAGGGCCCAGAATGGAATGATCTTGACTACCATGTAAAGGAATTCAATAGTTAATAGAATTACATAAAAGTTTAAAGCTTTAATAAACATACAATCCCTAGATTTAAGACTCAATAGCACAAGAGACCATTGACTGGGTAAAAACAAGTCCTCAAGTACACTGAGAAAATGTGTAATTAAGTTTTCATGTTACATAAATCACTCTGGTGACAGGAAAAAAAAAAAAAAAGTCCTTAGGAGAAAAGAGCAAGGACGGGGCAAAAATGCCAGCCAGTCATTTCTTCTGTTATCCAACTTCAATTGTTCTCATATTATTTTCTATTTTCAAGTTTTCAAGTACTTAACACTTCCTTAAATGTAAAGGTCTTATTTAAATATACTTTCTCAAGAATATAGTTTCAGAAAATGATAGAGAATCTTTCCTCCTTCTGAGTCTGTCTGGATGTCCATCCACAGTTTGTATATGCTGTGGAAGTACTTCCAAGAATTGGAAGTAATTCCTTTAATAGCATTTAATAATTGTTGAATTATTGCTTTCATTTACATGAGGGTTCCTTCTATGTTTTAAAGCTCTTCAAAACCTTTGAAAATCTATTTACACTCACATTGAAATAAAAACATAGAAAAAGGTTACCACAGATTAATTTATATAATGTTAATTCCAATACTCTTTCAACTATACTTAGACGTATATGGCACAAAGAAGAGAATGGCTAAAGCATTTGGTCCATATGGCATTCTAGTATCTTCAAAAGTTTAGTAATATTAAAAAGACCTAGAAATATTGTTAATTGAAAAACAGAGTTAGAATATTATTAATAAGGGACTTTTACCTTTCTATTCATATCTTTGGCAGCATTCTTAGCATCTGCAGTCTTCTCAGAAATAATAAATGCAAAGTCTCTGGACTTGCTGTTCGATCCTTTATCAAAATAACTAAAATATATAAAAACATTTTATGTTTACATAATGGGCTCACTGAAATGATACTATCTGAAAGTTACATCAAACAAAAAAAAAATTGCATTTCACATCACTACTATGATTCTTAATACTAAGTTACCCCTATAGTCAGCCTATTTTATTTCAGTTTGTTTCCTAACTCCACAACACATTACCTTTTCCTCATTTCCCTTTCTAAGTAGTTGTTGACCTCAGCAGAGACCCTTAACCTGCTGCTATGAGAATTTTCCAAATATCAAATAGATAATTCAAAATAGGAGTTTAAAAATGATATGGTATTTTAGTGTATGTATATAATGAACTATGAAAAAATATATATTTTTTCAAAATATATATCATACACTTTTAAATACACATATTGAAATATACATATGAAAATACACACACATACACACATGGCTGTAAGAACTACCTTCCAATATGGGACCATGTTTCGTAAATACTGCTTTAAGCATCTTTTCATTGGTTTCTCTATTGAGGCCATCAATGAAAAGCTTGTTGGACGATCTGCTTCTACCATTGTGCTATAAGTGGTAAAAAATTATCTATATTTAGATAAAAATAAACAAGCTAAAAAGATAAAATTTTATTACATACTGTGTTGAAAACTCAAGTAAAATTTCCTTCCAGAGGCTGACATATTTTTAGTATTTCTTACTTTACATATGTAAAATCTGTGACATACGGAGAAAAAGGGGCACTGACTTCATGGACAAATGCTACACTTTGATATGTACCTGAAAAAATCTTGTTTCTAAAAATTAGATAAGAGATAATTTTCCTAAGCTGCAATATGAAGAATGCCACCATTTAAATAATTTCATTTGAAAACTATATATTTATGAGATACAGTGTGATGTTTTATGCATCTTTTTTCTTGAGATGTTTATCTCCTGTTGCTAAAGTGCACTGTCCACTGCAGCCTCCTCCATCCAGCCTCAACTGATCCTGCAACGTCTAAGCTTTCTAAGTAGCTGGAACTACAGGCGCTTTCTATCAGAGCTGGGCAATTTTTTTAAATAGACACGGTTTTCCTCATATTGCCCAAGCTGGTCTCCAACTCCTGGGCTCAAGCAGTCTGCCGGGCTGGGACTACCAAAGTGACGGGATTACAAGGGTGAATCACCACACCCAGTGTGATATTTGAATGAAAGGTTAAATCAAGCTAATTAAAATGTTCTTGGGGGGAGAACACTTTAAATATTTTACCGTCTTTTAGTGATTTGAAATGTATAATAATTCAAGGATCTCCAAACCCTGGCCTTCAACCTGTACCTGTCTGTGGACTGAAGGTGATGCCTGAGAATGACCTGTAATACCCGTCTGTGGAGAATATAACCCCTGAGGATGGCCTGAGTTGGTTAAGCTTCATCCGGAAACCATCCTGGCTAGCTCTCCCCCTATCCCCACTGCCCCACCCTGTTCCCATGGAAGCCCCGCCGCCCCACCTGCCCCCTGTCCCACTGCTCCCACAGGAAGCCCCATACCACCACGTACCCCTCCGGGCCCAGATACCAGTCCCCACTCTCAAACGTGTCCAACTCGCTGCTGCTTCTCCTGGGCAACCCTTGTCTCAGGAAAAATTATCTTCCACTAAACAGGTCCCTGATAAGAAAATGGCAATAGATTAAAGGAGCCCATTATGTTATCCAGGCTGGTCTCCAACTCCTGACCTCAAGCCGTCCTCCTACTTCCACTTCCCAAAATGCTAGGATTACAAGAGTAAGTCCGTGTGCCAGGTTAATAGAATAACTTAAGCACACTTACTTTGTTTCCGTTTTAGGCTATCTAACTCCATTTAATTAGATTACACCCACTTATTCGGTTTAAATTATTCACGGAGCCACATATACATGAAACATGTTTCAAATACTGTCATACAAGGAAGGAGACAATTACAGGCTTTACGGAGGCTTTTTGGAGGCAAATTTATATTGAGATTATTTATGCCCCCAGACTTCTACATACAGTAAAGTATCTCAAAATTTGCTAATTCCTGCCAAGCAAATCAGACATGTGACATTTGCTGACTAAAACTATGAGTTTTTAATCTCAGTGGTTAAGTCTATTGCCTGTATTTTGAATGATGACCACATTCACAGAGAAAAACCACTTTAAAAAAAAAAAAAGTGCACATGAAAACAATGGAGCCTCATCCATCTCTCACAATTTGCTCACATGTCGGACATGTCCGACAGTCAAAGGTACAATCCTCAAGAAAAAATCAATGAGTTTAACAAAAATGAGTTTCTTAACAGCACTAAGGCGTCCTCTCCCCACTGTCTCCTCCCATAATTCAACACCCACACATAGCAAACCCATTCCGTTTTATAGACAAAATCCCAAAACTTCGCTTTTTATTCTTGCCGAGAGCCCAACCTGTCCAGAGAAACAGAAAATAAACGCGATTTTCAGTAGGACAAACAGCCTCAGGGTAGCCCGGCCCTCAGGTTCTATGCATCCAGCTTCCGGATCCCAAAGGGCCAACTGCATGAAAGACCCCTGGAGGGGGCCTGAGTGGAAAGGACGCCAGAAACTGTGCGAGGAAAGCCCATCTACCTCCAGCTGCCAATCATTGAGAGGGCTCTCGACGTGGACCAATCATTGCGAGGGCTGTTGGCGTCTCCCGAGGCGCCCAGCCCCTGGCTGGCCTGCAACTCCATCCTCCCGTGGTAAGACTCCTCTGAAAAGCTGCTTGTGCCAGGTAGTGGTGGGTTCAGGCACACGCACCCGGACTGTGAGCCCTTTGGAATTGTGAGCATGGAAGACCTACACCCTAACTGGCATCCTGAGTGTGGCAAGCCATTGACCCACCAACACATGAAACATCTCACTTCATTAGGCAGGGTAGGCTGATTGTACTGAACAGTACAGTTCCAGAGGGGAGAGAGAGAGGGAACAACGCTGCCTGCTGGGGCAAGGGTAGCAGAGGTGGCTTGGGGCAAGTGGGGCGGGGCGGGCATGTGGGAGGTAAGTCGTCTGGTACCTTGCTGGGGTGGAATTCGTCTGCCCCAGAAGTCAAAACCCCTCAAGGACTCTTTCAGATTTAGGAAAATACAGACTCCGACTTCCATGCTTCCTTCTGAGGACGCTGAGGATGCTGTACTCCCAGTGGCATCCCAAACGACCTCTTGTCCTATGCCCTGGGCACACCAGAGGCCAGCCACCTTGGTAGCCCATCCAATGACCTGTGTGCACTGCCTTTCTGGCACAGAGGCTCTCGCAATCGCAGCACCGGCCGCAGTACCTGCTAGGAGGGCTGTGGAAGCCCAGGGCCTCCGCCTCTGGCTACTGGGCTCCCGTGTGCAGCTAACCCTGCAGGGAATCTGGGCCCCATGGCGAGGACTGCGGGCTGTGGGTCGTGCGGGGCTTCCCAGGAACTCTGGGTCCACGTAGGTGTGAGACGTGATTCTCAGCTGGGTGAGGCCACGGGCCTTTCTGAAAGAGGCCCGCAGAGTCTATGGGTGACAGGGACGTTCGGTGGAAGACTCAGATGTTGGTCTGTGGGACCATTTTAACTCCTGACACCGTTTTAACATTGGAGGCTCTGCAGGAGGGGGTGGCCTGGGGTAGGAGGCGTGCTAGTGGTGGATGACATCATGGCAGAGATGGAGGCGGTGGCCAAGGAGGAGGCCGACGTGAAGCGGCAGCAGGACCATCGGGCACAGAGCCTAGTCCTGGCCCCAGTATGCCCCAGCCCTCAACGAACTCACTGGAGGTCCTTCACTTGTAGCTGGGCTCCGTAAATGCCCCAGGCCACAGGGTATCCCCGGCTTCTGACCCACAGCTATATCTTTGCAGCTGCCAATTCAGGATGCCTGGCAGCAGGGGGGTGAGCGTCTAGCTCCCGGGAGCGGGGTTGGGGGGAGGCCGGTCGAAGGCACTGCAGGTCAGCCAGGAGTCAGGGTATGGGGTACAATGAGGGGAGCCGAGATCAGGCTTCTGCAGATAGGAAGGCAGCTTGCTTTCGAGTGCCCTGAGGGCACGTAGAGAAGGGACAGGAACCAAAGCACAGCACTCACAAGAGAGAATAGCAGCACAAACGACGCTTTACACACAGCAGAAAGTTGAAGGGCATGTTTCCCTACGAAAGTCCCTGGAGGAAGGGGAGTCTACATGTCCATGCCAGCCATGGAACCACGCTCCCGGTGCCTGCATCCAACAGGCTCACTCCAGAAACACAATGTGCTCAAGACTTGGGTTCATGGTGCACAGGGCTGCTGTCCTCCGCAAGGCAGGCACCAGGTCCACAAACACGCCTTCTTCCTTCTGCCGCCGCTACACCCGGAGAGGTATAGGCCATGAGCATTTATAGCCTCCATTGCACCCAGGCGAGCCCTGTGGGGAGAGCCAGGCACAGCCCAGCAGCCCCTTTAACCCACAGCGATTCCCTCGGGTGGACACACCTACCCTTCAGTGAGATGAGGAGAAGAGGACACTGCACACCGGGACAGCAGCAGAGCCTGTCCAGCATCCAGCACACAAGGGCCTCCTGCAGCTCGGGAACCCTGAGGAAGCAGCTGCCTCACACCAGAGCACCCTGCCCCATAACCCTCTCTCCACTTCTTCTGTGCCCACCCCTTTTCAGAGCAGGCTGTCTGGGCCTGGCTCCACCTGCTGCCAAGACCACCACAGACACGATGGTGCCACCATGCCAGGCAGAGACAGAGGACCACCAAGTGGTGGTGCCAGGTCAAAGATCTAAGCAATAGCCCTGCCCCACACTCTCTGTGCTCTTGCAAAGTTGAAGGTTGTTTCATGGCACACCCCCATGCCCCCCAGTCATCTGATGGCTCCTAGACCAGATGCAGATTGTGGGGCACACCCAGTTATGGGCCAGGTTCACAAATGATGAAGTCCTGCTCAGCTACATGATGGATTGCAGGCCAGGCTGCCAAGCTTGGCTATGCGGGTGTGGTCCAGTGTCTGGGTCAGGTTTAGGTTCTCTCTGGGGCCCAGGGGTGTCTAAGTGGCAGAGCTGGGAAGGGGAAACACATGCTTTACTCCAGATAGCAGGCCACCTTAGTACAGCTACATGAAATGGTCCTTTGAGTCTGTCCTCCTTCTCCTTCTCCTTCTTGGCCAGATAGGGAGAGGAACTCAGACACCCCAGGTACTGGCGTCAGGATGAAGTTTTCCTTTTGTCACAACCTTTACTTCTACAATGAAATTATCATTCAGGAGTATTGCCTTGGCATCCTCAGTAAGGAGTGCCTCCCAGCATGGTAGGGGAGCTGGTGTGTGGGAATATAGGTCTGGCAAGAACCTTCCTGACTCCTCTCTCTCCAGGACACAGGGTGTCTCATTCCACTGCAGTCCAGTGGTTATGGGATCATGAAACTCAATCCTCCAGCCACAGGTAGTACACCTCCTACCTGAGCTTCTGCAGCTGGTTGGCTGACCATGGCTACCCAAGTTCTGGAAGGATTGCTGAAGTGAGGTCCGTGGTGGGGCATCATGGGAAAGGACCTTCCTGGCCATTGTTTGGCCTCTGAGGCAGTGGCTTTGAGCCATGACGTGACCTGTCCTGTACCCACTTCTGCAGTCCCCCAGATCATTAGCCAGAGCCTGTGGCTCAATCCTCTGCAGTACTTCCCGTGGAAGGGAGGCCATCAGAGAGGGAGCAGAGAGGAGGCCGTTAGAGAGGGAGAAGAGAGGAGGCCAGGTGAGCTGTCTAGGGCTGGGGACTGAGAGGCCTTTAATTCCTGGAGTTGTGCCCCACATGGAGAATCCAAGCCTCAAGGAGGTGACTGCAGTGAGCAATCCCAGGCCATCCATGGGCTGGTGGAGAAATGGCCATCAGGGAACTGTAACATGCACATTTCAGGATTGAGGAACCTTAAGCTGCCTAAGAGGCATAAGTGTCTAAGGTCAGTGGGTGAGAAGCAAGGCTCAAGGGCCAGCTCTCTCATCATCCCATACTGGCTCCCTTCCCTCCCATGAGGCCTGCTACCACTTGGGGCTCAGTTTGGGCTCAAGCAAGGCCCCCTTACCCTCCACACAGACGTCCCCCCAAGGCCAGTCTAGGTCTACATCCTCCCAGAATGGCTCTCCCGGGCCCATCATTTTCTGTTACCATGACAGCAGTCTCCCCTGACATACTTTCTCCCCTCTGCCATCCTCATTCATACTGCCCTCCCCACCCAGGCAAGAGAGGCCACTACACAGGGAATCCTGGGGACCACAATGGGCTCACAGGGAAGGAAACGTGAAGAGATTACTAAATGGCTGGGACCTTCGGTGTATGTTCAGGGAGGGAAACTGGCTAGGAATTAAGGCCCACCTGAGCACTGGCAGTGACACCAAGTGTCACTTATCATGATTAACACCTGCTTTGTCATATCACCTAATATTAATATATAAGTTTTTTATTTTTTTTTTAGGATAGATAGCATTAGGAGATATACCTAATGTAAATGACGAGTCAATAGGTGCAGCACACCAACATGGCACATGTATACATATGTAACAAACCTGCATGTTGTGCACATGTACCCTAGAACTTAAAGTATAATAAAAAAAAGATTTAATCAAAAAAAAAGAATAGTGAAACAATGAAGTTATGTATGAATATATAGTGTTTTTTCAGATTTGTGTGGAAAAACTGCAGACACATCCATTTTCCATTGCAATTCTTATGTGAGACTTGAAGTTTTTATTAAGTTTTAAGATATATTTTGATTGTTCTATTTCTGGCAAATTTTATGATCATTTTTGCAATATAGAGACATAGAATCCAGAAAATTTTTGAATGATTTTCATCTTCTTTTAGAGTACTTACTTGTAAATTTTGATTTTTTTTCCCTTGCAGTTCTTCAGTTTATTATTTGTAATTTATATGCAAGGTAAGAAATTTGATTTTTAATTTGCTCTTGTGGAACATTTGTTTAGAGGACTTTTTTTCTCTGTTAGATATGTGACTTTGCCTGTGAGTACTTTTTCGAGTACAGACTGTTTTTTCATTTTTCGTGTGTGTGTGTGTGTGTGTGTGTGTGTGTTTTGAGATGGAGTCTCTCTCTGTCACTCAGGCTGGAGTGAAGTGGCATGATCTCGGCTCACCTCAACACCTCCTCCCAGCTCCAAGGGATTCCTCTGCCTCAGCCCTCCTGAGGCGGTGTGATTAGAGGTGCATGCCCACATGTCCAACTGATTTTTGTATTTTTAGTCAAGATGGGTTTCATCATATTTGCCAGGCTTGTTTTGAACTCCTAACCTCAAGTGTTCCGCCCACCTTGGCCTCTCAAAATGCTGGGCTTACAGGAACGAGCCACCATGCCTGGCTTCATCTGTTTGTCTATGTATTTTTAATCCTTGTTGTATTTTCTACATCAACATGTATTTTAAGAGTTATTGAAATAATATGTTTTATTTATTTACTCAATACTTTAGTAGGATTTTAAAAGTAATGTTTTCCTTCACTAAATACAGTATGATGAATAGGTTAAAACTTGTATAGCATTGTCTTTTTCTTTTTCATAAATTCTTCAACAACTCTGATACTCTTTTTCCCCCAACTGAAGAGAATATGCAGATAGTTACAAAAAAATTGTGTGTGTGAGTTTGTATGAAAAGATAACTTGAAAGACTAATGAATTTCACAAATACAGTTTCACATTTGTATTTTGCATCATTTTGAAATTTTTTTGCTGATAAGTGAAATCCTGAATTCACATTCATGTTAAATAGGAACTTTTGAATCATTTTCAAGAATGAAAACAATCCAAGGCCATGCATTAGTTCAGGAAGTAGGTAGAAAGCAGTTGTTATGAAGAAAAGCCATATTCACTGAAGGTACATTTAGAGAGAGTTTGAAAGGCTAAGTCAATATTTTCCTTGTTGATGCTCTGGTGTTTTATCATACTGTGATCAGACTGTAGCATCACTATTTATAGTCACTAGGCTACCAAAGTCCTTGGGCTGCAGTAATTATGATTGAGGAAAGTGACAGTGTGGTTGGCTGTTTAAGGAGACTAAAGGACTTAGGAGTTTCCACCCTAGGCACAACGACCTGTTTTATTGGACGGCCTTCTTTTGTTGAAGTAGATAAGATCCAGGAGAAGTGTGGACTCATTGCAGTAGCTAGGGCTTTGAGACTGGTGAAGCCTATTTATCTCCAACTACCATTGCCAGGTATTGGTCCACACATAATGGCACATCCTGGACTCACTGACTCCTGTAAATTCCAACACAGAATTTGGATTTAAATCCCTATTCCAACTTCTTAATCATAGCTTTAATAAGTTGATAAATGGTGTACTCGGAAGAAAGGGAGACATCAGATAAGTGCATAAGTAAATCATCCTGATCAAATACCTTCAAAAAGTTTACTACAAAAAATCACTGAATATTAAAACTTGAAAAGTTATTTTAATTGGGGAAATATAAAAAATGAGACTCATTTTAAGCTCTGAGGTGTAAAGATACTATTATTAGAATAAAATAATTATATAAAATGTCTAATTTGTATGTAGAGCAGCATACTAGCTATTTAGTATAGCTAGAGATTGAAAACAACCCATGTAAGAAAACAACAAAAATTTTTCAGAGACTTTGTTCCATAATTAAAGAGTTTTAAAGTGTATTCCTACTGATCAATGATTCACTTATATTTATCATATAGGCAGGCTATATACCCTTTTGAATAGGGACAAAGTTATAGTTTCTATTATGTAGTAAGAAAAAAATGTATTGTGTACCACATTTGCATCAGAGTCTTTGCCCTGAGTAATGAAGCAAACAACGGAACTGCCTATGTCAGGGTACAGGTGGGCACAGCTGGATGCTTCCATCACTTGCATCTTTAACATTTCTGGATTCTCATCGGTCCCTCCTAGAAAGACAAATGGACTGTAACTATCCTAAAGAACATATGTCACATTTAAACACTAAGTATTGAGATAACACTATGATTTGTCTTAACATTTATGTCTCATCATCACTTTAAACTTGTATCTATGACTTTTACACAGAAATTCAGTTTATTTTTATCCCCATTAACATTTTACATCACAATTGTTTTCTATTTTATTCTTTTTGGTCACTTTTTTTTCTTTTTTAAGGTAGAGTTTCACTCTATCACCCCAGGCTAGAGTACAGAGGTCTGAATGATCTCAGCTCACTGCAACCTCTGCCTCCAGGATTTAAGCAGTTTTCTTGCCTCAGCCTCTTGGGTAGGTGGGATTACAGGCACACACCACCACTCCTGGCTCATTTTGTATTTTTAATAGAGACGGGGTTTCCCCATGATGGTCAGACTGGTCTTGAACTCCTGACCTCAGGTGATCCATTGCTTCAGCCTCCCAAAGTGCTGGAATTACACGTGTAAGCCACCATTTCTGCTGTTTTTTTTTGTTTGTTTGTTTGTTTTTTGAGACAAGTTCTTGCTTGGTTACCCAGGCTGGAGTGCATTGGCACAATCTTTGCTCACTGCAGCCTCTATCTATCACTGAGCTCAAGCTATCCTCCTGCCTCACCCTCCCACATAACTGGGACTATATGTGTGCCACACCACCCAGGCAATTTTTTTTGTATACTTGCTTAGTGATGACGTCCTCTATATTGCCCAAGCTGGCATCAAATTCCTGGACTCAAACTGTCCTCTTAGTTTAAGCTCCCAAATTGCTGGAATTACAGGGGTGAGCCAATGTAGACAGACTTGTCACTTTTTAATAACTTTTTAAATGCCACTCTGCAAAATTAACAAGTCAATTTTTACTTATGAAATTCCAAATTCCAAGTCAAGTTCAGCTACATTTTCATAAAGAGGTAAAAATGAAACAAAACAATACGAAACCCTACTTTTTCATTTGTTCTGAAGTGAGCAAAGAGGTGGGAGGGAAAACCTTTCTACATTGCTTTACAAAACTAGACTGTAAAGAGAATGTTCCTCATATAACTTTTGTCAGATCTAAAATCCTATGAAGTTACCATCAGAACAATCATCTCTGATGTGGATTAAACACAATTGTGATTATAATTATTCCTTGAACCATAATATTAAAAATATGAACCTTTTTTTTTTAACTGCTACCCTAATAAGAAAAGTAACTGCTGATCTGATATAATAATTTGTGGCACAGAGAGCCAGCATTCTGAACCATTCAGGTTCTTCAGATAGCCCAAGAGTGCTAAGAGCTGAATGGGAGTCTGGACATCTTGGAGGAGTCGTAATGCCAGGTCATTTCTTGCTGCCCCACTCAGCAACCAGAGTCTTCCATGCAGTAGAATGGTAGACACCTTCACAACTCTCGGTGGTGTCCCAGGGTGCCTCAGGTCCAGAATCATAGCAGTGTCTTCAGGATTCCTGTGTGCATAGGCAAAGATTTATTACAGTACATTCATTAGTAAACCTGAACCTTAAACCTACATCAGGTTTTCCAGCATATTGCTCTAGTCATGATACACAAGGTCCCTAGCTCATCTGCAGAGAAATCAGAAATCTATTAATAAAAAGTCCACGGAGAATGAGATTGCAGAGGAATTAAGAAACAGAGGTACTAATAAGCCAAACACAGTGCGGCAGTTTATTTTTAGCCTAAAACAAAAATGTTACCTGTATAAGTCAGATGGTCATGCATGGTTTTCATCTTTGGACTATTGTTAATAGTGCATCTGTGAAAATTCATGGACACGTTTGTGTGTGGATGCATTTTTCTTTTTTTGGTTTGGCCTAGGAATGCAATTGCTGGATCATATAGTACTTCTGTGTCTAACCACGACACAGAAGTACTAGATAAACGAACCACCAAATTGGTTTCTAGAGCTCTTGTAGCATTTTACATTTTCTATCAGCAAATTATGAAGGTCGCAATTTCTCTACATTTATGTAAAAACTTGCTGTTTTCTTACTTTATTTTTAAGTATATTCATCTTGAAGTATGTAAAGTCTATCTTATTTTAGATTTGATTTGCCTATACTTTTTTGAGGAAATGTCTATTGAAATAATTTCCTCATATTTCAATAGACTTTGGTCATGGCATTGAAGGTCTGATTTGTATCTTTTTTTGGTATTTGTCGTATTAGACTCTTAGAGATAAATGATTTAAAAATATTTTCTTCCATCTTTTGAAGTCTTCCTTGTAGTATTCTTTGAAGCTACAGAGTTTTAAATGTAGATAAAATCATATTTTTTTTACTTATTTCCAGGCTTCTACTTCGATTTGCTATTTTATTGTGGCAGAATGCACATAAAATAAAATTTTTCCCTCTTAACAGATTTTACTTTTCCTGGTCACTGGTATAATATTCATTTACAGTTTGTGCCTCAGTTTCTTCAAAAGTTTATTATTTTTTAAATTAAAACTTTCTATTCATTAATAGTAATTCCATCATAGTCCCATAGTCATTAGAGGGTGTTGATTTGGAAACCTTGTTTAATTATTTCATTCTGGCAGTGTATTTTTTCCTCTGAGTCTTCTAAAAAAAAAAAACATGGGATACATGTACAGAATGTGCAGATTTTTTACATAGGCATACATGTGCCATGGTGGTTTCCTAAACCTATTGACCCATTCTTTAAGTTCACTCCCCTTGTCCCCCATTCACCAACAGGCCCTGGTATGTGTCGTTCCCCTCTCTGTGTACGTGTGTTCTCAATGTTCAACTGCCATTTATCAGTGAGAACACTCAGTGTTTAGTTACCTCTTCTTGTGTTTGCTGAGAATGATGGCTTCCAGCTTCATCCATGTCCCTGCAAAGGACATGACCACATTTCTTTTTATGGTTGCATAGTATTCCATTCTGTATGTGTACCACCTTTTCTTTATCCAGGCTATCATTGATGGGCACTTGGATTGGTTCCATGCCTTTGCTATTGTAAATAGTGTCTAACAGTGTACTTTTGTATGTAATCTTTAGCAATTCTATTTGGAAGCCTATTATTTGTTATTTTTTGCCTACTTGTTCCAGGATAACTACTATTATGTCAAAAAGAAGTAGTGAAAGTGATAGTTCTGAGTTTTCCTGATAATAGAGAAAAAACTTTTAGTCTTTTATCATTAGAAACTTACCTTAGACAAGCTTGTTTAATCCATCTTATTTCGTTGTTGTTGTTGTTGTTTTGTTGTGTTCTAGGCTTTTAGCAGCTTGAAACCATACTTTTTAGTTTCTGTCGCTAGCAATAAAGGGAAGGTAGGGATGAGGCAGGAGCTTTACTGGCCCACACAGAAACTAAAACTAAAAAGTCATGACTGTATTCTCTTGCTTAGACACCACTGCCTTAGATCATATATAAATATTTACTCAATATAAATCAAAGCTGAACCTTAAAAATGCAACTTTAGAAGTTTTAGAGAAGAATTTATGACAGTGAATTCTGCAATGATTTTTTGTATTACATCAAAAGTAGAGGTGACCAAAGTATAACTAAATAAATAACTTAGTATTCTGATATTCAGTGAAAATATCTCTTAGTTAGTGGGATGTAAATTTATTCTAAAGGAAAAAAGAATCTTGTAAAGGAATTCTTAAATTCTATAGAAAGTTTTGGCAGATAGGTAATTATTGTAGTCTTAATTTTCCTTTCTATTTTTAAAAAACTTCTATGAGTATTGAAAGTAAAAAGAACATCAAATGGATAGTTTAATATAAAATAAAGTAAATATGAGTATTGAAAGTAAAAATAACCTCAAATGTATACTTTGCTATAAAGGGTTTAATATGTTTGACAATTCTAACATACATTTGGAAAGATAAGTGCTTATTATCTAGCTGTGAAGCTTCTGTATTTTACTGGAAGTGGTAAAACATTAACTCTATATAATAATATATTAATAATTTTTAAAAGAAATATTTAAAAGTAATACAAAGAGATACAAAGATGGAAGGTCAATTGACAAATTGAGAGGGAATACTAAACTATGTTTAAATAATTTACAAGCAGAGAAAAAAGTTTATATTCCCAGATACAAACAGTAAAATAACAAAACAGTATACCTTAAATTCAGTTGTATTAGTAGTAATACATAATGTAAATTGGTCTTGGCAAAAAAACAAATGCTCAGATAAGATTAGACAAAACAAGTCTCCATTATATGCAATTATATTAAATCTTTAAGTCACCAACTTTATATTTAATGCTATACATTAAAGTTACAGTGATATATCAAAGCTGACAGTAAATGGGTATAGTTATGAAAAGACAACCAAAAAGGCCCTTTGATGTTGGGACTGTTTTGTATGTTAACTATGGTGATGGACACACAGACACATACTTATTTCTGTATGTATGTTTAATTGACTATATCTGTGTAATAATAACTAAAATAAATATATTACACAGATGCAGACAACTAAACATACATACAGAAATAAGTATTAAAAATCTAGAGAAATTTGAAAATCTAAGATTTTCAAAATTTTAAAATTTTAAAGTTGGGTAAAAGTTACCTATTATTTCTTAAAATAGAGTAATAGAGAAAACATTATCTCTATTATTTATTAAAACTCTATGTAATTCTACGATTATCTCAACTTTTTTTTCAAAATCTAAGATTGGAAAAAGAAAATAAGCAGTCACCATTTTTGAAAACAGTGTATTGAATAG
Source organism: Pongo pygmaeus (assembly GCF_028885625.2). Taxonomy (NCBI): domain Eukaryota; kingdom Metazoa; phylum Chordata; class Mammalia; order Primates; family Hominidae; genus Pongo; species Pongo pygmaeus. The sequence goes on along the minus strand of NC_072397.2, from coordinate 12,728,990 downwards.
GTACTGTAAAGCTAAATAAAAAACCATACAGAAATACTAATCTCACCAATTCTAGTTCCAAGTGTTACCAATACTGAAACTACTTTAGGTGTTTATTAGGAGTGAACAAAGCTAGTTGTAAATAATTACAGTTTAGATTATAATTTTTGGAAAGGTAAGATACAGGTAAGGGAAGTTAGATGGCTTAAATGGCCCTATGATATTCAACTGTAATCATGGCTATTGTGAACTAGGTATGCTGTGTGATATAAATGTGTGGACACATATACATATGTGTACATATGTATTTAAATTTAGACATATACATACAGATGTGCACAGTAATCAAGGTGTGTGTATATGAGCATTGACAATGGTGTCTTCTAGACATAGGAGAATTTCCTCTGCAAACAGAAACATTTTGACTTCCTCGCTTGCTATTTGCGTACACTTTATTTCTTTCTCTTGCCTGATTACCCTGGACAAATTTATGATATTATGTTGAATAGGAATGGTGAGAGAGGTCATCCTTGTCTTGTGCCTGTTTTCAAAGGGAGTGCTTCCAGCGTTTGCCCATTCAGTATGGTATTGGCGGTGGTTTTTTCATAAGTGGCCGTTATTATTTTGAGGTATGTTTCATCAATATCTAGTATATTGAAAGTTTTTAAAATAAAGAGATGTTGATTTTATCAATGACTCTTCTGCACTTACTGAGATAATAATGTGGTTTTTGGCCTTAGTTCTGTTTTTATGATGAATTACATTTATTGATTTGCATATATTGAATGTGCATTTTATTCTGGGATGCAGTCAACTTGATTATAGTTGATAAGCTTTTAAATGTGCTGCTGGTGTCAGTTTGCCAGTATTTTATTGAGTATTTTAGCCTCAATGTCTATCAGGGATATTGACGTACAGTTTCCTTTTTTGGTTGTATTGCTGCCAGGTTTTGGTATCAGATTGTTGTTAGCCTCATAAAATGAGTTAGAAAAAAATTTCTTTCAATTGTTTGGAATAGTTTCGGAAGAAACGGTATCAGCTCCTTGTTGTGTCACTGACAGAATACAGCTCTAAACCTATCTGGACCTGGGCTTTTTTTGGTTGGTAGACAATTTATTAATGTCTCAATTTTAGAACTTATTATTGGTTTATTCATGGATTCAATTTCTTCCTGGTCCAGTCTTGGAAGGGTTTATGTGTCCAGGAATGTATCCGTTTGTTTTACATTTCCTAGTTTATTTGCACAGAGGTGTATAAAGTATTATCTGATATTGGCATTTCTTTGGGTCAGTGGTGGTATCCTGTTTATCATTTTAATTGTATTTATTTGATTCTACTCTCTTTTTTTATTAGTCTAGGTAGCATTGTATCTATTTTATTAAGTTTTTTGAAAAAACAACTCCTGGATTAATTGATTTTTAAAGGGATGTTTCTTGTCTCTATCTCCTTCAGTTTCACTCTTATCTTTATTCTTCTTCTTCTTCTTATTATTATTATTATTATTATTGTTTTAATATGTTAAGTATAAGGTTGAAAAATATCCAGAAATATTTATTTGGAGACATTTTCTTACAATTTAGAAGGAAATGAAGCCATTCAATAAATTTTGCCATAAACCTCATCCACATGAACTGATTTCCACCTGCAAAATCTAACCCTGCCTTCCTCTTCTTCTGGTAAAGGAACCAGGCCAGTTACTGAATTCTACAGTCACCTCTAAGTATGTCTTCTCTTCACTGTTGTTGTGGAATAAGGAAAAATGAATGTGAGTTTAGCCAGGCTGCAGGCTGTCTGTGAAACGGGCACAGTCATCATGGGCACAGAGTTGTGCTGCCTTGTGTACCCCACATATGGGGCCTGTAGACACTGTGTTTGATTTTGTATAGTCTGTCCTATCCAATTGCAAAAAAAAAATGAAGAACTGAAATAATAACAAACAGTCTCTCTGACCACAGAACAATCAAATAAAAAAATCAAGGTTAAGAAACTCACTCAAAACCACACAACTACATAGAAATTGAATAGCCTGCCCCTGAATGACTTCTGGATAAATAGTGAAGTTAAGAAATCAACAGGTTCTTTGAAACCAATGAGAACAAACAGAGAACATACCAGAATCTTTGAGACACATAGCTAAAATGTGTTAAAAGACAAACTTGCAGCACTAACTGCCTACATTAAAGAGCTAAAAAGATCTCAAATTGGCATTAACATTAAGATGAGTTAGCTAGGTGGCCTTATGTAGACAGCAATGGAAGGGTCCCCAGAGACCCCATGACCCATGGGTCAGTGCCTCCTTCTCACATAACATAAAAAGCAGCCTGAGGAAAAAAAACAAGCTGCAGGCACCAAGAAGAAAACTAACATGGGGGTTCTGCCTGAAGACATGCCTTTGGCTGCACAGATAAAAGGACCTCAGACCCGTTCAGATAAAAATGTGCATAAACGTCTAGCTCACTCAGATAAGAAAGCAAGGCCTGACATAACATGCCTTTGCTCTTTGTATAATCAGCAGGCTTCCAGAAGGAAGTTTCTTTTCCATTTTTGGGCATAAACACAATGAGCTCTGGTGGGTTCCAGTAAGACTTTCCTGTTTTTTTGTTATGTATGTATGTATGTATGCATTTACTTATTTATTTATTTTTGATTGAGAGCCTGGCCTCTATGAATAACCACTTCAGCACTTGATTCCCTGATTGGTCCCAGTCCAACATCTCAGCTCAGGTAAAGCTTTCATTTCAGCTCCTGATAGGTGCTGGCCCAGGCTGAGCAGCCTCTATGAATCACCATTTTGGTCCCACATTGGTCCCAGGCCAAACATCGTGACTGGTCCTAGGCCAAGATCTCAAGCCAAGCTCATTCACACATTCTCCAAGACAGCCCATGGACTAAGAACATTTCTTCTCTCTACCAGTTACAAATATAATATATATATTACATATATAATATATATTGCACATATAATGTATATAATATGTATAATATATATTGCATGTATAATATATATTGCATGTATAATATATATTGCATGTATAATATATATTACATGTACTATATATTGCATATATAATATATAATATGTATGCTATATATTGCATATATAATGTATATTACATGTATAATATAGTTATATATATAATATACATATGTTTGTGGTTTGGAGTCCTATTTTGTGCCTTATTAGTTTTCACCCTGTGTAAGGAACTTTACAGATATTTTCACCCATTAAAAGGATACTGAAAAAGTTGTATGGTTACTTAACTAACGAAGATATTTCTGAAGTCTGGGATAATTCTTTTTTTTAAGTAGTAGGTGTATAGTTAATAAAATCATTCATATCTTTTTTTAATTATTTCATAATTTTCTGGTTTAATGTCTCATTTCAGAAGTAATTTGTTATTTTTTATATTGAAATCATAAACTGTCAACTCTTACTTCTCTGCATTATTTTAATTTTGTCATGTGGTATGGTTTAGCATTTCATTCTGTTGGTTTTCAGATGCCCATCTCTGTATAATACCAAATGCTAACCATTACTGTTGCTATAAATGAAGGTCAGCATTTCTGCCTAGATTTGATAAATCATTTTCTTGTTTTAGCTATAAAAATATAAAAAGAATGCATCACAAAGATATTCAGTATAGCTCCTTGGCTACACTGATGAGTCATAATCTGAGATGTGGGATAAAATTTAAGTCACAGATATGATTTACTTTGAAAATCACAGCACTTCTTATGCTTTTATTCACAAAATGCATTATTTTTCAGGCAATAGAAACTAGTAAGTCAAAAGGCCAGGCATGGTAGCTCATGCTTGTATTCCCAGCATTTTGGCAGGCCAAGGTGGGTGGATCATGAGGTCAGGACTTAGAGACCAGCCTGAACAAAAAGGTGAAACCCTGTCTTTACTAAAAATACAAAAAATTAGCCAGGCGTGGTGGTGTGTGCCTGTAATCCCACCTACTCAGGAGGCTGAAGAAGGAGAATCACTTGGACCCGGGAGGCACAGGTTGCAGTGAGCTGAGATTGTACCAGTGCACTCCAGCCTAGCCACTACCTAAGCCAAGATTTTGTAGTTAAGCACATTAATAAATGATAGTCTTCTACACATTTATATCTATAACCTATATCTATCTATTGATAAAAGCTAAAAGCCTGTGATAAAATATGTAAAATGTTAAAGAAATGAGACATTTATGCTCATTTATATAAAGACTCAATATTGCCAAGATGTCAGTTCTCTCCACATTGATATGAAAGTTCAAAAACAATTCCAATTAATATCTCAGATATAATTTTGTGGATTTTGACAAAATGATTTCTAAAACATATGTGGAGAATAAAAAGTAGAGGATAGCTAACTTATTTTTGAGAAAAGAAGAACAAAGTTGAAGCATTGACATCGTTATTCTTCAAAATTTGCTATAAAGCTACAGTAATCAAAATCATGTTACTGATGAAAGAGATGACAAATAGATGACGTGAAAAAAGGTTAATCTGACTCATCACTTCAGCTAAGAAGAAATACAGTTGACAAATTAGCATATGAAAGGATGATAAACATCATATATTATTGAGGAGTTGTGAATGTGATAATAAGTTAAACATAAAATTGCAAAAATTGAAAATCTGATAACAGCAAGTTTAAAAGTATGTTTGGTGGGTTTTGTTTTGTTTTGTTTTAACAAAACTAAACCTACTCTTTTGATCTCATCCAGCAGTCTTGCTTCTTGGAATTTATCCAACTAAATTAAAAACATGTTTACATCAAAATCTGCATATGGATGTTGTTCTATAGTAGGTAAGTGGATCAACTGTGGTTTATGGAATATTTATGGAATACTATGCAGCACTGAAAAATAAAGAGCTTTCAAGTCATGAAAAGACATGGAGGGCACTTAAATGTATATTTACAATGAAATAAGCCAATCTGAAAATGCTACATATAGTATTTCAAATATACGACAATCTAGAAAAAAATTATTGAAGAAATAAGAAGATTAGTGGTTGCAATAGTTTACAAGCCAGGGTGGAATAAATAGGCACAACTCAGGTGATTATTAGAGCACACAATGGTGAAACTATTCTGTGTAATACTACAATTTTGGTACATTTTATTACATGTTTGTCAAAACCCATAGAATGTTCAACAGTAAAAGTGAGCCCTAATGTAAACTGCAGATACTGACTGATAATATATTGATGTAGGTTTATGAATTGTAACAAACATATCAGCATCATCAGAAATGGTGATAGTGGGGAAGGTTGTACATGTGGGGACAGGGTGTAAGGGAGCTTTCTGTACTTTCTATTCAATTTTGTTGTAATACTAAAACTACCCTACTCAGATGTGTTGATTTAAAAATGTCAGTAATTAAGAGTTATATTTCAGTGCAATATTCATAAATAATTATTAATAAAAAATTAATGTTGAACAAAATCTTTTATGGAAAGATAAGATCAGTATCAATATTAATGCTAAGCTAAGAAATATTGAAGCAGGAATCAAAATAAATAAAGAATCTGTAATATGCTATTTTTAAAAATATTTTAATACTTTGATTATTATTGCATTATTTTGGATTATGAACACATTGCATTAAAATATTCTCTATGTTGGTTATTGAATTCTTTTGATGACCTTTAACTTTTGCCTTTAAAGTAATTGCATTTACTTCATCTTCTTAATTCATAGTTTACTAAATCTTGGAATGGAATAGTAGACACCATACAGGAGAGGCAAGGCCCAAGCAGAGTTAAGCTCACGGGTTTCTTGGCTTTGCCCAGGAAAGAATTCAATGCCAAACCAAAGGTATAAAGAAAATAGTGTAGCTGATGAGACAGAATTACATCTCTGGCAGTGTTACAGCTCTGTGACCCCTCTTTCGGAAAAGGGCTATGCCATAAGCAAGGTAGTAGCAGCACAGGGATATTTTGCAGCCATATTTATATTCGCTTTTAATTGCATGGATTGATAAATGCAGAAATTTATAGGGAAGGGGTGGTAATCATTGGATCATTGCCACAGAACGATGGTTAACTCCTGGGTGTTGCGATAGCAATGGTAAGTTGACATGGCACATTCATGGTCATGTCTGATTGAAAATTGCTTTTGTCTAGGCCCTGTTTTAGATAGCCCTCAATCTGGATCATGTGTGAGCCCTACCCGTGGACTTGACTCCCACCTTCAACCTCATTCTCCACTCAGATATTAAATACTTTCCCTTAATCTTAAGGGGGATGAAGGAGGTCCATGCGCTGTAACTCCTTCCTGCTGAGTCATGAGCATTGGCCTTGCCAGCACTAGAGATGTAAGTTTCTCTGGATACATGAGATAAAGGGGTGAAAGGCAGAACACTATAATTCTTCAGGTCAGTATGTAAGACAACTCAAAAGCCCTATGCCAGCATTGTTTTCACCTGGAGATGTTGTAATATACAAGATACAAACCTTACTACGAAGTTAAGCAAACAAGTAAATAAATTAGTAACAACAAGAAAGCTTTCAAGGGTCCTAAGATAGATTTTAAAAAGGTGGAAAAACAGGGAAATACACTTCTTTCCAGAAAATTGGGAAACTGACAATGATACCATTCCTTTTCTAGAAAATTAAGGAGCTCAATTGTGTTTTCCTCAGTCTTCCCTAGCATGTTCAGAGGTGGTAAGTTCTCGTTGGTTCGTGGTCTTGCTGACTTCAAAAATGAAACGGCACAACTTCATGGTGAGTGTTACAGCTCTTAAAGGTGACATGGACCAAAAGAGTGAGCAACAGCAAGATTTATTGTGAAGAGTGAAAGAACAATGCTTCCACAGCACGGAAAGGGACGCCAGTGGGTTGCTGCTGACTGGGGTGGCCAACTTTTATTCCCTTATATTTGTCTCCTCCCATGTCCTGTTGATTGGCCCATTTTACAGAGTGTTGATTGGTCCATTTTACAAACTTCTTGCTAGCCAGAGAGCGCTGAGTGGTACAATTTCACCAAGCACTGATTGGTGCATTTTACAAACCTCTTGTAAGACAGAAAACTTCTCCAAGTCCCCATTCAACCCAGGAAGTCCAGCTGGCTTCACCTCTCACTAGTAGGAATACCCTCTATTCCCACCATCAACATCATGTTGCTACTTCTAGATAAGTGACTGTTTATTCTTTTAATAGGTAGTGGCAATCTTCAAAAATTTAGATTTAGGTTTCAGTGTCCTCCATTTGAGCCTGGAACTTATAAGAAACAGATTTATTCCTGGACAATTGTATCCAACTAGGTATTCCCTAAAGTTTAAAATGACTGGGATAGTCAACAACACCTGATAGGGGCCCTTCTATTTTGGTTGTAATTGATTCTCAGGAGATCCTTCTTTCAAAATGTATAGTAAGAAGAAGTTTCATGGTTGAATAGGAGGTCAGTTAATTGCCTTGTGAGAGGGACCAATACTTTTTGTCCATAGGCTTGGAGGACTTTTCTAACCTGGCCTAAGTTGACAATATGTGTCAACTTATGAGTCAACTATATATCTCTTTATTAAGCAGAAGATCTCAAGTTAAACATGGCCTCACATAACTCCTCTCAAATGGATTGTTTGGGAGGTTTGTTAAGGATCATTCCTATGTGTATAAAGACTATGGCTAAGAGAGGAACCTGGATTTCTGAGGTCTCCTGACATGGCTTAGCTAATGTCTTTTCAAAACATGATTAGTTTTTCTATTTTACATGAGGAATGAGTACTCCAGGGGGAGTGAAGATGATAGGTAATGCCTAAAGTTGAATGAAAGCTGCTGGGTCACTTTAGCTGTGAAAATAGGTCCATTATCACTCAGCAGACTTTCAGGTAATCAAAACTTCACGGTTGATCTCATTAAGTAAAAATCTGGACACTCATAATGCCTTTTCTGTCCTTGGGGGAAAAGCCTTAATTCACTTGGTTAAAGGTGTCTATAAATACTGGCAAATATTTCCATTCCTGTATGGTTGTATGTGATAAAAATCTATTTGCTGGCCGGGCATGGTGGCTCATGCCTGTAATCTCATCACTTTGGGAGGCCAAGTCGGGTGGATCATGTGGTCAGGAGATCGAGACCATCCTGGCCAACATAGTAAAACCCCATCTCTACTAAAAATACAAAAATTAGTTGGGGGTGGTGGTGTGCACTTGTAATATCAGCTACTTGGGAGGCTGAGGCAGAAGAATCATTTAAACCCAGGAGGCAGAGGTTTCAGTGAGCCGAGATCATGCCACTGCACTCCAGCCTAGCGACAAAGCAAGACTCCATGTCAAAAATAACAATAAAAAATTATATTTGCCAGTCTTCCCAGGGTACAACTCTCAATGTTGTAAAGGTTTGAGTAGAGGTAGGGGTATGGAGTACCTTCCTGGATTATTACAGCAAAAGTTCACAGGCCCTGGTCATCCTCTTTATAGTCTAGAATAGTTTCTTTCCTTAAATGATTTGAGAAAATAACTTGTATATTGAGACCTGTCCCAAATGTGAGGAATCACATAAAGGCCTAACTGTCTTTCATTGCATTGCCTCAGGGAGAAAGAGTTTTGTTGCTTTCTAGTAACCATCCTGAGAGATTCTTTTATAACGCTTTTTGTTCTGCCCATTCAATTTCTTCATGGGTACAGTGTGGTGTCCCAGACATGGGTGCAGTACCTGGCATTAGCCAGTGGCCTGTAACAATGCTACCTCTTTAGATGTGGCCTTAGCTGCTTTCTCTCCCAGAGAATTTCCTTTGACAATAGAAAGGCCTTCTTTTTAGTGCCTAGTGCACTGAATCACTGCTAACCTTCTTTAGGAGCTGGACAGCTAGTTATATGCAAACACTACACCATTTAGTGCCAAGATATTGAGAATCTGCTGATTTTGGTATCCATGGAATTCCTGAACCAATCCGCCACTGATGCTAAGGGAGGATTATGTATACTTCAATATCACACAGCTCACAGTGGAAGTAAAGCCAGCGTTATCACTCAAGTAGTTGGCCTTCCTGTGGCTTTCTCTTACAGGTAGGCAGGTAATTTCAACTTTGATATCTTAATACTACATCTAGAAAATTTTCTAAGTTTTCTTGTTAATATATATATTTCGTATATTCTTTGAAGTTGTCCATGTAGATAATCAAGTTGTCTATGAATGAGGAATATTTTACTTTTTTCTGTCAAATTCTTATATGCTAAAATATTATTAGTAGTATTTATCATATAAGTTAAAAATTTCAAGGAGAATGTTGAAGAGAAATGGTAATAGTGAACCTTCTAATCTTTCTTGTGATTTTGAAGGAAGTACTCTCAGATAAGGAACACTTTCTTTGTTTGCACTTTAATGTCTTATTATAAATAGCTATTTTGTTTTATTTGATGCTTTTTCTGTATTCATTGATGTAATTCTATTTTTTCCTACTTTAATATATTAGTATAATGCATTAAGTTAATAGATTTTCTTAAGTTGAACCACTCTTTTCTCTATGAAATAAATTTAGTGTAGATATGTAGTTATGATGTACAGCCTTACATTTGTTTGCTTGTTGATATGGTTTGGCTCCATTTGCACCCCAATCTCATGCTGAATTTCAACCCTTACATTTTGGAGGGGGCCCTGGATGGAGGTGATTGGATCATGGGAGCAGACTTCTTGTTTATGTTCTCATGATAGTAAATAAGATCAAGTTTTTTGAAAATGTGTAGCACTTCCCCCTTTACACTATCCTTCCTGCCACCATGTGAAGACACACTTGCTTTCCCTTGGCCCTCTCCCATAATTGTAAGTTTTCTGAGACCTCCTAGCCATGTCTCCTGCACAGTCTGAGAAACTATGAGCCAATTAAATATCCTTTCTTTATAAATTCTCCAGCCTCAGGTATTACTTTACAGCTGTGTGAAAACAAAATAATACACTTATATATTGCTCATGTTTTCACATTGTCGTTCTGAAGTAAAATTAATCTTTTTTGTTTTTAATTCTCATGCTGTTTGTTTGAATGTAGTAACAAGACTTTATTCATCTGAAAATTAATTAGGGTTTTCTGTTTTTCTTCTCTTTTTCACTTCTCTGAAACATTTCTTTCTTTGAATGTGTAGTAGAATCCAACTACAAAAGCAGTTGATTCTAATGCTTTTATATAGGGATAATTTAATTGTGGATGCATGTTTTTCAAAATGATATATCAAGTGCAGTTTTCTAGTTCTTCTTGAGTCAGTTTGGGTAACTGACATTTTTGTAGAGACTTTTCTGTTTCACTGAAGAATTAAAATTTGTTTGCATAAAGATGTTGCTGACATTACCATATTTCTAAATTTCTGCTGCCTAGCTGAACATGTCCTCTCTTTGTTTCTTAATATTATGGGTTCTTTCTTTTTGCAATCAATCTGGTCAGAGATTTGTAAGCTTCATAATCTTCTCAAAGAACTAATTCTGTTTCTATTTGATTAATTTCTGCTCTTGGTTCATTATTTTCTGATTTATGCTTTTTTCTTTTGGTCCTAAATCTTTATAACAAATGATTTGCTTATTAGTGTCAGCTTTTCTTATTTCTTCACGAAATACAAAATTTTAACCTATTAATTTATCACTAACTTTTCTTTCAGCAGGAGTCCAAAATAACTGATACTCAATATTTTGAAGTATTATTTAGTTCTGAATTTTAAATTTTGTTTTTTTATGTGTTATTAAGAAGTCTGTCATATATTTCCAATTTACTGGATTAAAAATATGTATATTTTTACTTTTTAATTTTTTTTTTTTAGTGATAGTTTCCCTCTTTATTTCTTTTTTTAATTATTATTTTACTTTAAGTTTTAGGGCACATGTGCACAATGTGCAGGTTTGTTACATATGTATACATATGCCGTGTTTGTGTGCTGCACTATTCACAATAGCAAAGACTTGGAACGAACCCAAATGTCTAACAATGATAGACTGGATTAAGAAAATGTGGCACGTATACACCATGGAATACTATGCAGCCATAAAAAATGATGAGTTCATGTCCTTTGTAAGACTATGGATGAAGCTGGAAACCATCATTCTCAGCAAAAAATATGTGTATTTTTATACTTGTTTGTATTGGAATCAGAGAATGTGTTCTTGATAATACATGAACTTTTGAAACGTATTGAGACTTGCTTTATGGCATAGTATATCTTTAACTGTTACTGAGTTTTTAGAGAGGTTTGCATTGCTACATACTATATCCTATAACCTCCTCTCAGATAGTTTTTGAATAGCCTCTTACATAGTTTAACCTCTGCTGAACCAATAATTTTGGAGTGTTGTATTAAAATGTTTCATTATAATGTAATTAATTTATTATAATCTCATCAATTTTTGCTGTCGATGTTTTAGAAGTGTAGATTAACAGTGTATTATACTCCTAGTCTATTAAAAGTTTTATTGTTATATAGGTGACTATAATTTTTCCTTTATTATTAATTGTTGCTTTAAATCTAAGAATATGCAGTGTTTACGAGGGACACAGAATTTAACCGGCATATCCATTTACATAATTTATTAACTGTTTCTTATCTTGTGTTTGATGTGTGTTTCATAAGCAGCACAGAGCTCCAGTTTTTTAAAAAATATGTCTTTAGTACACATGTTAATTTAAACTTTTTATTATTCAAATATTTAGATATATGTCTATAATTTTAAATTTTTATTTATATTTGCCCCACGTTTTAGGTTTCACCTTCATCTCCTGTTTAAAATTGGTTGTATTAACCTGTTTTTTTTTCTAATTTTTATATATTGTCATGAGTTGAAAAAATATATCTTATGTTTAAAACCAATCAATATTTGTAATCCCAGTACTTTGGGAGGCCGAGGCGGTCAGATCACGAGATCAGGAGATTGAGACTATCCTGGCTAACACGGTGAAACCCTGTCTCTACTAAAAATACAAAAAAATCAGCAGGGTGCGGTGGCAGGCACCTGTAGTCCCAGCTATTGGGGAGGCTGAGGCGGGAGAATGGCGTGAACCCAGGATGCGGAGATTACAGTGAGCAGAGATCACACCACTGCACTCTAGCCTGGACGGCAGAGTGAGACTCTGTCTCAAAAAAAAAAAAAAAAAAAAAAAAAAATCAATATCTTTACCAGCTTTAGGAAGAATTCAAGATATTATCATGTTTTTATTTTGATTTGTTTTATTTTGTATGATTTAATACAATATTTTGAATTCTATCTTATTTCATTAAATTGTGTAAAATGTATTATTATTAAAAATGTTGATAACTACATGCCATTGTTTTACTAGGTTTCTTCAAAAATGACTATCCCTTTTTTTCCTAGAAACTTCTTATGGAGAGTGTCTCTGGTCTAGAAAATCTTTCAGCATTTTTTCAGTCATTTTATTTGTTATGAATATTTCTTTCTTTTCTGGGAATAAAATTATGTTCCTGATTTTAGTTTACTCATTTGGGTCTTTCAAGGAGTTAAACTGTTTTTGACTTTTGTTCTCTAAATGTTCTATTGAGTTTTTACTTTCCAAGTATTGTATTTATTGCATCTAAAATTTCTATTTTCTATCTAGATTTTCAGACTTACCTTATCTTAAATATCTTATGATTATCTTTTAATACTTGACCATAGTTTTAATATTACTGTTTTATTTTTTAAAGTTCATTAAGCTACTTTTGTTATATTCAATGTCTGCTTATAAAAAGATCTGCAGTATTTCTCAAATTGTCATTGTTTTTTCTGCTTGTATTTTTCATGATGGTTTCTTTCATAACTTTTTAACATTTTTCTTGTTTATGTGAATCATCTAAACTTTAGGAAAATTCTTTAAGGCCTGAGTTTAGTTTTTTTAAAAGGATATTTGTTGTGCAACAATCAGGTGCTATACAAAATACTTTTTACACCCAATTTTTACACTTAGTTTATGGAAAGTGACAGAGAGGGTATACATTATGTTGTCAAACTTACTTAATAACAGATTTTGGCTATAAAATTAAAGAGTAAGCATCACATCTATGCTCTTTAAAACTGAAAACCAAGTTTAAGATGAATATCTTTCTCTCTCTCTGTGGGGAGAGTTTGAATGGCTGTATTTATCAAAGGTTTCACTATAAGGCATCTGCAAGCTGAGGAGCAAGGAGAGTCAACCCAGGTCCACAAACTAAACAACTTGAAGACTGTGTTTCAGGGCAGAAAGCATCCAGCATGGGAGAAAGATGTAGTCTGGGAGACTAGGCCAGTCTCGTCTTTTCATATTTTTCTACCTAGATGCTAGTCATTCTGGCAGCTGATTAGATGGTGCCCAGTGAGATTAAGGGAGGGTCTGCCTTTTGCAGCTCACTTACACAAATATTAATCTCCTTTGGCAACACCCTTACAGACACACCAAGGATAAATACTTTTCATTCTTCAATCCAATCATATTGACACTCAGTATTAACTGTCACAAGTCCACCCCTGGTCAACTTGAACCCATACACATTTCCTGAGATTATACATAATCTTTGAATAAAGAAAATAATAAGGTCATAATTATGCCTAATATAATACAACTATTCTTCATACAACAGGAAATGCACCAATCACCAACCCAAATACAATTACATAAAGTTAATAATACTTAAATGCTAGTGTGAAGTTAATAAAACTTATAACACATAATAAAGGAAAAAGGAAATAAGGATATTTTCTTAGTATGAGTGTATAAACACACAAAAATGTAAAATGTTTTTAACAAAAGAAGGAGGAAATACATATGACAGTTACAGTTCTAGTTTTTGCAGCTGGTCAAGTGGTTGTAGCTGGTATTGATGACTACCTTCTTCTACTACCCATTCTGTATTCCCTTTGGCTTCAGCAAGCACCTGAGCATGTTCTGAGATTGGCCACAGTGAGACAATATCACTAAGCATGTTAATTAATTAATTAATTAATTTGGTTGAATCAATTATTTAACTGAAATGATGACTTAGAAATATAAAAAGCAAAAGCTTTTTGTAATTCTTTACAAATTTTGCTAAAGAACATATTTGTGTCTTTAGAGTACATTGTTGTACTCTCACTTCAAGGCTCAACTAAAAAAAAAAAATGATACCTTTTTAAATTTAATTAATGTTCACAAAGAGAATTCCTTTGGCAAGATTTATTTTTACTGTCCTTCCACAAGTTGTTTGTACTTTTAGCTTTATCTTATCTAATTCAGATTAAATGTTTTACCCTAGGCAAGAATTTATATATTCATGCCTTCTTATAATTTTTTATTAAAAACACATTTTACTATATGTAAATCATTTAATCATATGTTAATCTACTTCCAGTGCTTTTAATTAGATGTTAGAATGGTAACTTCTAGCAATTTTAACTTTAATGTAAAACCAGGTAAATTGTTTTAATTATGTACTAAGTGCAGTCAAGGCTTTGACTCCTTTCAGAATAATTAAGGGTATGGTTAATTCTATTTGTTCTCAGGCCTTACCAATAGTGAAGCAAAGTTGAACTGTTCTCAGAAACCAAAAATGCTGTTTATAACCTTAAAACATTTAGCAAAACTAGTATCTGGGCTGCATAATTTAGTCCACCCACTTATACGTTGAAGATATTTGTGTTTTACTGATAATCTTTAAGGCTGTTTTAATTTCTCAAAGATTAAAAGTCATGTGAACAAAAAAGTACACATCTTTTTTCTTCCCTTCAATAAATATTTGATCCAAGTTCTTATCATTCTGTAAGTAAATTTATTAGAGCTCTTTATATACACATCACACACACTATACATGTCTAACTACCACAGACAGTCAGAAGAAAACCCAGTAGTCATAAGGTTTTTTATTTGCCAATTTCCTGATTGAATTACCGGCCTTTCATGAATGTATTAGATTGGCGATGTTATGGGGCAGGGTGGGGTCATGGAGGGTTGGCGATCCTTGCTCCCAGAGCTCCCAAGATGGTGGTGGGCCACTTCCAAAATGGTGACAGGCTGCTTCCAAGATGATGGCAAGCCTCCTGTTCTCTGACCTGGGGTTCTTGGCCTCATGGATTCCAAGGAATGGAATCGTGGGCCATGCAGTAAGTGTTGTAGCTCTATTAGAAAGTGTGGGTCATGGAAGAGAACCATGGAACCCGGTGACTAGTGTTCAGCTTGATTAGAATGAACCCGGGCACTTAGCCACGAAGGAACAATGGCAAGCCTTTAGCGGAATCAGGAGCAGCAATGGGCACCTGGCTGGATCAGGAGCACAGTGGACACCCTGCCAGATCTGGAGGAATGGAAGTCAGCGGCTGGTCTGCCATGGCGGCAAACAGCAGTGGTGGACGGTGAACAAAAGCTCAGCTTGAGCCATAACAAACATGGACCAGAAGAGAGTGCACTTGCAACATTTAATAGACTGAAAACAGAGCTCCCATACAAAGGGAGGGGACCCAAAGAGGGTAGCCACTGCTGGCTTGAATGCCTGGGTTTATGTCCCAGTCATTGTCCTTCCTTCTGTGCTCTCAGGGAATAGATGATTGGCTATTTCTTTACCTCCTCTTTTTTCTGATTAGCTTTTTAGCGAGCTCTCTTTACTACTTGATTGGTCAGGTGTGAGCTAAGTAGCAAGCCCTGTGTTTAAAGGTGGATGCTGTGACCTTCCCAGCTAGGCTTAGGGATTCTTATTTGGCCTAGAAAATCCAGCTAGTCCTGTCTCTCAGTAAAACAAAATGGAGAAAAGTAATTTAGGTGGCTGAGAAAAAACATTTTACCAGCAAAACAAGATCTAAGAAGAGAAAAACATAAAGGTATTTTAAATATACCCATAATTTGGATATCAACTTTTAAATAAGTTGTAAACTCTTTAAGAAAGTCCTTTTAAATTTTTTATTACCTGACTCTAGCAGCACTAAGTAGCCAGTATTTCTGGCTTTCAAATTTCAACAAAAGTAACTTACAGGTGTTCAGAGGAAAAAAAAAAATAAGGCACCTTGTGAAGGAGAAGAGAATTGACAAATGACAAAAATTACATGTTGATATAAAACCAGAAGGGCCTATTTTCTTAAGCTAGGATTAAACCTGGTCCACCATTGTAAAAATGGCAGAGGCCAAAACAAAACATTGCCACTTGTTACAGGTCATGTTCCTAAAAACGTAAAACAAGATAGATGCCTGCAGCAAAATTTCCTAACAACTGCAGAGAATGACATACAAACCACACTAAATTGGCCACAGCTCTGTAACAACCTGAGAAATACCTATTCACAATTAAAAGTCTACAAAGAAAATAAGCAATGATCACTGGGTCATAGCCCAGCAAAACATTTTTGAAGAAGAAGAAGAAAAAAAAAAAAGACTTCTGATTAAAAGTAAATTGCTGACAGAGTGAAGAAAAGAAAAGAAAAAAAGGCATAAATTTAGGGCAGGAAAGAAATTTTTCATTCTTTTGCAAATGGGTTCCTTCAACAAGGAGAAAAACTTAATTGCTGTTGGGTGAGGCTGGATCCTTTGGTCAGTGAAGGTGAAAACATCATGAATGCCTGGCATTTTTCAGCCCAGAGGAGATGGTAATGTGGAGCCGCCATTCAACTATTCTCATCCTACATGTGCCTGGGGCTGTTTGGGTAGGGTGATGCAAAGTTTCCTCTACCCTCTGGAGAAGTCCAAGAATGAAAAGTCTTACAAACAAAATAGAAAAAGATTTTTTGGTTTACATCTTACCTTACCTCAAGCCCCACATCTAGACACTGATGTGTTATAGAACTTTCTCCTTAGTTAAGATTAAACAAGAATCTTGTCACATGATTATGAAGGAAGAGGCTAATGAATACACTGAGGGATCAGGAGTAAAGTTTATTGGGCCAAAAGGAAAAAGAAAACAAAACAAAACAACAAACAAAAAAATCCTCTCAGCAAAGTGAGAGGCAGTCTTGTTATAGGCCTCAACCTCAGAGATTGACTCAAGGCTTGGGCCTCACCCGCATAGAGCATTGTGACATGAAAGTTTAACCTGTAGCAAGATGATGTAACTCTTTTTCCTTGGTGTTTTCCTAAGGAAGCCTTGTGACATATCTCAGGACCCAGCACCCAGGTGATGTGGCCCTTTTGCCTGGTTTCTTCCCATGTGTTAGACTGTGACATATACCTAAAGAAACACCTAGGTGATGCCACTCTCCTCTTCTTCTTGTGTCCTGCTTCAGCACATTGTGACTCTGCATACACACCAAGCTAACAGTTAAAGGTGTCACCCTGAAAGATGAGCAGATTGTGTCATATCACTGGACCTAGTACCCAGTTGTTAAACTTTTGCTTAAACTGTTTCTCATGAGTGTATTGTGACATATTGTGTCAGAATCATAATAATGTGACACTTTTGCCCTGGCCCTGCCAACAAGAGATATCATCACATATCTCTGAGCCTAACTGCTAGGTGATTTGTCTTTTTTTCTTGTGCTTTACCCCCAAGAAATATTGTGATATTGTTGAACGTAGCATCTAGGAAATGTGTCTCTCCTCTCTTGCCTAGGTCCTCCCTACTAAAGGAATTGTGGCATACCGCTGAGTGCAAAACCTAGGTAGTGCAACTTTCCCCTTTATTCTGGAGTTTGTTACAATAGGGGATTATGACATCTTGCTGAGCCCAGCACCTAGGTGATGTGACTCTCCTGTTTTTTTTTCAATGCTGTCTACAGTGGATATGGTACCATATTACTTGAGGCTGTATCCAGGTGATGTGACTCTTCTTACTTGCCCCTGCCAGCAAAGGAGTTGATAATGTATTAGGAACTCAGCATCAAGGTGATGAGACTCTCCTTCCTTGTTTCTGCCCACAGGTGAAATTATGTCATATGCCTGGGATCATCTCACATGCACAATTATAACCATCAAACCTGGACCCAGAAAGGAGAGATATTTTGATTCTCATAGCTAGTCTTATTGCCATAAGTAAAATAATGGGTCTCCTAATTGTATAAAATTCACAGAGGGTTATGACACTCAGGCATATCATATAAAGCCTCAGTGGTACAAACAGTGTCATGATAGGGAAGAGCAACATGGTGTGATTACGAATCATGGAGGCACACCCAGCTAGCTAGATTGTAATTCTCACACAAGAACATGGCCTAAAAGTAAGGTACTAAATTTCACACAAAAGAGCAGTCAAAGGTTGAAATTGTTCCCCTCAAACAATGTTTAACTCCATGGGTGGTATGGTGATACAATATTCAGCCCAACTGTGAGGCTGTGACTTTCCCACTGGAATGTAATCTTCAAGTGGAACTGGACAACTTATGCATGGATTCTGTTAAGACTGTGACTCCTCAGCTTTGACTCAACCCACAGGGGGTGTTGACTCACATGCACAAAGCCAGGACTTGTGTAGGGCTATGAAACTTATTTCTGAATATTTCCAAGTGTGTGATTAGAATGTAAAAATTAGCCCAGCTCCTGAATAATTTGACTTTCCTTTTTAGGCCATGACCACAGATAAAATTGTGACATCTGTGGACAATACACCTAAGCAAAGGTGCCTGGGCCTGCCTACCATGGACACTTTCACATGTCACTGGGACCAGCACCAAGGTGATGTGAATTCTTTCTTTTTCCTGTCTATAAAAGGCATTGTGGCTTACATTTAAGTCCATCATATAAGTAATGTGACTCCCTTCTACTGCCTTGGCCCTGCTGTTATAGTGCATTGTGACACATAACTGGGTAATGCACTCAGGTGATGTGACTCTCTGTTTAGGATTCTGCCAACAGGAAGCTTTGTAACATATCACTTAGCTCAGCACCTAGCTAATGCTTCTTCTCTCTTGCTTTGCTGTGATCAGAGGGGAGACTGTGCCATATTGCTAACCCTAGCACTGAAGTGAGGTCACTTTCATACCATGGCTCTGCACATAGCAAACATTGTGACATATCTAGGCCAATTGCTTAGTTAAAGTGAGTCTCCTCATCCTCTTAAGATTTGCTCACAGGGGGAGTTTTGATTTATCACTAAAACCAGTATCCAGCTGATGTGAACCTTCTTCCAGGGTCCTGCCCACAAGAAAGATTGTGACATCTCACTGGACCAGCACCCACCCAGATGATGTGATATTTCTGCTTGTTCTCTTCCCACAGGTGATATTGTGCCATATACCTAAGACGACTTAAGATGACGAATTATGACTTTTAAACCTGGATCCTGGTCATATGCAAGATGGAAACTCCCATTCCTGGAACTTTCCACCAGTGTTATTGTGACATATACCTTTGCCCAACTCCTGAGTGATTTAATAATCCTGCCTAATTGTAGCCCTCAAATTCGATTTAGACATATAGTTCATCTGATCACCTTTATGATTTCACTCTCCTGTTTTAGCAATATCTTCCAGAAGGGTTGTAACAGATTTCTGGACCCATCATATAGTTACCTGACACTCCTCTCTTACCTGGACTCTGCTTCCAGTAGGGATTGTAGCATTTCTAAGCATTACATCCAAATTATATGAATCTCTTGCCTGGTCCTTTCAAGAGGAGACCTTGTGACATATCTCTGGGCTTACCATTTAGGTGATATGAATCTCCTCTTCTGCCTGGACACTGCCCACAAGGGGTATTGTGTTATACATGTTGATTTAACCCCTGAGTTATGCAACTTTTCTGCCCAGAACATGCCTACAAGGAGAACATTGGAAAATTTCTGGCTCAGTATTTAGGTGACTTGTCTGTCATGCCTGTTTCATTACCACAGTAAAATTAAATTGTGATATATACCCAAGCACAGCTCACAGGCATGATAATGACTCTTTTATGTGGATCCCACAAATAGAAGTAATTTTGACTCTCATAACTTGCTTTAGAGATATGAGTGATTAAATCTTTATCTGGCAAAAAAAAAAAAAAAAAAAAAAAAAAAGGTCAAAGAAGATTATAACAGCCTCACATATTTTATAAAGCCTTTGGCTTGTACAGAGTGTCATAACAGTACCCAGCAGAAAGGTGAAATTGTGAGTCTCAAATGCACACCCAGCTGTCAGAAAGGACTATCACCATCTCACCTATATGAAGCTAACTGTTACTCATGAAAACAGCACATATGTGATATTGTAAACCTCATCCTGGGAAATTTCTGCTAGTGTTATTGTGATATAAATCTTTGTTGGCACCTGTGTGATTTAATTCTCCATAATGGTTCCAGCCCACATATGTTATTGTCATATCTACCTGGGCCAAACTCTACATGATGTGACTCTCCTGCCTGGGCCCTGCTCTCAGTAAGAATCATGACTTATTACTACATCCAGCACCTAGGTCATGTTACATCTTTGCCTTAGCCATGCCCAAAGATATTTTTGTGACATATTACTGTGTCAAACACTTAGGTGATATAACTCTCCTAATTAGAATGGACCCTGCATACATGGGGGATAGTGACATACAGTAGGGCCAGGCACACAGTTGACAGTACTCTTGTTAGAGCAATGTCCCAAAGAAAGAATTGTGACAAATCTCTGGGCTGATCACTTAGATTATGTTGCTCTCCTGCTTGGCTCCTGCTTTCCTGAATAGTGACATGTTGCTACGCTAGGCCTACAAGTGTTGGTACTCTTTTGCCAGGGTCATGCCTCAAGGAGAATAGGAGAATGTTGTGACATGTCTCTGTGCCTATCACTTAGGAAATGCTTCACCGTGGCCCACAAAGAGCATTGTGACATAAAGGTAGAATCTGCATCTATTTGTTGTAACTCTCTTGTCTGAGTCTTGTCCTAAGGGAACCTTGTGACATACCTCAGGAACCAGGATCAAGGTGGTGTGACTGTTCTGCATAGCTTCACCTCACATGTTAGATTTTGTCATATAGCTAGGGAAGCACCTACGTAATATGACTCCTCTTCTGCCTGAACCTTGCTTATCTGGGACATTGGGTCATATATCTGAGCCAGTGTCCTAAGTGATATAATTGTATTCTTCTGCCTGAGCCTTTACAATTGGGTGATGTGACATATTGCTAAGCCCAATACTTATGTTATATGACTCTTCTTTTTTTCCCGAAACAGTCTCATGAAAAGGAATTTTGACATATTGCATGGCCCAGCACTCAAATGATGTTCCTCTTCTGCCTGGGTCCTGCATAAAGAGAGAATTATGGCATATTGCTGTGGCCCCCACCCTAATGCTGTAACCCTCTCCTCTTGCCAGTGCCAGAGCAACAGAAAGTAATTTTACATATCTTGGGCACACGCAATAGGAGTTTTGCTCTCATCATTTGAGGGCTTCTTTTTTTTTTTTTTTTTAGGTTGGGGGATTATGTCATATTGCTGGGCCCTGCACCTAGTTAATGTAACCCTCATTTCTAGACCCCTACCTAGAAAATGCACTGTGACATATTGCTTGGCACAGCACCTCAGTTGTGCTACTCTCCTGCCAAGTTTTTTTTTTCCCCTACAAATGAGATTATGAAATTTACATTGATTAAATTCAGAGGCATGATGATCAAACTTAAATTGGGATTCTACCAATAGCAGGTGTTTGCCTATCATCTCTACACTTAGGGTAATAAATTTAAAATTGGGAGTTGCATATTTGTAGAAAGCTCACAGCAGCTTAGAACACTAACTCATATTAAAAAACTGCTTGGGTGACACACAGAATTTTATAACAGGGCCTAGCAAAAGGTTAAGATTATGACTCTTGATTAGACATGCAGGTGACTGCAAATGTTTTCAGCATCCCGTATTTACAAAGCCAACTGTTGAAGTCCTGAGTATAACAAGTAAGTAAAGTACAAAGTTGAAATTTCGACTTTCACATGTGGATTTTGCTATAGGTGAGATGGTGACTATTTTCTGGACCCAGATCACAGGCATAATAATGGGTCTCCTGTCTGAACCCAGACTATTAGACAGATGTTGACAATCATGACCGGGTTTAGGCAATATGCAAAATTGTGAGTGAATATGAGCATGTAGGCCTCAGAGTGGTTTGAAACTATGATGTATGTTGCATAAACACTCTGAGTGTTGTAGAGTGTATCATATAATGACGCAGAACACTTGTGAGGTTGTGACTGTAATATACATACCAAGCTAACAGTTAAAGGTGTAACCTAAAAGATGAAGAGCTTGTGTCATATTTCTAGGCCTTGCACCCAGGTGTTGAGAACTCTGGCTTAAATTCTTTACCATGGGTGCATTGTGAAATATCACTGTGTGTGTGTGTGTGTGTGTGTGTGTATTATATATATATTATATATATGTATTGTATATATAAATATATATGTATTATATACTATCTATGTATTATATATCATATATACATATTATATATGTATATGTATTATATATTATATACGTATATTGTATATATACATGTAGTGTATATATATACATACACAATGTGTATATATATACATACAATATATAATATAGCTGACTTAGAATCATCATAAAGTGACTCTTCTGCTTGGAGTCAGACAACAGGAGATATTATCACATATCTCTGGGCCTATCAGCTAGGTGATATGTCTCTCCTACCAGGGACCTGCCCACAGGGGACACGGTGACATATGGCTGGATACAGCATATAGGTAATGTGGCTCTGCTGTCTGCCTTGATACTGCCCACTGAAGAATTTGTGACATACCACTGAGTGCAAAACCTAGGCGATGTGACTCTTCTCTTTGTCCTGGTCTCTACGCAGAAAGGGAATTGTAACATATTGCTGTGCACAGCACCTGGGGTGTGTAACAATCCACTATTTTTTCAACATTGTATACAGTGGGCATTATGATATATTATTTGAGACAGTACCAAGGTGATATGACTCTTCTGCCTAGGTCATGCCTACAGAAGAGATATTAAGTATTCCTGGCGCAGCACCCAGATGATGTGACTCTGCTGTCTTCTCTCTATGTGTAGGCGAAATTTTGACATATACTGGCTTCATCTCATATACACAATAATAACTCTCATACCCAGACCTAGTCAGAGAAGATATTTTGACTCTCCTAGCCAGTCTTGTAGTCATGGGTAAAGTCCTAGATCTCCCACCTGTAAGAATTCGCAGGCATATCATGTAAAGCCTGGGTAGTACAAAGTGTGTCCTAACAGTCGCCAGCAACCAGGTGCTATTGTGACTGTTGGACGCATAACTAGCTGAAATGATTGTCATTCTCACACATGAACAGAGCCTACGAATAAGGTACAAAATCTCACACACATAAGCACTATTACTCACACACCTAAATCTGATACTAAGGGGTTTGGTGATGGTTTAATCATTAATCTGAAGACCTGTGGTGTTTTGACTTTCCTACTGGAACACAATCTTTAAGTAGGATTGGGGCTCTTATACATGGATCTTGCCCATTGTGGAGATTGTGATTCCAGTACTTTGACCCAACTCATAGGAGGTGTTGACTTTCATACCCAAAGCTAGCACTTGTGTGGTTCTGTGAAGTTTATTTCTGAACATTTTCTAGTATGTGATTGAGAAGCATGATTTTTCCCAAGATCTGAGTGTTTGACTCTCCTTTCTAGGCCCAGAGCACTGTCGAAATTGTGACATACATGCACCAAGCACCTAAGCAATGTATAACACCTTTTTGACAATGAGACAAAGGACAGTTTTATATATAATTGGGGCCAGCACCCAGCTGACACAAAATCTTGGACTGAACCCTGCCAACAAAGATCATTGAGGTTTTTATCCAGGTCCATCACATAAGTGATGTGACTTCATGCTACTGCCTTGACCATGCACTAATGGTGCTTTGTGCCACATAACTGGGTACTACACCCAGGTGATGTGACTCTATTTTTGAAGGAGTTCTTCCAATGGGAAGCTTGGTAAATTATCACTTGTCTCAGCACCACAGTGATGTTTCTTCTTTCTAGCCTAGGCCTTGAAGACCAGAGAGATTGTATCAGATTGCTGAACTCAGCAGCAAGGTGAGGTCACACTCCTGCCTTGGTCCTTCATATACAGGGCATTGTGACATATATCCAGCCCACTTTCTTGTGTGATATTCACCTTCTTTTGTGCCTAAGCTCTGCCCAAAGTTGGGGGGACTTAGATATATCACTGAAATCAGCATCCAGCTGATGTGACCTTTCTTCCAGAGTCCTTCCCACAAGGAGGATTGTGACATTTCATTGTACCAGTACCCAATCAGGTGATGGTTTTCTTTATTCTCTCTGTCCACAGGTGATATTTTGCCATATACCTGAGACCAGATCAAAGGCCTATTAATGACTATTGTACCTGGAGCCAGGACCTGTGTAGGATCATGACTTTCATAGCTGAATCTTGCCACAAGTGTGATTGTGACATACGCTTTTGCCCAGGACCTGAGTGATTTAATGATCCCACCTAGTTACAGTCCACAGTTGAAATGTTGATATATACCTTGGCCAAAGAAACTTGGTGATTTGCATCTCATGTCTTAACAGTGTCATCAGAAGAGACCATAACATACCTTTGGATATAGAAACATTGGGAAATATCACTGAGCCCATGACCTAAGTGTTGTGACTCTCATTTTCTGCCTGAGTTTTTGCTATAGGAGATTTTGACACATTGCTGAGCCCAACAGTTAGGATATGTGACTCTCCTCTTTTTCCTGAACGATGCCCACCAAAAAAGGTATTGTGACCTATTGCAGGACCCATAACCCAGATGATGTTACTCTTCTGCCTGAGTTATGCATAAAGAGGAAATTATAGCATATTGCCTGTTGCTGGGCCCAGAACCCCTACAATGTGTCTCTCCTGTCTGTGCTGGAGCCACTGAAGGTATTTTGACACATCTTGGGCCCATTTTGTACGTGTTTTGGCTCACATAACTTGGCTGGGTTTTTTCCACATGTGAGATGGTGTATTTCTGGGTCCATCACCCAGGTAATGTGACCCAATTTCCTATACCCTGCCTAGAGAAGGAAATGTGACATATTGGCTTGCACAGCATCTAAGTGATGTTACCCTCCTGCCTAATTTTTTGCCCCCAGTGGGATTATATCATATACCTTGATTCAGTCCACAGGCATGATGATCATACTTACATTGGGATTCTGCCAACAGGAGATATTTCCCTCTCATTGTTAAAACAATAGGTAAGTTTCTAGAGTTAAAACGTAGGTAAGTTCCTGTGTTGCATATTGATAGGAACCTCACAGAATCTTACAACACTAACTTATATTGTATAAACTCTTTGTGGTAGAGAGTTTCGTAAAAGGGGCCAGCAAAAATTTCAGATTGAGAC
This sequence comes from Pongo pygmaeus, assembly GCF_028885625.2. Taxonomy (NCBI): domain Eukaryota; kingdom Metazoa; phylum Chordata; class Mammalia; order Primates; family Hominidae; genus Pongo; species Pongo pygmaeus. Next base: position 12,703,846 of record NC_072397.2, on the reverse strand, counting down.
TCTCGGTTACACATCCAGTTGAAGTTAAAAGTAGTCACCATCCCACATTTACAATGCATGCTGTTGAGGTCCTGATTCTAACAAGGGAATACAGCACAAAGTAGGAATTGGGACTTTTACATGTGGATTAGGCCACAGGTGGGATGGCTGCCCATTTCTGAACCCAGATCACAGACATAATAATACGTGTTCTTTTAACCCTGCCTATAGAAGAGATATCATCTATCAAACGTGGGCAATATTTATGATTTTGAGTCCACATGAGCATAAAAACCTCAGAGAGGTTTGCATCTCTCAAGGAGATTTTATAAAGCCCCAGATGCCTTAGAAAGTGTCATATGTTGGCCCAGCACACACATGAGATTCAGACTCTAATATACATCCTCAGCTAAAGTTAAAGGTATCATCATACAAGATGAGGAGATTGTGTCATACCACTGGGCCTAGTACTCAGGTTTTGACACTTTTTGGCTAAAATTCTTTTCCTTAGGTGCATTGTTACAAATTGCTGTGTCAGAATTATAACAATGTGACTCTTCTGCTTGGACCCAGACAACAGGGGATATTATCACATATCTCTGAGACTATAAGCTAGGTGATATGTCTCTCCTGCTAGTGCCTTGCCCACAGGAGACACTGTGACATATCGCCAGATATAGCAGCTAGGTAATATGACTCTCCCCTCCTGCCTGAACCCTGCCCACTAAAGAAATAGTGACATACCACTGAATGCAAAACCTAGGTGATGTGACTCTCCTCTTTGGCCAAGACACTGACAAGAGAAAGAATTATAATCTTTTGCTGAGTGCAGAACCTAGGGGTTGTGACAATCCACTGTTTTTTCCACCTTGTACACAGTAGGTATTATGACATATTATTTGATACTGTACCCTTTTTTGTGACTTTTTTGACTTGGTCCTTCCTACAAAGGAGCTTATAATGTATTCCTGTCTCAGGACCGAGAAGATATGGCTTTTCTGATTGTCTCTATCCAAAGGTGAATTTGTCACATATAACTTGATTAAGCTCATATGCAAAATAATAACTCTTATACCTAGACCCAGCCAGGGAAGATATTTTGACTCTCATAGCCAGACTTAAGAACATGAATACAATCCTTGATCTCCCACCGGTAAGAATTCACAGAAAAGTATGCAACTCAGATATATCATGCAAACCCTGAGTGGTACATACAGTGTCATAACAGACACCAGCAACCAGGTGCTATTGTGACTCTTGAATGCACCCTCAGCTGACATAATTGTCATTCTCACACATGAACAGAGCCTACAAATGAGGTACTAAACCTTACACAGATAGGCAGTTGAAACTTGTAATTGTTACTCTCATACATGAAACTGACCTACAGGTGGTTTTTTTGATGTTTGAATGACTCAGAAGATGTGTAGTGCTTTGACTCTCTTACTGGAATATAATCTTCAAGTGGGAATGGAGCTTTTATAAATGGACCTTGCCCATTGATGACATAGTGACTCCTTATACTTCAACCCAACTCATGGGAGATTGGCTTACATCCAATGGCCGAACTTGTATGGGACTGTCAAACATATTTCTGAACATTTTTGAGTGTGTGATTGAGAAGTTTGACTTTGCCCAGCATCTGAGTGTTTGACTCTCCTTTCCAGACCCAGAGTACAGTTGAAATTGTGATATACATGCACCAATCGCCTGAGCAATGTATAACACCAAGTTTGGCAATGTAATATAGGAAAATTTACAAATCAATGAGACCAGCACCCAAGTTTTGTGACATTTCTGTTATATCACTACCCACAAAGAGAATATTGGAATATTTCTGGATGAAGATTTAGGTGATGTGGTTGTCCTGGCATGATACTTCTAGTCATATATGGACCCAGTCAATAGGAGAAACTTTGAGTCTTATAAATAGATTGAGGTACATGAGTAATGTCCAGGGCCTAATTCTGGTAAAAATGTCACAGAAGATTAAAACAGTCACACATATTTTATAACACCCTTGTGTTGTATAGACAGTGTCACTATAGGGCCTAGCATAGAGAGGAAATTCTGAGTCTCTTATGCACACCCAGCTGACAGTAAGGACTTCCACCATCACACATGGATGAAGACAACTCTCCTACAAGAAAACAAAATATGTATGATCTTTTAAATTTAATCCCTAGAATTTTATTTCATTGTAACTATGATGTAAATCTTTGCCAAGCACCTATGTGATTTCATTCTTTGGACTTGTTATAGTCTACATATGAGATTTGGATATCTCCCTGAGACAATCTTGAAGTGATGAGACTTTTCTGCCCAGCCCCTGCTTTCAGTAACAATTGTGACATCACTGGATCCAGCATCAAAGTGTCATTACATTTTGCTTGCACCATGCCTGAAGACATCATTGTGACATAACTTCGTACATCAGTTAGAAGATGTAAGTCTCCTCTCTGAAATAAGTCCTGCACACAGGGCAAAAGAGTGACATATTACTAGGACAGGCACACAGGTGATGATACTCTTTTGCCAGGGTCATGCCCAAAAGAGGGCATTTTGACATATCACAGGTACTATCATGTAGGTGATATGGCTCTTCTGCTCAGGAGTTGCCTAGTTGAATAGTGACGTATTGCTAGGACAGGCACAAAGATAATGGTGTTCTTTTGTCAGGGCCATGCTTTCAGGAAGGCTTTGTGACATATCTCTCAGTCTATTACTTAGGTGATATGCTTGGCCTTGGTCCTTGGTCCTGTTTGTCCCTGCCCACATGAAGCATTGTGAATAATAGTGGAACATGAACCTAGGTGATGTAACTAACTCGACTAGGTTCTTTTCTAAGGGGGACTGACTTGTGAGTATCTCAGGACACAGGAACAGAAGATGTGGCTCTTCACCATGGTTTCTGAACACATATTAAATTGTGACATACACCTAAAGAAGCATCTAGGTGATCTGACTCTTTCTGCCTGAGCCCTGTCTACTGGTGACATTGGGCCATATCTCTGAGCCCATGACATAAGTGGTGTGACTCTCCTGTCTGGACCTTAACAATAGGAACATTTTGACATATTGATAAGCCCATCACCTAGGTAATGTGACTCTCATCTTCTTGTTCAAAACCACCCAGGAACAGGGCTTTTGCAATATTTCAGGGCCCAGCACCTGGATGATGCTACTTTTCTGCATAAGTCATGCATAAACAGGGAATTGTGGCATATTGCTTGGTCCAGCACCTTAATGACATGACTCTCCTTCTTAGGACTAAGCAAAATAAAGTATTTTCAGGTATCTTTAACCCATTTTATAGGAGCTTTGGCTCTCATCACTTTGCTGGGTTTCTCCCACCTGTGGTTGTATTATAACGCTGGCTCCATCCCCCTGTTAATATTACCCTCTTCCCTAGGCCCTGCCTAGAGAGGACATTGTGACATATTGCTTGACCTAACAATATGTTAACCTTCTGCCTGTTTGTTAGCCCACTAATGAGATTATGCCATATACCTTCCTGCAGTTAAAAGGCATGATAATCAAGCTTATATTGGGATTCTGCCAACAGGAGATATTTTGCCACTCACCACTAGGTTTTGTTCAGTAAGTTCCTTTATTGCATATTTGTACAAATCTCACAGAAGTTTACAACACTAACTCATATTATACAAACTATTTGGGTGGCACAGAGAGTTTCATAACAGGAACCAGCAAAAAATTAAGATTGTGACCCTTGACTACACAGGTGAAAGTAAAAGTTTTACCATTCTACATTTACAAAGCCCATTGTTGATGTCCTGAGTCTAACAAGTGAATATAGCATAAAGTTGGAATTGTGACTTTCATAAGTCAACCTGGCCACAGGTGGAATCATGACTCATTTCTGGACTCAGCTCACAGGAATAATAGTGGTCTCATTCTTTAAGCCAGCCTATAGGAGAGATGTTGACAGTCATTTGTGGGTTTAGGGCAATCTGTAAGTTTGTGAGTCCATATAAGCATGCAGGCCTCCGAGAGGTTTGCAACTCTTATGCATATTGTATACAGTTCTCAGATGTTGTAGACAGTGTCATACAATGGCCAGCACACACCTGAGATTGTGACTCTCACATACAAAACTAGCTAACTGTTAATGGTGTCACCCTTAAAGATGAGGAGTTTGAGTCATATGCCTTGGACTAATACCCCAGTGTTAAGACATTTGTATATATATAATTTTTCAGTAAGAGCATTGTTACATATCACTGGGTCAGCATCATGATAATGTGACTCTTATGCCTGGACCCTGCAAACAGCATATATATTCATATATCTCTGGGTCTCTTAGCTAGCTGATATGGCTCTCCTGCCAGTGCCCTGCCCACAGGGGACATTGTGACATATCACTAGATATAGCATCTAGGAAATGTGACTCTCCTTTGCTGATTGGATCCTGCCCACTGAAGAAACTGTGACATACCACTGAGACCAAAACCTAGGTGATATGAGTCTCCTCTTTGTCCTGGATTCTGCCAAGAGAGAGAGTTATTACATATTGCTGAACCCAGCACCCAGGAGTTGTGATTCTCTTTTTTTTTTTTTATTCAAAACTGTCCTTACTTGGGGGGATGACGACATATTACTTGAGTCTCTACCTAGTTTATGTTGCTTTTCTGCTTGGTGTCTGCGCATGTGTTAGAATGTGATATATGACTAGGAAAGTCCCTAGGTGATGTGACTCACCTTTTCTGACTGGGCTTTCCTTACTGGGGACAGTGGGATATATATCTATGTCCATGACCTAAGTGAAGTGACTGTCTTTTTCTGCCTGGTCTTTACAATGGGGGGATTGTGGCATATTGCTGAGTTCATTACTTAGGTTATTTGTCTCTAGTTTTTTTCTAGAGCCATGCCCACCAACAGAGTTTTTGACCTATTGCAGGCCTCAGCCATGAGATAATGTTACTCCTTTGCTTGGGTCAAGTATATAGACAGAATTATGGCATATTGCTGGGGACAGAAACCTGACAATGCTATTTCAGAGCAGGACATTATTTCACCTCTCATGCCTGTCCCGTATACACAGAAGATTTTTAACATATCCTGGGCTTATTATGAGGTGTTTTGACTCTCATCCCTTGGCTGGGATTTTGCGCATGTGGGATGGTTTCATACTGCTGAGTCCAGCACCCAGCTAATGTGACTCTAATTCCTATACCCATTCTAGAGAGGACATTGTGACATGCTACTTGACACAGCAGCTAAACCATCTTACCTGCTAACCTAGTTTTTGCCCACAAATGGGACTATGACATATACTTTGCTTCAGTTTACAGACATGAGAGTAAAACTTATATTGGTGATATGGTTCTCCTTCATATTCCAGATTCT